>NC_080651.1:10528863-10829171 GCF_027579445.1 Ammospiza nelsoni | reverse complement strand
GATAAAGAGAAGGAAACAAGAAGTACTAATACATCCGGCTAAGTTTGGAAATGGAGATAGCATGAAGAATGAATAACACAAGAAGTAAAGATGGTATTAAAAAGAGTCCACTAGAATGTAATTTAGCAGATGAGAAAGATTTGGGAGGAGTCCCAGGGGGTAATTTTTCATGTAAGGTAATCTGATGGCATACTCTTACCCAATGGTAGGCTTAGTATCAATTAGAAAGTGGTGAAAAGTGACCCCCGAATGGAACGTTATGATCCATTGTTACAGTTGATGTTATTTTTAAGACAAGGAGAAAAATGAGATCCAGTGATATATGCAGACATGGTTTTTACCCTGAAGAATAAACCCAAGTGTCAGAAAGAATGTGGCTTTGATTTGGCCCCATGGGACCTTTAGTCCTAACTTTGGAAAGAGATAAGAGGCAGAAAAGAAAGAGATGTCATTTAGCACTCAGCATAAGGCAGAGATGTTTGAAATTGGCTCAGATTCACCAGGAAGATTGTGTTCTAGGTGTCCAAGACTTAGAGCTGAGTTAGCCCAGGCCAGCACGGGTACACTCCACCTCAGGCAACCACTCCGGCCCCTGAATGAAAGCCAAATGGCCGTGAGGATGAGATGAATAATCCAGGTGAGGGGACAATGTCAGGGACCCCCAGTGACAACCAACACAAGGAATAAAACCAAGAAAGCTTGGCCTTTAGTCACCCCCTTAAGGCAAGTCTTGAGTCCCCCAGGAGAAGCCATGTGGGTGAGCATCTGCTTTTCTACTAGTGACCTCAAGAGTTGGTGGCAAAAAGTTAAAATGGATAGAGAAAACGCTAGCAAAGCAGCAAAAAGATTGGAGTTCATAGTCAAGAGTCAAGAGGCAGACTGAGGTGATAGTGATTTCATATTGACAGAGCTAACCAAACCAGCAGAAGAGTTGGTGATCAAGGTGGCCAGAGCACGTGTGCAGGGACAAATTGCTAGTGGAGCCTTGCAAGGTACAATGGACCAGCTGTGTCCTACTGCAAGCCCTTTGTGGGACGCGAACAATGCAGGCAGCTGTGCAATGTTAACCAGATACCAGGAGATAGTCACATTGGAATTAAGAAATGCCATTCCAAAAGCAATAACTTGGTCAGTAATAGATAACGTTACACAGGGACAGCACAAGTCACCCACTGACTTTGTGGACAGGCTGTGAGCAGCTGCATGTAAATGCGCAGCCCTGCATCCCTGGTCGGATATGGGGAAGCAGCAGTGGGTTTCCCTGATGTCAGGGCAATCTAGCCCAGATGTCAGGCAGAAATTTCAGAAGCTGAAAGAGCCTGTCAAGAGAGACTTAAAGGCCTGAATGAGAAAAGCATAGAAAGTGTATGACAATCAAGAGAGAGAAAATAAAGAAGAGCTCCCTTCAGCCATGGTGGCAGCTCTGGATCGGCACCAGGGAGAGGCCGGACGTGGGCGTGGATGAAGCAGAGGCAGGGACGAAAAGAGCAGAGGCAGAGGAGGTTCAAAGCAGCCACAGACCAAGCTGGGGCCAAATCAATGTGCATCTTGTAAGAAATCAGGACACTGGAAATAAGGCCAGTGCCCAGAGTTAGCAGACAAAGTACACAAAACTCTTGCAGCCACTCTAGATGATAAGAAATGACCGAGACTGGCAATTCTTACCCTAGCAGGTTACCGGTTAAAATACAGCTAAAGAATAATAAAGAAGTTGAATTTTTAACTAATTGTGGAGACACATTTTCACTCTTGAATCAAGCACTGATACCCAAAAGTGAAAACTATCTTCAAGCACTAGGAGCCACTGGCCAGCATGAAAATGCATTCTTCCTGAAACCACTTCGATGTAAAATCAAGAAGAAAATGGGAATACATCAGTTTCTTTATTTACCAAACTCACCCAAATCCGTCCTATGCAGGGATTTGCTTGAAAATTTGGAAGCAACAGTTCCGTTTAGAAAAAGAAAACTTCAATGGAAGGTACCTGAACACAAATGAGTGGTTTCAGCGGTAGCACTGACAACTGACACCAGACCAACAAACAAGAAGAACTAGTTAGAGGAAGTATTGAATCAGGTATACCCAAGAGTATGGGATACTGACAGCCCAGGAAAATCAAAACGAGCAGACCCTATGAAAATTGAGCTACAGACAAGAGTTAAGGCAGTAGTCAGAAAGCAATACCCTTGAAGATTAGAAGCTAGGAAAGGAATAGAGCCAACTATCAATTAAATCCCTGACATCAGGACTGCTGGAAGAATGGCAGCTAAAATTTAATACTGCTACATCAGCAATAAAGAAACCTAATGGAACTTGGAGACTAGTGCCAGATTTCCAGGCAATTAATGGTTTATACCTTACTAGCTTACTAGCTAAGCTTGGAGATGATTTTATTTGGTGCGGGGAAGGTCCATGGGCAGGTGCTGTCGGGAGCCGTTCCCTCTTGGTCTGAGAGACCGGCTCCCCCAGCCCACCCTGCTCTCAGGCCCGGAGGTTGTAATGTGCGCTCGACCGGCAGCCGAAGGAGGGCTCTTGACACCGTGTCTGATGCAACAGGGGTTTTTGAAGGTAGGTCAGAGGGTGCAGGTTGGGTGAGGGCGAGAAGAGGGACAGGAAGAGGCAGGAGCACAAGCACTGTAACATGACACATAAGGCACCTGCAAGCTGCTGGGGAAGCCTCAAGTCTGCTCAGTGAGCCACGTGTGCCCTCAGCATAGGGACAGCCACCTTTCCCTCCGTGAGCCTCACATCCCAGGGTCAGCAAATCAAGAGGCACCAGCCATGCTGTAGGTGACTCAGAGCGAGTGCAGAGGGTCATGGTGGCCAGGGGCCAGAAGCAGGCAGAAAGCCATCGGGGCTGGGGAAAAGGCTCTGCTCTGCTTACAGCGTGGGCTGAGGGCTGGGGGAGCTCCATTTCCCCCTTGAGATGTTGGAGACGGGGCCTTTCACCCTCCTGATAGGGCTGCAGGCAGCCAAAGGAGTACGACGACACAAGGCCGAGAGCGGCAAAGCAAAGAGCCAGCCGTGCGCAACACAGGGAGGTGGCCCAGTGCAAAGCCAGCGTGGCATCCTGAAAGTGCCCGCTGCACTCTCATGTGTCCCCGGCCTGAGAAGGACAGGAATGTCCGTGGTCCAAGAGGGCCTTTCTGTGGCCCCTTTGGGCTCAAAGCTGCTGCTCTTCTGGCTCCATGGAGCCTAAAGCCACAGAGCTCGGCCTCCCCCACAGCAACAGGAACAAGACTTGGATATCAGGCAGTGGAGCTCAATGCCTAAGGCTCAGGGGCAGGGGCCTGCAGTCTGGAGCACAGGGAGGGCACACGCCCAGCCCCATAATTGCTGGCCTCACAGCCCTGAAAGGCCAGGACCAGGGTCTCACACCTGATTCCAGGGGGTCCCTCCCACTAGCCACTGACCTAGAAGCACCAGAGCAGCCGGCTGTCGGGATCAAGGCGGCTGCCAGGCGGCTGCTTATGGCCTCTGCCAGCCAATTGCTCAGGGCTTAGAAGTGCCTCAGCCCCAGGGTCTCCCCCAGCCTGGCCAAGCTTCCCGGCAGCAGCCCCGCAGTCCCACAGCAGCTCCAGAGCAGCCCCATCCAGAGGCACCTGGGAGCCCTCCGCAATGCAGCCAGCAGCGTGCAGCCAGGAGGACACGGATGGTGCTTCCTGCCCGGCACAGGGCTTGAGGCCATCTCCAGGCACCGCTCCGGCAGGGATCCCCGCAGCTCCAGCCCCTGCCCAGTCGCTCTGTGGCCGGCACAAAGGCTTCAGCAGAACCACCAAAGGCCAAGGGGCTTCTGGCTATTTTCCCTGTAACACTGCACACCTGGGCACCTGGCTGAGCACAAGCACCCTTTGCCCCCTCTTCTCCTATGCCCTACTGACCCTGTGCAAGAAAAGAAAGATCCTGGGACTCTGTGTATTGTAAGACATTCTATTCTATTCTACTCTAAGATATTCAATACTCAACAAAAACGAAAATACAAACAGAAAAATCTCAAAGAAGAAAAAGAAAATCCCTGCTGGCTCAAATGGCTCCAGCAGACAGTCTTGCAGATCATCTCTCTGCGGAGCTCCAGCAGAACAGCAAAGCAGTGCCGCACAGACGCAGACGAGGCCGTTTCCTCCATGCACTGCGGAATCGATCTCGCAGCTTACGCCATGGGGAGTAGGGAGCTCTCTGTACGGCCCGGAGAACTAAACAAGATTCAATGGCAGCATCTCTGATTGCAGGACTGCTGTCATAGGCCATTTCTTCAAGGGCTGCAAGAGAGAGGAACAGAGGCAAGGTCAGATCCCGCATGTGCAGGGAGCCCAGGAGAGGCCCCTGCCAGGGCCATCCCGGTCGGCTCTTGCCATGGCCCGCAGGGAGCAGGGAGCAAGGGGATCAGCCCGAATGTGCTGGACACGAATGGCACACGTGGCCCTGAAATCTCGGTGTGCTCTGCCCACGGCTGCAGATCCCTCCGCAGCCGGAGCAGGGCTTGCAGCTGCCCCCTCCAGCCCCCGCGATCAGCCCGCTGCCCTCACTCACTCACCAGTGCAGATCAGCTGCAGCTCTTGCTGCTGCCCCCTCAGGTGCCGCCCGGCCATGCCTGTGAACACAGAGCCTGTCACGGCCCCAGCGGCACAGCTCCCTGCCAGCGGCGCTGCCGGCGCTGTGGCCACACGGGCTGCTGCTGGCCGGGCAGGGCTCAGCCCGGGCCCTTGCCGCACGCTGCCGCCCCAGGGCACGGCTGCCAGAGGGCGGCAGCAGCAACGCCCAGGCCAGGCGGGGCTCCACGGCGCCGGGCCGGGCTGGCGCTGCCGGGGCAGCAGGCGGGGCCGGGGCCGAGCTGCGGCGGGCCGGGCCGGGCCGGGGAGGAGCCGGGCTCGGGACTCACCCATGAACCTGACGGCCGCCTCTCGCAGGGGCTCCTGTGGGCTCTGCAGGTAGCGCAGAGCCCGGCGCAGGTGCTCGGCCGCTCGGCTCCTGTCCTCTGCCAGCTGCAGAGAGCGGCAGGAGGGAAGGGTTGGCGCGGGCTCAGCCCCTGGGCCGGGCGCTGCCTGCGCCCAGCGCCGGCCTCCCCTGCCCGCACAGCCCTGAGGCGCGGCCGGCAGCCGCTGGCCAAGGGCTCCCGAGGGGAGGGGGCGGAGGGCCGGCTGCTGCCCGGGGAGCCGCGATGCCGGCCCGAAGCCCTGCCGGGCCGGGGCTCCAAGGCCACCCGGTTCGGGCCCACGGGAACCTGGAGTAGAGCCCGCACGGCCTCTGGCTGCAGCAGCGGGCACAGCTGCCAGCCCCGCACACTGAGCCCCCAGGGACCTTCGCCATGCTGAGGCTGGGGGGGGTCTCTGCTGTTCTTACCAGGCACTCCTCAAAGCTCTGATCCACGTGTAGCATTTGTTCTATATCCCTCCTCTTCAGGAATCTGGCTGAGGAATGCAGCGTTTCCCGGGAGGCCTGGATACAGCAGAGACGCAGAGATGGCCCCACAGTCCAGGGCACAGGAGCATCCCAGTGGCACAGGCTGGAGGAGGCTGCAGCCCGCAAGGTGCCAGGGCAGGAGGCAGCCCAAGCCCCTGCCAGGGGGACAGCAGGTGGCCACAAGTGCTCACCTCAGCAACAATCTGATTCTCATCATGGCAGTGGAAGTAGAGAGGGAGCAGGCTCTGGCGCACGTGGGACTTGAGGGCCTTTCTTCCCTCTTCTGTTAATAAGTCCAGCATCTCTTGAAAGACAGCCATGGAGCTCAGCTGCACCTGGCTATCATCCTGGATGAAAGGAAAGGGCAAAAGACCTGAGCATCAGCTGCTTCAGGACCCCAGGGCACAGGCCTGCATCTGCACAGGGCACCAAGTGTCCGGGCAGCAGCCAGTGGCCGTGGCTGTGGACACAGAGCCTTACGCTGTCAAAGAGTGGCAGGAGCGCCTCAGCCAGCTGCAGGGCGATGGGGGTGGCTATTGGGGCACCATTATCCAGGAGCAAATATCTCAGTAAAAGAATGCTCATCCTGATCATGTCGCTGTCATTTTCCTCCAGGAGCTCCACAAGACTTCCAGTCAGGCTCCGCAGTTTTTCGGCCTGTGCGGAACACCACTTTGTGAAAGGCCGCCCTGCTGCCGCAGGGCCCAGAGGCCAAAGGCCTGTCCCAAAGCACTGGGGCAGCTGAAGCAGGAGGCAGGAGAGCTGGGAGCAGCTGACCTAGCGGCCGAAGCCCAGGCAAGGCCAAGCGACAATGTTGCCCAGCCCCACGCTGCCTGCATGGCTTCAGCCACTGCCCCCTTCTCACCATCAAGGGATTCTTGCCCAGCACTACGAGGCCTCGGAGTGCCAAGTAACGCCTGGCCATGTGCTCGCTCTGCAGGTTCTGTGCTACGATCTCCAGAACACTGTCACTGCATTCGCTCAAGTCCAGGCACTCGAGGACCTGAAAGGCACAGGGCAGTGACAGGGGAGCCGGCCGGCAGGAGCCCGGAGCTGCACAGGGCCGGGCCCAGGCAGCAGCACAGGGCACGGGCACTGTCCTGGCTGCTGTGGCTGCGAGTGGGCAGAGGGCTGGGAGGCAGCTCAGCCAGGCAGCGCTGGCCTTGAGGCTCACCTCCACAAGGAATGCCAGGGCAGGGAAATCCCAGTATGGCATCTCTTCACCGAGCATGGCGAGCAGGTAGAATGCAACCGCGGAACAAAAGTGGATGGCTAAGCGGCAAATTTCTCTGAAGAGGGGAAAAAGGAAACAAGACCCTGAGCTAGTGAGGCAAACCTCTCCCAGGCGTGACTCATCCAGTTCTCATCTTTCCACAGCACCCTTCCAGCAAGGGGGCATGGGCCATTTGGCAGTTGGTTGCTCATGGGCACCCTCCTCTGCCAGCCTTTTGCAGTCTGCTTGGCCGTTCCTTTAGTGACAAGGCCCTCTGGCCCATGGCCACCACAAACACTTTGTGGGCCATCTGGGCACAGAGCAGCAATGTCAGAGGCAGTGGGGAGAAGGGGGTCTCACCTGGCAAGCAGAGCCACGGCAAAGTGGTGAGTGTCAAGAGAGAGCAGCGTGTCCCAGGCACACCTGCGCTCCATTGCCACCACCACATCCTCGCAGCGGAGAAGGCAGAGCAGGGACTTCAGGGTGCGCACTGCAAACCTGTGTGCAGAGCAAAGCCCAGGTCACACTGGCAGCACTGGCTCCTTGGCAGGCCACGTGGCAGGGACAGGAGGAGTGGGATGGAGCACCTGTTGGGGCTGGTGGCAAGGCCGTGCTCTTCCTGGCATCCCTTCCAGAAGGTGTCCACTGCCTCTGGCATATCCAGAGTGCTGAAGAACACTTGGAAGAGGAGATGCACAAATAGGCGGGGGAAATACACCTTCAATATCCGTGGCAGACAGGGCACCTGGAGGATCTTCCACATCACCACGGTTGCCTGCAAAGGACAAAGCCCACCGAGACAGCGCTCAGTGCCGAGGTGTGCGTGTGGCAGGGCCCGAGCGTGGCAGGGAGAGGCCCGGAGAGACCTTGGCAGGGGGAGCACGGGGCCTGGTGGGCCTGAAGCTGCCCCTGGGCCAGGTTTCAGGCCAGCGCCTGAGGCAGGGAGATGCGGTGGGGGAAGGAGGATGGAGAGCTGCTGGAGAGGCAGCCTTGGGGCCAGCAAAGGCCAGTTGCAGAAACTCACAGCCAGGGCAAAGACAGCCGTTTCGTCCCCATCGGAGGTGCAGGTGCTGTACTCTGGCCAGCTCCCCAGCACATCCAGGAGGATCAGCTGCGCCAGCTCCACAGTCCTGGCTGAGCCCATGATGGTCTTCCACATGGCCATGGCAGCTCTGCAGGGTTAGAGCTGTGTCTCAGGGGCAGCTGAGCTGGCTGCCATTTCTGCCTGGGCCCACCGCCCCCCTGCCAGCAGCAGCCCAACAGCCCAGCCCAGTGGGGACAGAGCCCTGAGGGGCGGCAAGGGAGCGTGGCAGCAGGCTCAGGGGCTGTCATAGCAGGGCAGGGAAAGGGAGCAGCCAGAGGGCCCTGGAACTCTCTGTTGCTCAGACACCTGGGCAGGCTGTACAGGGTGATGGTCTGGGGAGGCCTGAGCCCTGTGGGCAGGTGAGCCCCATACCTGTCACAGGACGGGGCCACACGCAGGAGCGTGATGACTGCGTCATTTGGCTGTGCTTCGGTGAGATCCAGCAGGGTCTTGTCCAGCCTGTGCTCAGCAGAATCATTGGCCATGAGCCACTGGTGGATGTAGCTCACCATGGCAGGCACCTGGAGAAGGCACGGGGAGACTTGGAAAGCTGCCAGAGGGAGCAATGTTCCCAGCTTCCCCAGAGAAGTGCTTCCCTTCCCAACCCACTGCCATGTGGCCTGAAAGGCTCACAGCAACCAGCATGCGTGGCTGGGGAGGCCAAGCAGTTGCTGGGAGGATCAAAGCCTGGCCACAGGCTGCTTACTTGCTTTGGAGTGTATAAATGTTCCTCTACAAGCATAGAGAGCAAGGCAGCACCGGTCTTGCTTTGGAAGATGGGCGAGTACGGTCTGAGGCCTACGCCCGTGGCGATGGTCTCTTCCTCCTCAATTCTCTTGAGGAAGTTGCAAACGAACTGTAGGAGAAGGGCAAGAAGCCGGGGATGTTGCATGGAGTGCTGCACACACGGTGTTGGGCTGAGCAGGGACAGCAGGCCCAGCCCAGGTGGGGGTGGCTGCAGGTACCTGCGCTGTTCTGCGGAAGCGGCCACGGCTGGACTCCTGCTCCTGTGTGCGCTCCAGGGCTGCATCTGGCAAAGAGCGAGCGCAGCCAGAGATGAGGGACTGTGGGAGAGGCCCGAGAGCACGGCCCAGCCCTGCGCTCCCCAGGCAGGGAGAGCCCCGGGATGCCCCAGGGGATGGAGCACGGCCACTGCGGGGTGTCTGCCCGGCCCCTCTTCCATCCGGTCCATGGGCCTGTCCCCAGGGGATAGCATGGCACAGCACAGCATGGCATGGTGTGGGGCCAAGCTGGCAGCAGGCTCCAGTCCTGTGGCCCAGCCGTGCCACTCACCCTCCTGCGGTGGCTGGAACGGCACCACCGCTTCAGTCTGCTGTGCCGGGGCAGCTCCAGAGCCTTCTTCCTCCTCCTCCACCCAGGCCAGCTCAGGCACTGCCGGGTGTCTCTGCTCCATGTCTCTGCCTGGATTTGTGGCTACTTGCAGGAGAGATGCCCTGGCAAAGCTCCAAGTCACCAAATCAGGCAGGGTGCCTGGAAGGCACCTTCAAGTAAGAAGCCTCAGGAAGGGCTACAGGACAGCAAGTCCTGCACTCGGTCTCAAGGGCTCCTGCCACAAGGACAGGAGACTCCTGTCAAGAACTGTGGGCTGGCCTCAAGGGCACCTGCAGAAGAGAAGCCTCAGGGAGACCACGGGTCAGCAAGTCCTGTGGTCTGGCCTTGAGCTCAGCTGCAGGAACAAGGCTTCAGAAAAGCTCCGGGTGGGACGCGAACGAGCGCGCTGTGCGGGGGGCTCCTCACGGCACCGCTCTGTCCCGTCCTGTCCCGTCGCGTGCTCTGAGCACTGTGGCGAGCTCTTGTCACCGCCAGCTCCTATGTCACCAGGTGTCACAGAGGTCCCTTGGACACCCGTTTCCATGTCACAATGACTGTGTGGCACCGTGTCACCAAGGGCCCTTGCACACACTGCCGCCTGCCTTGGCGCCAGCCCCAGCCCACCCAAAGTGGCCCAGGTTGGAAGGAATGGCTGGCGCCAGGAGTCTAAGCCAGGCCGACAGGATCTTTAAGAAGGGCTCAGAGCATCAGCAAACACTGCCCTGCTCTGTGGGCTCAGGGCAGCAGAAGGATCCCCCAGGGCTGCCGTCACAGCCGTTCTGGAAAGGGCACAGGGCCTTCCAGGGAAGCTGGCATGGCCTCCTTGGGACACGTCCCGGCTGGTGGCCGTCCTGATGTGACACCGCACAAGGAACGTGTGGGCCCGAGCATGAATGCTGCTCTGAGGCCTGGGGCCCGGGGAGCGCTGACATCAGCAGGTGTGGCAGAGTCCCTGGCCAAGCAGACCTGCCACCCCCCGAGCCCTGGCAGCGCTGGTGCCTGTCTCCTGCCCCAGAGACCTGCGCCACCAGGGAGCTTCTGTGCCAGAAGGAGCCAAAGCCCGCGTGCATGGGGGGCTGTGCTCCTACCTGCAGGGGCTGATGGCAGGAGCACCTGGAGCAAGTGCTGGCAAACTTGGTCTCTGTCAGATGATGTTGCTCCTTCCTGAAATGAATTTTTCTCATGGAAGGCATTGGCAGTAGCACCAGAGCACCATCCATTGCTGAGTTTCGCAGGGCAATTAGAATGCCACGTTAACAGTCTGAAATTTCCTTGTGCTTTTCTCACTCTCTTTCCCACATTCTGGAGAAAACAGAATCTGCCCAGCCTCTGCTATTCTCAGCTTCAGTTGCTGCATGTCTTGCTCTGGCAGCTCATGTCCAAACAAAACTGTGTCCCTGCTGAGCACAGCAAGAAGCGGCCACAAAGTGGCAAGTTCCCCAGTGAACATCAAGGCAGATACGTGGAAGTGCAGAGGATAAGGACAAGTCTGGGAGGAGAAGCTCTTCTGTGTCTCTGATGATGGTGCCCACACCCTGAAGCAGCAGCCAAGAGAAGCGCTGGAAGCAGACGGGCGCAGTTTTGGGCAGCAAAATATCAAAAGTTATGAAACCATTAGCCAGAATGCAAAGGATGGAGTGTGGCCCGGAGGGGAAGCCCTAGATGCAGCTGAGACCACTTTGTTCAGCCTGGAGGAGAGTAAAGGGCGTCATTGTGGTCTTCAACCTCCTCCTGAGGGGAATCAGAGGGGCTGCTGCAGCTCTTGTCACTGTTGGGACCAGTGACAGGACTGGAGAAAAGGGCAGGGAGCTGGGACAGGGCAAGTTTCATTTCCGTATCAGGAAAAGGTTTTTCACCCAGAGCACGGTCAGGCACTGGGATGGGTTCCCCATGGACGCAGCCCAGCGGAGCCCGGGCTGGCTCTTGGGAAAACTGCGGCGCTGCGCCAGGAGTGGGGAACGGCCAAGGCGTGGGTTCTGCCTGCGGCTGAACCTGCTGAGCCCCTGCTCAGTGGTTCAGGATCTACTCACTGCAGCACGGAGCAGCCAAAGAGAAGGAGGAGGCTCCTCGATTGTGAGGTTCCACAGGCAAAGGTTTATCCCAAGGGAAGGATTCAGCAGCATAGAGCCGCCAGCACTTCTGTGCATGAGATTTTATCGGGGTACAACTCAGGGGGGTGGATACAAAGGATTGAGCAAGAAGGAATCTGCAGGGGAGGAGCGAGGGCATTCCATCAGTTGCTTGGGACTAATTAGGACAGATGAGAGGAGAGGGTAGGTCACATGGGCCAGAGGGGCTTCCAGCAATAGGGAATTCCAAAGGGGTGGTGCAGTCAGGGATTGGTCCAAGGCAAAAGTGACAGGGAAGGTTCAGGAATAAAGAGCTGGATTATCTTGAGAGGCAGGGAAGGAGCTGGAACAAAGAGCGGGGAATGGCATGAGGGACAGCTTTGAGGGAGGGAAAAACCTAGGGGTAAACCAACTTGGGGAAAATACGGGGTACATGAAAAGAAACCATTCTACGATAACTGATAAATAGACACGAACCGCAACAGCCCAGGGAAATGGGCACAGCATCAATCCCGTCTGAGTTTGAGAAGTGTTTGAACAACTTGGAGCAGTCACCCAAGCTTTTAGACACTACATCCAAAGCCAAGGGTTGTGACCTCTAGGTTTACGTGAGTATATACTCCTGAGTATGACTTTAGGCAGTGTTTTAAGAAACTCGTTTTATGTCCGATCATACCCCAATTCCTTGCAGATTGTGTGGAATGTGGAATCCTTTTGTTTTCACTGCTTGTTAGGACTATAAAAAAGAATATTCGTGCTGGGTGACTCAGAGACAGCCTGTGTATGTTAAGTGTAGTCTACAGGGGATAAAGAGAAGGAAACAAGAAGTACTAATACATCCGGCTAAGTTTGGAAATGGAGATAGCATGAAGAATGAATAACACAAGAAGTAAAGATGGTATTAAAAAGAGTCCACTAGAATGTAATTTAGCAGATGAGAAAGATTTGGGAGGAGTCCCAGGGGGTAATTTTTCATGTAAGGTAATCTGATGGCATACTCTTACCCAATGGTAGGCTTAGTATCAATTAGAAAGTGGTGAAAAGTGACCCCCGAATGGAACGTTATGATCCATTGTTACAGTTGATGTTATTTTTAAGACAAGGAGAAAAATGAGATCCAGTGATATATGCAGACATGGTTTTTACCCTGAAGAATAAACCCAAGTGTCAGAAAGAATGTGGCTTTGATTTGGCCCCATGGGACCTTTAGTCCTAACTTTGGAAAGAGATAAGAGGCAGAAAAGAAAGAGATGTCATTTAGCACTCAGCATAAGGCAGAGATGTTTGAAATTGGCTCAGATTCACCAGGAAGATTGTGTTCTAGGTGTCCAAGACTTAGAGCTGAGTTAGCCCAGGCCAGCACGGGTACACTCCACCTCAGGCAACCACTCCGGCCCCTGAATGAAAGCCAAATGGCCGTGAGGATGAGATGAATAATCCAGGTGAGGGGACAATGTCAGGGACCCCCAGTGACAACCAACACAAGGAATAAAACCAAGAAAGCTTGGCCTTTAGTCACCCCCTTAAGGCAAGTCTTGAGTCCCCCAGGAGAAGCCATGTGGGTGAGCATCTGCTTTTCTACTAGTGACCTCAAGAGTTGGTGGCAAAAAGTTAAAATGGATAGAGAAAACGCTAGCAAAGCAGCAAAAAGATTGGAGTTCATAGTCAAGAGTCAAGAGGCAGACTGAGGTGATAGTGATTTCATATTGACAGAGCTAACCAAACCAGCAGAAGAGTTGGTGATCAAGGTGGCCAGAGCACGTGTGCAGGGACAAATTGCTAGTGGAGCCTTGCAAGGTACAATGGACCAGCTGTGTCCTACTGCAAGCCCTTTGTGGGACGCGAACAATGCAGGCAGCTGTGCAATGTTAACCAGATACCAGGAGATAGTCACATTGGAATTAAGAAATGCCATTCCAAAAGCAATAACTTGGTCAGTAATAGATAACGTTACACAGGGACAGCACAAGTCACCCACTGACTTTGTGGACAGGCTGTGAGCAGCTGCATGTAAATGCGCAGCCCTGCATCCCTGGTCGGATATGGGGAAGCAGCAGTGGGTTTCCCTGATGTCAGGGCAATCTAGCCCAGATGTCAGGCAGAAATTTCAGAAGCTGAAAGAGCCTGTCAAGAGAGACTTAAAGGCCTGAATGAGAAAAGCATAGAAAGTGTATGACAATCAAGAGAGAGAAAATAAAGAAGAGCTCCCTTCAGCCATGGTGGCAGCTCTGGATCGGCACCAGGGAGAGGCCGGACGTGGGCGTGGATGAAGCAGAGGCAGGGACGAAAAGAGCAGAGGCAGAGGAGGTTCAAAGCAGCCACAGACCAAGCTGGGGCCAAATCAATGTGCATCTTGTAAGAAATCAGGACACTGGAAATAAGGCCAGTGCCCAGAGTTAGCAGACAAAGTACACAAAACTCTTGCAGCCACTCTAGATGATAAGAAATGACCGAGACTGGCAATTCTTACCCTAGCAGGTTACCGGTTAAAATACAGCTAAAGAATAATAAAGAAGTTGAATTTTTAACTAATTGTGGAGACACATTTTCACTCTTGAATCAAGCACTGATACCCAAAAGTGAAAACTATCTTCAAGCACTAGGAGCCACTGGCCAGCATGAAAATGCATTCTTCCTGAAACCACTTCGATGTAAAATCAAGAAGAAAATGGGAATACATCAGTTTCTTTATTTACCAAACTCACCCAAATCCGTCCTATGCAGGGATTTGCTTGAAAATTTGGAAGCAACAGTTCCGTTTAGAAAAAGAAAACTTCAATGGAAGGTACCTGAACACAAATGAGTGGTTTCAGCAGTAGCACTGACAACTGACACCAGACCAACAAACAAGAAGAACTAGTTAGAGGAAGTATTGAATCAGGTATACCCAAGAGTATGGGATACTGACAGCCCAGGAAAATCAAAACGAGCAGACCCTATGAAAATTGAGCTACAGACAAGAGTTAAGGCAGTAGTCAGAAAGCAATACCCTTGAAGATTAGAAGCTAGGAAAGGAATAGAGCCAACAATCAATTAAATCCCTGACATCAGGACTGCTGGAAGAATGGCAGCTAAAATTTAATACTGCTACATCAGCAATAAAGAAACCTAATGGAACTTGGAGACTAGTGCCAGATTTCCAGGCAATTAATGGTTTATACCTTACTAGCTTACTAGCTAAGCTTGGAGATGATTTTATTTGGTGCGGGGAAGGTCCATGGGCAGGTGCTGTCGGGAGCCGTTCCCTCTTGGTCTGAGAGACCGGCTCCCCCAGCCCACCCTGCTCTCAGGCCCGGAGGTTGTAATGTGCGCTCGACCGGCAGCCGAAGGAGGGCTCTTGACACCGTGTCTGATGCAACAGGGGTTTTTGAAGGTAGGTCAGAGGGTGCAGGTTGGGTGAGGGTGAGAAGAGGGACAGGAAGAGGCAGGAGCACAAGCACTGTAACATGACACATAAGGCACCTGCAAGCTGCTGGGGAAGCCTCAAGTCTGCTCAGTGAGCCACGTGTGCCCTCAGCATAGGGACAGCCACCTTTCCCTCCGTGAGCCTCACATCCCAGGGTCAGCAAATCAAGAGGCACCAGCCATGCTGTAGGTGACTCAGAGCGAGTGCAGAGGGTCATGGTGGCCAGGGGCCAGAAGCAGGCAGAAAGCCATCGGGGCTGGGGAAAAGGCTCTGCTCTGCTTACAGCGTGGGCTGAGGGCTGGGGGAGCTCCATTTCCCCCTTGAGATGTTGGAGACGGGGCCTTTCACCCTCCTGATAGGGCTGCAGGCAGCCAAAGGAGTACGACGACACAAGGCCGAGAGCGGCAAAGCAAAGAGCCAGCCGTGCGCAACACAGGGAGGTGGCCCAGTGCAAAGCCAGCGTGGCGTCCTGAAAGTGCCCGATGCACTCTCATGTGTCCCCGGCCTGAGAAGGACAGGAATGTCCGTGGTCCAAGAGGGCCTTTCTGTGGCCCCTTTGGGCTCAAAGCTGCTGCTCTTCTGGCTCCATGGAGCCTAAAGCCACAGAGCTCGGCCTCCCCCACAGCAACAGGAACAAGACTTGGATATCAGGCAGTGGAGCTCAATGCCTAAGGCTCAGGGGCAGGGGCCTGCAGTCTGGAGCACAGGGAGGGCACACGCCCAGCCCCATAATTGCTGGCCTCACAGCCCTGAAAGGCCAGGACCAGGGTCTCACACCTGATTCCAGGGGGTCCCTCCCACTAGCCACTGACCTAGAAGCACCAGAGCAGCCGGCTGTCGGGATCAAGGCGGCTGCCAGGCGGCTGCTTATGGCCTCTGCCAGCCAATTGCTCAGGGCTTAGAAGTGCCTCAGCCCCAGGGTCTCCCCCAGCCTGGCCAAGCTTCCCGGCAGCAGCCCCGCAGTCCCACAGCAGCTCCAGAGCAGCCCCATCCAGAGGCACCTGGGAGCCCTCCGCAATGCAGCCAGCAGCGTGCAGCCAGGAGGACACGGATGGTGCTTCCTGCCCGGCACAGGGCTTGAGGCCATCTCCAGGCACCGCTCCGGCAGGGATCCCCGCAGCTCCGGCCCCTGCCCAGTCGCTCTGTGGCCGGCACAAAGGCTTCAGCAGAACCACCAAAGGCCAAGGGGCTTCTGGCTATTTTCCCTGTAACACTGCACACCTGGGCACCTGGCTGAGCACAAGCACCCTTTGCCCCCTCTTCTCCTATGCCCTACTGACCCTGTGCAAGAAAAGAAAGATCCTGGGACTCTGTGTATTGTAAGACATTCTATTCTATTCTACTCTAAGATATTCAATACTCAACAAAAACGAAAATACAAACAGAAAAATCTCAAAGAAGAAAAAGAAAATCCCTGCTGGCTCAAATGGCTCCAGCAGACAGTCTTGCAGATCATCTCTCTGCGGAGCTCCAGCAGAACAGCAAAGCAGTGCCGCACAGACGCAGACGAGGCCGTTTCCTCCATGCACTGCGGAATTGATCTCGCAGCTTACGCCATGGGGAGTAGGGAGCTCTCTGTACGGCCCGGAGAACTAAACAAGATTCAATGGCAGCATCTCTGATTGCAGGACTGCTGTCATAGGCCATTTCTTCAAGGGCTGCAAGAGAGAGGAACAGAGGCAAGGTCAGATCCCGCATGTGCAGGGAGCCCAGGAGAGGCCCCTGCCAGGGCCATCCCGGTCGGCTCTTGCCATGGCCCGCAGGGAGCAGGGAGCAAGGGGATCAGCCCGAATGTGCTGGACACGAATGGCACACGTGGCCCTGAAATCTCGGTGTGCTCTGCCCACGGCTGCAGATCCCTCCGCAGCCGGAGCAGGGCTTGCAGCTGCCCCCTCCAGCCCCCGCGATCAGCCCGCTGCCCTCACTCACTCACCAGTGCAGATCCGCTGCAGCTCTTGCTGCTGCCCCCTCAGGTGCCGCCCGGCCATGCCTGTGAACACAGAGCCTGTCACGGCCCCAGCGGCACAGCTCCCTGCCAGCGGCGCTGCCGGCGCTGTGGCCACACGGGCTGCTGCTGGCCGGGCAGGGCTCAGCCCGGGCCCTTGCCGCACGCTGCCGCCCCAGGGCACGGCTGCCAGAGGGCGGCAGCAGCAACGCCCAGGCCAGGCGGGGCTCCACGGCGCCGGGCCGGGCTGGCGCTGCCGGGGCAGCAGGCGGGGCCGGGGCCGAGCTGCGGCGGGCCGGGCCGGGCCGGGGAGGAGCCGGGCTCGGGACTCACCCATGAACCTGACGGCCGCCTCTCGCAGGGGCTCCTGTGGGCTCTGCAGGTAGCGCAGAGCCCGGCGCAGGTGCTCGGCCGCTCGGCTCCTGTCCTCTGCCAGCTGCAGAGAGCGGCAGGAGGGAAGGGTTGGCGCGGGCTCAGCCCCTGGGCCGGGCGCTGCCTGCGCCCAGCGCCGGCCTCCCCTGCCCGCACAGCCCTGAGGCGCGGCCGGCAGCCGCTGGCCAAGGGCTCCCGAGGGGAGGGGGCGGAGGGCCGGCTGCTGCCCGGGGAGCCGCGATGCCGGCCCGAAGCCCTGCCGGGCCGGGGCTCCAAGGCCACCCGGTTCGGGCCCACGGGAACCTGGAGTAGAGCCCGCACGGCCTCTGGCTGCAGCAGCGGGCACAGCTGCCAGCCCCGCACACTGAGCCCCCAGGGACCTTCGCCATGCTGAGGCTGGGGGGGGTCTCTGCTGTTCTTACCAGGCACTCCTCAAAGCTCTGATCCACGTGTAGCATTTGTTCTATATCCCTCCTCTTCAGGAATCTGGCTGAGGAATGCAGCGTTTCCCGGGAGGCCTGGATACAGCAGAGACGCAGAGATGGCCCCACAGTCCAGGGCACAGGAGCATCCCAGTGGCACAGGCTGGAGGAGGCTGCAGCCCGCAAGGTGCCAGGGCAGGAGGCAGCCCAAGCCCCTGCCAGGGGGACAGCAGGTGGCCACAAGTGCTCACCTCAGCAACAATCTGATTCTCATCATGGCAGTGGAAGTAGAGAGGGAGCAGGCTCTGGCGCACGTGGGACTTGAGGGCCTTTCTTCCCTCTTCTGTTAATAAGTCCAGCATCTCTTGAAAGACAGCCATGGAGCTCAGCTGCACCTGGCTATCATCCTGGATGAAAGGAAAGGGCGAAAGACCTGAGCATCAGCTGCTTCAGGACCCCAGGGCACAGGCCTGCATCTGCACAGGGCACCAAGTGTCCGGGCAGCAGCCAGTGGCCGTGGCTGTGGACACAGAGCCTTACGCTGTCAAAGAGTGGCAGGAGCGCCTCAGCCAGCTGCAGGGCGATGGGGGTGGCTATTGGGGCACCATTATCCAGGAGCAAATATCTCAGTAAAAGAATGCTCATCCTGATCATGTCGCTGTCATTTTCCTCCAGGAGCTCCACAAGACTTCCAGTCAGGCTCCGCAGTTTTTCGGCCTGTGCGGAACACCACTTTGTGAAAGGCCGCCCTGCTGCCGCAGGGCCCAGAGGCCAAAGGCCTGTCCCAAAGCACTGGGGCAGCTGAAGCAGGAGGCAGGAGAGCTGGGAGCAGCTGACCTAGCGGCCGAAGCCCAGGCAAGGCCAAGCGACAATGTTGCCCAGCCCCACGCTGCCTGCACGGCTTCAGCCACTGCCCCCTTCTCACCATCAAGGGATTCTTGCCCAGCACTACGAGGCCTCGGAGTGCCAAGTAACGCCTGGCGATGTGCTCGCTCTGCAGGTTCTGTGCTACGATCTCCAGAACACTGTCACTGCATTCGCTCAAGTCCAGGCACTCGAGGACCTGAAAGGCACAGGGCAGTGACAGGGGAGCCGGCCGGCAGGAGCCCGGAGCTGCACAGGGCCGGGCCCAGGCAGCAGCACAGGGCACGGGCACTGTCCTGGCTGCTGTGGCTGCGAGTGGGCAGAGGGCTGGGAGGCAGCTCAGCCAGGCAGCGCTGGCCTTGAGGCTCACCTCCACAAGGAATGCCAGGGCAGGGAAATCCCAGTATGGCATCTCTTCACCGAGCATGGCGAGCAGGTAGAATGCAACCGCGGAACAAAAGTGGATGGCTAAGCGGCAAATTTCTCTGAAGAGGGGAAAAAGGAAACAAGACCCTGAGCTAGTGAGGCAAACCTCTCCCAGGCGTGACTCATCCAGTTCTCATCTTTCCACAGCACCCTTCCAGCAAGGGGGCGTGGGCCATTTGGCAGTTGGTTGCTCATGGGCACCCTCCTCTGCCAGCCTTTTGCAGTCTGCTTGGCCGTTCCTTTAGTGACAAGGCCCTCTGGCCCATGGCCACCACAAACACTTTGTGGGCCATCTGGGCACAGAGCAGCAATGTCCGAGGCAGTGGGGAGAAGGGGGTCTCACCTGGCAAGCAGAGCCACGGCAAAGTGGTGAGTGTCAAGAGAGAGCAGCGTGTCCCAGGCACACCTGCGCTCCATTGCCACCACCACATCCTCGCAGCGGAGAAGGCAGAGCAGGGACTTCAGGGTGCGCACTGCAAACCTGTGTGCAGAGCAAAGCCCAGGTCACACTGGCAGCACTGGCTCCTTGGCAGGCCACGTGGCAGGGACAGGAGGAGTGGGATGGAGCACCTGTTGGGGCTGGTGGCAAGGCCGTGCTCTTCCTGGCATCCCTTCCAGAAGGTGTCCACTGCCTCTGGCATATCCAGAGTGCTGAAGAACACTTGGAAGAGGAGATGCACAAATAGGCGGGGGAAATACACCTTCAATATCCGTGGCAGACAGGGCACCTGGAGGATCTTCCACATCACCACGGTTGCCTGCAAAGGACAAAGCCCACCGAGACAGCGCTCAGTGCCGAGGTGTGCGTGTGGCAGGGCCCGAGCGTGGCAGGGAGAGGCCCGGAGAGACCTTGGCAGGGGGAGCACGGGGCCTGGTGGGCCTGAAGCTGCCCCTGGGCCAGGTTTCAGGCCAGCGCCTGAGGCAGGGAGATGCGGTGGGGGAAGGAGGATGGAGAGCTGCTGGAGAGGCAGCCTTGGGGCCAGCAAAGGCCAGTTGCAGAAACTCACAGCCAGGGCAAAGACAGCCGTTTCGTCCCCATCGGAGGTGCAGGTGCTGTACTCTGGCCAGCTCCCCAGCACATCCAGGAGGATCAGCTGCGCCAGCTCCACAGTCCTGGCTGAGCCCATGATGGTCTTCCACATGGCCATGGCAGCTCTGCAGGGTTAGAGCTGTGTCTCAGGGGCAGCTGAGCTGGCTGCCATTTCTGCCTGGGCCCACCGCCCCCCTGCCAGCAGCAGCCCGACAGCCCAGCCCAGTGGGGACAGAGCCCTGAGAGGCGGCAAGGGAGCGTGGCAGCAGGCTCAGGGGCTGTCATAGCAGGGCAGGGAAAGGGAGCAGCCAGAGGGCCCTGGAACTCTCTGTTGCTCAGACACCTGGGCAGGCTGTACAGGGTGATGGTCTGGGGAGGCCTGAGCCCTGTGGGCAGGTGAGCCCCATACCTGTCACAGGACGGGGCCACACGCAGGAGCGTGATGACTGCGTCATTTGGCTGTGCTTCGGTGAGATCCAGCAGGGTCTTGTCCAGCCTGTGCTCAGCAGAATTGTAGGGGCCTGAATATATGTATTGTTATAAAGGAGTCCTTGTGAATATATATATATGTAGTGAGAGTCCTATGTATTAGATAGGTGGGTCCTGTTGCTCTGGATGAGCTACAGCTGTGGGATCCTTGGTTGGGTAGCAGCTGTAGCTCATGAAGGGCTCTGGGATAAAAGGGGGTTGGGTCGAGAGCCCAGGAGGAGCCCCTATGGAAACCATGAGGAACTGTGCTGCAGAGAGGAGCTGCATAATAGGACCAGCAAGAAGGTATGGACTTTAAGATAGGACACCAGAAATATGAAATACAATAAGATGACAACAATTGGTGACCCCGACGTGATAAAGAACATGCAGCCAAGGAGAAGGTATGGAATCCCCCGGACAGCCGAGAGCTGTGGCAGCCGGAGAGCTGGGACAGTGGAAGATAGGACAGCTGAGAGCTGTGGCAGCCTGAGAGCTGGGACAGATATGGATATTGTAATTGTATAATTGTTAAAAGAAAAGGGGGGAAATGTAGGGGCCTGAATATATGTATTAGGTATGGAATCCCCCGGACAGCCGAGAGCTGTGGCAGCCGGAGAGCTGGGACAGTGGAAAATAGGACAGCCGAGAGCTGTGGCAGCCGGAGAGCTGGGACAGTGGAAGATAGGACAGCTGAGAGCTGTGGCAGCCTGAGAGCTGGGACAGATATGGATATTGTAACTGTGTAATTGAAAAATTGTTAAAAGAAAAGGGGGGAAATGTAGGGGCCTGAATATATGTATTAGGTATGGAATCCCCCGGACAGCCGAGAGCTGTGGCAGCCGGAGAGCTGAGACAGTAGAAGATAGGACAGCTGAGAGCTGTGGCAGCCTGAGAGCTGGGACAGATATAGATATTGTAACTGTGTAATTGAGAAATTGTTAAAAGAAAAGGGGGGAAATGTAGGGGCCTGAATATATGTATTGTTATAAAGGAGTCCTTGTGAATATATATATATGTAGTGAGAGTCCTATGTATTAGATAGGTGGGTCCTGTTGCTCTGGATGAGCTACAGCTGTGGGATCCTTGGTTGGGTAGCAGCTGTAGCTCATGAAGGGCTCTGGGATAAAAGGGGGTTGGGTCGAGAGCCCAGGAGGAGCCCCTATGGAAACCATGAGGAACTGTGCTGCAGAGAGGAGCTGCATAATAGGACCAGCAAGAAGGTATGGACTTTAAGATAGGACACCAGAAATATGAAATACAATAAGATAACAACAACACAGAATCATTGGCCATGAGCCACTGGTGGATGTAGCTCACCATGGCAGGCACCTGGAGAAGGCACGGGGAGACTTGGAAAGCTGCCAGAGGGAGCAATGTTCCCAGCTTCCCCAGAGAAGTGCTTCCCTTCCCAACCCACTGCCATGTGGCCTGAAAGGCTCACAGCAACCAGCATGCGTGGCTGGGGAGGCCAAGCAGTTGCTGGGAGGATCAAAGCCTGGCCACAGGCTGCTTACTTGCTTTGGAGTGTATAAATGTTCCTCTACAAGCATAGAGAGCAAGGCAGCACCGGTCTTGCTTTGGAAGATGGGCGAGTACGGTCTGAGGCCTACGCCCGTGGCGATGGTCTCTTCCTCCTCAATTCTCTTGAGGAAGTTGCAAACGAACTGTAGGAGAAGGGCAAGAAGCCGGGGATGTTGCATGGAGTGCTGCACACACGGTGTTGGGCTGAGCAGGGACAGCAGGCCCAGCCCAGGTGGGGGTGGCTGCAGGTACCTGCGCTGTTCTGCGGAAGCGGCCACGGCTGGACTCCTGCTCCTGTGTGCGCTCCAGGGCTGCATCTGGCAAAGAGCGAGGGCAGCCAGAGATGAGGGACTGTGGGAGAGGCCCGAGAGCACGGCCCAGCCCTGCGCTCCCCAGGCAGGGAGAGCCCCGGGATGCCCCAGGGGATGGAGCACGGCCACTGCGGGGTGTCTGCCCGGCCCCTCTTCCATCCGGTCCATGGGCCTGTCCCCAGGGGATAGCATGGCACAGCACAGCATGGCATGGTGTGGGGCCAAGCTGGCAGCAGGCTCCAGTCCTGTGGCCCAGCCGTGCCACTCACCCTCCTGCGGTGGCTGGAACGGCACCACCGCTTCAGTCTGCTGTGCCGGGGCAGCTCCAGAGCCTTCTTCCTCCTCCTCCACCCAGGCCAGCTCAGGCACTGCCGGGTGTCTCTGCTCCATGTCTCTGCCTGGATTTGTGGCTACTTGCAGGAGAGATGCCCTGGCAAAGCTCCAAGTCACCAAATCAGGCAGGGTGCCTGGAAGGCACCTTCAAGTAAGAAGCCTCAGGAAGGGCTACAGGACAGCAAGTCCTGCACTCGGTCTCAAGGGCTCCTGCCACAAGGACAGGAGACTCCTGTCAAGAACTGTGGGCTGGCCTCAAGGGCACCTGCAGAAGAGAAGCCTCAGGGAGACCACGGGTCAGCAAGTCCTGTGGTCTGGCCTTGAGCTCAGCTGCAGGAACAAGGCTTCAGAAAAGCTCCGGGTGGGACGCGAACGAGCGCGCTGTGCGGGGGGCTCCTCACGGCACCGCTCTGTCCCGTCCTGTCCCGTCGCGTGCTCTGAGCACTGTGGCGAGCTCTTGTCACCGCCAGCTCCTATGTCACCAGGTGTCACAGAGGTCCCTTGGACACCCGTTTCCATGTCACAATGACTGTGTGGCACCGTGTCACCAAGGGCCCTTGCACACACTGCCGCCTGCCTTGGCGCCAGCCCCAGCCCACCCAAAGTGGCCCAGGTTGGAAGGAATGGCTGGCGCCAGGAGTCTAAGCCAGGCCGACAGGATCTTTAAGAAGGGCTCAGAGCATCAGCAAACACTGCCCTGCTCTGTGGGCTCAGGGCAGCAGAAGGATCCCCCAGGGCTGCCGTCACAGCCGTTCTGGAAAGGGCACAGGGCCTTCCAGGGAAGCTGGCACGGCCTCCTTGGGACACGTCCCGGCTGGTGGCCGTCCTGATGTGACACCGCACAAGGAACGTGTGGGCCCGAGCATGAATGCTGCTCTGAGGCCTGGGGCCCGGGGAGCGCTGACATCAGCAGGTGTGGCAGAGTCCCTGGCCAAGCAGACCTGCCACCCCCCGAGCCCTGGCAGCGCTGGTGCCTGTCTCCTGCCCCAGAGACCTGCGCCCCCAGGGAGCTTCTGTGCCAGAAGGAGCCAAAGCCCGCGTGCATGGGGGGCTGTGCTCCTACCTGCAGGGGCTGATGGCAGGAGCACCTGGAGCAAGTGCTGGCACACTTGGTCTCTGTCAGATGATGTTGCTCCTTCCTGAAATGAATTTTTCTCATGGAAGGCATTGGCAGTAGCACCAGAGCACCATCCATTGCTGAGTTTCGCAGGGCAATTAGAATGCCACGTTAACAGTCTGAAATTTCCTTGTGCTTTTCTCACTCTCTTTCCCACATTCTGGAGAAAACAGAATCTGCCCAGCCTCTGCTATTCTCAGCTTCAGTTGCTGCATGTCTTGCTCTGGCAGCTCATGTCCAAACAAAACTGTGTCCCTGCTGAGCACAGCAAGAAGCGGCCACAAAGTGGCAAGTTCCCCAGTGAACATCAAGGCAGATACGTGGAAGTGCAGAGGATAAGGACAAGTCTGGGAGGAGAAGCTCTTCTGTGTCTCTGATGATGGTGCCCACACCCTGAAGCAGCAGCCAAGAGAAGCGCTGGAAGCAGACGGGCGCAGTTTTGGGCAGCAAAATATCAAAAGTTATGAAACCATTAGCCAGAATGCAAAGGATGGAGTGTGGCCCGGAGGGGAAGCCCTAGATGCAGCTGAGACCACTTTGTTCAGCCTGGAGGAGAGTAAAGGGCGTCATTGTGGTCTTCAACCTCCTCCTGAGGGGAATCAGAGGGGCTGCTGCAGCTCTTGTCACTGTTGGGACCAGTGACAGGACTGGAGAAAAGGGCAGGGAGCTGGGACAGGGCAAGTTTCATTTCCGTATCAGGAAAAGGTTTTTCACCCAGAGCACGGTCAGGCACTGGGATGGGTTCCCCATGGACGCAGCCCAGCGGAGCCCGGGCTGGCTCTTGGGAAAACTGCGGCGCTGCGCCAGGAGTGGGGAACGGCCAAGGCGTGGGTTCTGCCTGCGGCTGAACCTGCTGAGCCCCTGCTCAGTGGTTCAGGATCTACTCACTGCAGCACGGAGCAGCCAAAGAGAAGGAGGAGGCTCCTCGATTGTGAGGTTCCACAGGCAAAGGTTTATCCCAAGGGAAGGATTCAGCAGCATAGAGCCGCCAGCACTTCTGTGCATGAGATTTTATCGGGGTACAACTCAGGGGGGTGGATACAAAGGATTGAGCAAGAAGGAATCTGCAGGGGAGGAGCGAGGGCATTCCATCAGTTGCTTGGGACTAATTAGGACAGACGAGAGGAGAGGGTAGGTCACATGGGCCAGAGGGGCTTCCAGCAATAGGGAATTCCAAAGGGGTGGTGCAGTCAGGGATTGGTCCAAGGCAAAAGTGACAGGGAAGGTTCAGGAATAAAGAGCTGGATTATCTTGAGAGGCAGGGAAGGAGCTGGAACAAAGAGCGGGGAATGGCATGAGGGACAGCTTTGAGGGAGGGAAAAACCTAGGGGTAAACCAACTTGGGGAAAATACGGGGTACATGAAAAGAAACCATTCTACGATAACTGATAAATAGACACGAACCGCAACAGCCCAGGGAAATGGGCACAGCATCAATCCCGTCTGAGCTTGAGAAGTGTTTGAACAACTTGGAGCAGTCACCCAAGCTTTTAGACACTACATCCAAAGCCAAGGGTTGTGACCTCTAGGTTTACGTGAGTATATACTCCTGAGTATGACTTTAGGCAGTGTTTTAAGAAACTCGTTTTATGTCCGATCATACCCCAATTCCTTGCAGATTGTGTGGAATGTGGAATCCTTTTGTTTTCACTGCTTGTTAGGACTATAAAAAAGAATATTCGTGCTGGGTGACTCAGAGACAGCCTGTGTATGTTAAGTGTAGTCTACAGGGGATAAAGAGAAGGAAACAAGAAGTACTAATACATCCGGCTAAGTTTGGAAATGGAGATAGCATGAAGAATGAATAACACAAGAAGTAAAGATGGTATTAAAAAGAGTCCACTAGAATGTAATTTAGCAGATGAGAAAGATTTGGGAGGAGTCCCAGGGGGTAATTTTTCATGTAAGGTAATCTGATGGCATACTCTTACCCAATGGTAGGCTTAGTATCAATTAGAAAGTGGTGAAAAGTGACCCCCGAATGGAACGTTATGATCCATTGTTACAGTTGATGTTATTTTTAAGACAAGGAGAAAAATGAGATCCAGTGATATATGCAGACATGGTTTTTACCCTGAAGAATAAACCCAAGTGTCAGAAAGAATGTGGCTTTGATTTGGCCCCATGGGACCTTTAGTCCTAACTTTGGAAAGAGATAAGAGGCAGAAAAGAAAGAGATGTCATTTAGCACTCAGCATAAGGCAGAGATGTTTGAAATTGGCTCAGATTCACCAGGAAGATTGTGTTCTAGGTGTCCAAGACTTAGAGCTGAGTTAGCCCAGGCCAGCACGGGTACACTCCACCTCAGGCAACCACTCCGGCCCCTGAATGAAAGCCAAATGGCCGTGAGGATGAGATGAATAATCCAGGTGAGGGGACAATGTCAGGGACCCCCAGTGACAACCAACACAAGGAATAAAACCAAGAAAGCTTGGCCTTTAGTCACCCCCTTAAGGCAAGTCTTGAGTCCCCCAGGAGAAGCCATGTGGGTGAGCATCTGCTTTTCTACTAGTGACCTCAAGAGTTGGTGGCAAAAAGTTAAAATGGATAGAGAAAACGCTAGCAAAGCAGCAAAAAGATTGGAGTTCATAGTCAAGAGTCAAGAGGCAGACTGAGGTGATAGTGATTTCATATTGACAGAGCTAACCAAACCAGCAGAAGAGTTGGTGATCAAGGTGGCCAGAGCACGTGTGCAGGGACAAATTGCTAGTGGAGCCTTGCAAGGTACAATGGACCAGCTGTGTCCTACTGCAAGCCCTTTGTGGGACGCGAACAATGCAGGCAGCTGTGCAATGTTAACCAGATACCAGGAGATAGTCACATTGGAATTAAGAAATGCCATTCCAAAAGCAATAACTTGGTCAGTAATAGATAACGTTACACAGGGACAGCACAAGTCACCCACTGACTTTGTGGACAGGCTGTGAGCAGCTGCATGTAAATGCGCAGCCCTGCATCCCTGGTCGGATATGGGGAAGCAGCAGTGGGTTTCCCTGATGTCAGGGCAATCTAGCCCAGATGTCAGGCAGAAATTTCAGAAGCTGAAAGAGCCTGTCAAGAGAGACTTAAAGGCCTGAATGAGAAAAGCATAGAAAGTGTATGACAATCAAGAGAGAGAAAATAAAGAAGAGCTCCCTTCAGCCATGGTGGCAGCTCTGGATCGGCACCAGGGAGAGGCCGGACGTGGGCGTGGATGAAGCAGAGGCAGGGACGAAAAGAGCAGAGGCAGAGGAGGTTCAAAGCAGCCACAGACCAAGCTGGGGCCAAATCAATGTGCATCTTGTAAGAAATCAGGACACTGGAAATAAGGCCAGTGCCCAGAGTTAGCAGACAAAGTACACAAAACTCTTGCAGCCACTCTAGATGATAAGAAATGACCGAGACTGGCAATTCTTACCCTAGCAGGTTACCGGTTAAAATACAGCTAAAGAATAATAAAGAAGTTGAATTTTTAACTAATTGTGGAGACACATTTTCACTCTTGAATCAAGCACTGATACCCAAAAGTGAAAACTATCTTCAAGCACTAGGAGCCACTGGCCAGCATGAAAATGCATTCTTCCTGAAACCACTTCGATGTAAAATCAAGAAGAAAATGGGAATACATCAGTTTCTTTATTTACCAAACTCACCCAAATCCGTCCTATGCAGGGATTTGCTTGAAAATTTGGAAGCAACAGTTCCGTTTAGAAAAAGAAAACTTCAATGGAAGGTACCTGAACACAAATGAGTGGTTTCAGCAGTAGCACTGACAACTGACACCAGACCAACAAACAAGAAGAACTAGTTAGAGGAAGTATTGAATCAGGTATACCCAAGAGTATGGGATACTGACAGCCCAGGAAAATCAAAACGAGCAGACCCTATGAAAATTGAGCTACAGACAAGAGTTAAGGCAGTAGTCAGAAAGCAATACCCTTGAAGATTAGAAGCTAGGAAAGGAATAGAGCCAACAATCAATTAAATCCCTGACATCAGGACTGCTGGAAGAATGGCAGCTAAAATTTAATACTGCTACATCAGCAATAAAGAAACCTAATGGAACTTGGAGACTAGTGCCAGATTTCCAGGCAATTAATGGTTTATACCTTACTAGCTTACTAGCTAAGCTTGGAGATGATTTTATTTGGTGCGGGGAAGGTCCATGGGCAGGTGCTGTCGGGAGCCGTTCCCTCTTGGTCTGAGAGACCGGCTCCCCCAGCCCACCCTGCTCTCAGGCCCGGAGGTTGTAATGTGCGCTCGACCGGCAGCCGAAGGAGGGCTCTTGACACCGTGTCTGATGCAACAGGGGTTTTTGAAGGTAGGTCAGAGGGTGCAGGTTGGGTGAGGGTGAGAAGAGGGACAGGAAGAGGCAGGAGCACAAGCACTGTAACATGACACATAAGGCACCTGCAAGCTGCTGGGGAAGCCTCAAGTCTGCTCAGTGAGCCACGTGTGCCCTCAGCATAGGGACAGCCACCTTTCCCTCCGTGAGCCTCACATCCCAGGGTCAGCAAATCAAGAGGCACCAGCCATGCTGTAGGTGACTCAGAGCGAGTGCAGAGGGTCATGGTGGCCAGGGGCCAGAAGCAGGCAGAAAGCCATCGGGGCTGGGGAAAAGGCTCTGCTCTGCTTACAGCGTGGGCTGAGGGCTGGGGGAGCTCCATTTCCCCCTTGAGATGTTGGAGACGGGGCCTTTCACCCTCCTGATAGGGCTGCAGGCAGCCAAAGGAGTACGACGACACAAGGCCGAGAGCGGCAAAGCAAAGAGCCAGCCGTGCGCAACACAGGGAGGTGGCCCAGTGCAAAGCCAGCGTGGCGTCCTGAAAGTGCCCGATGCACTCTCATGTGTCCCCGGCCTGAGAAGGACAGGAATGTCCGTGGTCCAAGAGGGCCTTTCTGTGGCCCCTTTGGGCTCAAAGCTGCTGCTCTTCTGGCTCCATGGAGCCTAAAGCCACAGAGCTCGGCCTCCCCCACAGCAACAGGAACAAGACTTGGATATCAGGCAGTGGAGCTCAATGCCTAAGGCTCAGGGGCAGGGGCCTGCAGTCTGGAGCACAGGGAGGGCACACGCCCAGCCCCATAATTGCTGGCCTCACAGCCCTGAAAGGCCAGGACCAGGGTCTCACACCTGATTCCAGGGGGTCCCTCCCACTAGCCACTGACCTAGAAGCACCAGAGCAGCCGGCTGTCGGGATCAAGGCGGCTGCCAGGCGGCTGCTTATGGCCTCTGCCAGCCAATTGCTCAGGGCTTAGAAGTGCCTCAGCCCCAGGGTCTCCCCCAGCCTGGCCAAGCTTCCCGGCAGCAGCCCCGCAGTCCCACAGCAGCTCCAGAGCAGCCCCATCCAGAGGCACCTGGGAGCCCTCCGCAATGCAGCCAGCAGCGTGCAGCCAGGAGGACACGGATGGTGCTTCCTGCCCGGCACAGGGCTTGAGGCCATCTCCAGGCACCGCTCCGGCAGGGATCCCCGCAGCTCCGGCCCCTGCCCAGTCGCTCTGTGGCCGGCACAAAGGCTTCAGCAGAACCACCAAAGGCCAAGGGGCTTCTGGCTATTTTCCCTGTAACACTGCACACCTGGGCACCTGGCTGAGCACAAGCACCCTTTGCCCCCTCTTCTCCTATGCCCTACTGACCCTGTGCAAGAAAAGAAAGATCCTGGGACTCTGTGTATTGTAAGACATTCTATTCTATTCTACTCTAAGATATTCAATACTCAACAAAAACGAAAATACAAACAGAAAAATCTCAAAGAAGAAAAAGAAAATCCCTGCTGGCTCAAATGGCTCCAGCAGACAGTCTTGCAGATCATCTCTCTGCGGAGCTCCAGCAGAACAGCAAAGCAGTGCCGCACAGACGCAGACGAGGCCGTTTCCTCCATGCACTGCGGAATTGATCTCGCAGCTTACGCCATGGGGAGTAGGGAGCTCTCTGTACGGCCCGGAGAACTAAACAAGATTCAATGGCAGCATCTCTGATTGCAGGACTGCTGTCATAGGCCATTTCTTCAAGGGCTGCAAGAGAGAGGAACAGAGGCAAGGTCAGATCCCGCATGTGCAGGGAGCCCAGGAGAGGCCCCTGCCAGGGCCATCCCGGTCGGCTCTTGCCATGGCCCGCAGGGAGCAGGGAGCAAGGGGATCAGCCCGAATGTGCTGGACACGAATGGCACACGTGGCCCTGAAATCTCGGTGTGCTCTGCCCACGGCTGCAGATCCCTCCGCAGCCGGAGCAGGGCTTGCAGCTGCCCCCTCCAGCCCCCGCGATCAGCCCGCTGCCCTCACTCACTCACCAGTGCAGATCCGCTGCAGCTCTTGCTGCTGCCCCCTCAGGTGCCGCCCGGCCATGCCTGTGAACACAGAGCCTGTCACGGCCCCAGCGGCACAGCTCCCTGCCAGCGGCGCTGCCGGCGCTGTGGCCACACGGGCTGCTGCTGGCCGGGCAGGGCTCAGCCCGGGCCCTTGCCGCACGCTGCCGCCCCAGGGCACGGCTGCCAGAGGGCGGCAGCAGCAACGCCCAGGCCAGGCGGGGCTCCACGGCGCCGGGCCGGGCTGGCGCTGCCGGGGCAGCAGGCGGGGCCGGGGCCGAGCTGCGGCGGGCCGGGCCGGGCCGGGGAGGAGCCGGGCTCGGGACTCACCCATGAACCTGACGGCCGCCTCTCGCAGGGGCTCCTGTGGGCTCTGCAGGTAGCGCAGAGCCCGGCGCAGGTGCTCGGCCGCTCGGCTCCTGTCCTCTGCCAGCTGCAGAGAGCGGCAGGAGGGAAGGGTTGGCGCGGGCTCAGCCCCTGGGCCGGGCGCTGCCTGCGCCCAGCGCCGGCCTCCCCTGCCCGCACAGCCCTGAGGCGCGGCCGGCAGCCGCTGGCCAAGGGCTCCCGAGGGGAGGGGGCGGAGGGCCGGCTGCTGCCCGGGGAGCCGCGATGCCGGCCCGAAGCCCTGCCGGGCCGGGGCTCCAAGGCCACCCGGTTCGGGCCCACGGGAACCTGGAGTAGAGCCCGCACGGCCTCTGGCTGCAGCAGCGGGCACAGCTGCCAGCCCCGCACACTGAGCCCCCAGGGACCTTCGCCATGCTGAGGCTGGGGGGGGTCTCTGCTGTTCTTACCAGGCACTCCTCAAAGCTCTGATCCACGTGTAGCATTTGTTCTATATCCCTCCTCTTCAGGAATCTGGCTGAGGAATGCAGCGTTTCCCGGGAGGCCTGGATACAGCAGAGACGCAGAGATGGCCCCACAGTCCAGGGCACAGGAGCATCCCAGTGGCACAGGCTGGAGGAGGCTGCAGCCCGCAAGGTGCCAGGGCAGGAGGCAGCCCAAGCCCCTGCCAGGGGGACAGCAGGTGGCCACAAGTGCTCACCTCAGCAACAATCTGATTCTCATCATGGCAGTGGAAGTAGAGAGGGAGCAGGCTCTGGCGCACGTGGGACTTGAGGGCCTTTCTTCCCTCTTCTGTTAATAAGTCCAGCATCTCTTGAAAGACAGCCATGGAGCTCAGCTGCACCTGGCTATCATCCTGGATGAAAGGAAAGGGCGAAAGACCTGAGCATCAGCTGCTTCAGGACCCCAGGGCACAGGCCTGCATCTGCACAGGGCACCAAGTGTCCGGGCAGCAGCCAGTGGCCGTGGCTGTGGACACAGAGCCTTACGCTGTCAAAGAGTGGCAGGAGCGCCTCAGCCAGCTGCAGGGCGATGGGGGTGGCTATTGGGGCACCATTATCCAGGAGCAAATATCTCAGTAAAAGAATGCTCATCCTGATCATGTCGCTGTCATTTTCCTCCAGGAGCTCCACAAGACTTCCAGTCAGGCTCCGCAGTTTTTCGGCCTGTGCGGAACACCACTTTGTGAAAGGCCGCCCTGCTGCCGCAGGGCCCAGAGGCCAAAGGCCTGTCCCAAAGCACTGGGGCAGCTGAAGCAGGAGGCAGGAGAGCTGGGAGCAGCTGACCTAGCGGCCGAAGCCCAGGCAAGGCCAAGCGACAATGTTGCCCAGCCCCACGCTGCCTGCACGGCTTCAGCCACTGCCCCCTTCTCACCATCAAGGGATTCTTGCCCAGCACTACGAGGCCTCGGAGTGCCAAGTAACGCCTGGCCATGTGCTCGCTCTGCAGGTTCTGTGCTACGATCTCCAGAACACTGTCACTGCATTCGCTCAAGTCCAGGCACTCGAGGACCTGAAAGGCACAGGGCAGTGACAGGGGAGCCGGCCGGCAGGAGCCCGGAGCTGCACAGGGCCGGGCCCAGGCAGCAGCACAGGGCACGGGCACTGTCCTGGCTGCTGTGGCTGCGAGTGGGCAGAGGGCTGGGAGGCAGCTCAGCCAGGCAGCGCTGGCCTTGAGGCTCACCTCCACAAGGAATGCCAGGGCAGGGAAATCCCAGTATGGCATCTCTTCACCGAGCATGGCGAGCAGGTAGAATGCAACCGCGGAACAAAAGTGGATGGCTAAGCGGCAAATTTCTCTGAAGAGGGGAAAAAGGAAACAAGACCCTGAGCTAGTGAGGCAAACCTCTCCCAGGCGTGACTCATCCAGTTCTCATCTTTCCACAGCACCCTTCCAGCAAGGGGGCGTGGGCCATTTGGCAGTTGGTTGCTCATGGGCACCCTCCTCTGCCAGCCTTTTGCAGTCTGCTTGGCCGTTCCTTTAGTGACAAGGCCCTCTGGCCCATGGCCACCACAAACACTTTGTGGGCCATCTGGGCACAGAGCAGCAATGTCCGAGGCAGTGGGGAGAAGGGGGTCTCACCTGGCAAGCAGAGCCACGGCAAAGTGGTGAGTGTCAAGAGAGAGCAGCGTGTCCCAGGCACACCTGCGCTCCATTGCCACCACCACATCCTCGCAGCGGAGAAGGCAGAGCAGGGACTTCAGGGTGCGCACTGCAAACCTGTGTGCAGAGCAAAGCCCAGGTCACACTGGCAGCACTGGCTCCTTGGCAGGCCACGTGGCAGGGACAGGAGGAGTGGGATGGAGCACCTGTTGGGGCTGGTGGCAAGGCCGTGCTCTTCCTGGCATCCCTTCCAGAAGGTGTCCACTGCCTCTGGCATATCCAGAGTGCTGAAGAACACTTGGAAGAGGAGATGCACAAATAGGCGGGGGAAATACACCTTCAATATCCGTGGCAGACAGGGCACCTGGAGGATCTTCCACATCACCACGGTTGCCTGCAAAGGACAAAGCCCACCGAGACAGCGCTCAGTGCCGAGGTGTGCGTGTGGCAGGGCCCGAGCGTGGCGGGGAGAGGCCCGGAGAGACCTTGGCAGGGGGAGCACGGGGCCTGGTGGGCCTGAAGCTGCCCCTGGGCCAGGTTTCAGGCCAGCGCCTGAGGCAGGGAGATGCGGTGGGGGAAGGAGGATGGAGAGCTGCTGGAGAGGCAGCCTTGGGGCCAGCAAAGGCCAGTTGCAGAAACTCACAGCCAGGGCAAAGACAGCCGTTTCGTCCCCATCGGAGGTGCAGGTGCTGTACTCTGGCCAGCTCCCCAGCACATCCAGGAGGATCAGCTGCGCCAGCTCCACAGTCCTGGCTGAGCCCATGATGGTCTTCCACATGGCCATGGCAGCTCTGCAGGGTTAGAGCTGTGTCTCAGGGGCAGCTGAGCTGGCTGCCATTTCTGCCTGGGCCCACCGCCCCCCTGCCAGCAGCAGCCCGACAGCCCAGCCCAGTGGGGACAGAGCCCTGAGAGGCGGCAAGGGAGCGTGGCAGCAGGCTCAGGGGCTGTCATAGCAGGGCAGGGAAAGGGAGCAGCCAGAGGGCCCTGGAACTCTCTGTTGCTCAGACACCTGGGCAGGCTGTACAGGGTGATGGTCTGGGGAGGCCTGAGCCCTGTGGGCAGGTGAGCCCCATACCTGTCACAGGACGGGGCCACACGCAGGAGCGTGATGACTGCGTCATTTGGCTGTGCTTCGGTGAGATCCAGCAGGGTCTTGTCCAGCCTGTGCTCAGCAGAATCATTGGCCATGAGCCACTGGTGGATGTAGCTCACCATGGCAGGCACCTGGAGAAGGCACGGGGAGACTTGGAAAGCTGCCAGAGGGAGCAATGTTCCCAGCTTCCCCAGAGAAGTGCTTCCCTTCCCAACCCACTGCCATGTGGCCTGAAAGGCTCACAGCAACCAGCATGCGTGGCTGGGGAGGCCAAGCAGTTGCTGGGAGGATCAAAGCCTGGCCACAGGCTGCTTACTTGCTTTGGAGTGTATAAATGTTCCTCTACAAGCATAGAGAGCAAGGCAGCACCGGTCTTGCTTTGGAAGATGGGCGAGTACGGTCTGAGGCCTACGCCCGTGGCGATGGTCTCTTCCTCCTCAATTCTCTTGAGGAAGTTGCAAACGAACTGTAGGAGAAGGGCAAGAAGCCGGGGATGTTGCATGGAGTGCTGCACACACGGTGTTGGGCTGAGCAGGGACAGCAGGCCCAGCCCAGGTGGGGGTGGCTGCAGGTACCTGCGCTGTTCTGCGGAAGCGGCCACGGCTGGACTCCTGCTCCTGTGTGCGCTCCAGGGCTGCATCTGGCAAAGAGCGAGGGCAGCCAGAGATGAGGGACTGTGGGAGAGGCCCGAGAGCACGGCCCAGCCCTGCGCTCCCCAGGCAGGGAGAGCCCCGGGATGCCCCAGGGGATGGAGCACGGCCACTGCGGGGTGTCTGCCCGGCCCCTCTTCCATCCGGTCCATGGGCCTGTCCCCAGGGGATAGCATGGCACAGCACAGCATGGCATGGTGTGGGGCCAAGCTGGCAGCAGGCTCCAGTCCTGTGGCCCAGCCGTGCCACTCACCCTCCTGCGGTGGCTGGAACGGCACCACCGCTTCAGTCTGCTGTGCCGGGGCAGCTCCAGAGCCTTCTTCCTCCTCCTCCACCCAGGCCAGCTCAGGCACTGCCGGGTGTCTCTGCTCCATGTCTCTGCCTGGATTTGTGGCTACTTGCAGGAGAGATGCCCTGGCAAAGCTCCAAGTCACCAAATCAGGCAGGGTGCCTGGAAGGCACCTTCAAGTAAGAAGCCTCAGGAAGGGCTACAGGACAGCAAGTCCTGCACTCGGTCTCAAGGGCTCCTGCCACAAGGACAGGAGACTCCTGTCAAGAACTGTGGGCTGGCCTCAAGGGCACCTGCAGAAGAGAAGCCTCAGGGAGACCACGGGTCAGCAAGTCCTGTGGTCTGGCCTTGAGCTCAGCTGCAGGAACAAGGCTTCAGAAAAGCTCCGGGTGGGACGCGAACGAGCGCGCTGTGCGGGGGGCTCCTCACGGCACCGCTCTGTCCCGTCCTGTCCCGTCGCGTGCTCTGAGCACTGTGGCGAGCTCTTGTCACCGCCAGCTCCTATGTCACCAGGTGTCACAGAGGTCCCTTGGACACCCGTTTCCATGTCACAATGACTGTGTGGCACCGTGTCACCAAGGGCCCTTGCACACACTGCCGCCTGCCTTGGCGCCAGCCCCAGCCCACCCAAAGTGGCCCAGGTTGGAAGGAATGGCTGGCGCCAGGAGTCTAAGCCAGGCCGACAGGATCTTTAAGAAGGGCTCAGAGCATCAGCAAACACTGCCCTGCTCTGTGGGCTCAGGGCAGCAGAAGGATCCCCCAGGGCTGCCGTCACAGCCGTTCTGGAAAGGGCACAGGGCCTTCCAGGGAAGCTGGCACGGCCTCCTTGGGACACGTCCCGGCTGGTGGCCGTCCTGATGTGACACCGCACAAGGAACGTGTGGGCCCGAGCATGAATGCTGCTCTGAGGCCTGGGGCCCGGGGAGCGCTGACATCAGCAGGTGTGGCAGAGTCCCTGGCCAAGCAGACCTGCCACCCCCCGAGCCCTGGCAGCGCTGGTGCCTGTCTCCTGCCCCAGAGACCTGCGCCCCCAGGGAGCTTCTGTGCCAGAAGGAGCCAAAGCCCGCGTGCATGGGGGGCTGTGCTCCTACCTGCAGGGGCTGATGGCAGGAGCACCTGGAGCAAGTGCTGGCACACTTGGTCTCTGTCAGATGATGTTGCTCCTTCCTGAAATGAATTTTTCTCATGGAAGGCATTGGCAGTAGCACCAGAGCACCATCCATTGCTGAGTTTCGCAGGGCAATTAGAATGCCACGTTAACAGTCTGAAATTTCCTTGTGCTTTTCTCACTCTCTTTCCCACATTCTGGAGAAAACAGAATCTGCCCAGCCTCTGCTATTCTCAGCTTCAGTTGCTGCATGTCTTGCTCTGGCAGCTCATGTCCAAACAAAACTGTGTCCCTGCTGAGCACAGCAAGAAGCGGCCACAAAGTGGCAAGTTCCCCAGTGAACATCAAGGCAGATACGTGGAAGTGCAGAGGATAAGGACAAGTCTGGGAGGAGAAGCTCTTCTGTGTCTCTGATGATGGTGCCCACACCCTGAAGCAGCAGCCAAGAGAAGCGCTGGAAGCAGACGGGCGCAGTTTTGGGCAGCAAAATATCAAAAGTTATGAAACCATTAGCCAGAATGCAAAGGATGGAGTGTGGCCCGGAGGGGAAGCCCTAGATGCAGCTGAGACCACTTTGTTCAGCCTGGAGGAGAGTAAAGGGCGTCATTGTGGTCTTCAACCTCCTCCTGAGGGGAATCAGAGGGGCTGCTGCAGCTCTTGTCACTGTTGGGACCAGTGACAGGACTGGAGAAAAGGGCAGGGAGCTGGGACAGGGCAAGTTTCATTTCCGTATCAGGAAAAGGTTTTTCACCCAGAGCACGGTCAGGCACTGGGATGGGTTCCCCATGGACGCAGCCCAGCGGAGCCCGGGCTGGCTCTTGGGAAAACTGCGGCGCTGCGCCAGGAGTGGGGAACGGCCAAGGCGTGGGTTCTGCCTGCGGCTGAACCTGCTGAGCCCCTGCTCAGTGGTTCAGGATCTACTCACTGCAGCACGGAGCAGCCAAAGAGAAGGAGGAGGCTCCTCGATTGTGAGGTTCCACAGGCAAAGGTTTATCCCAAGGGAAGGATTCAGCAGCATAGAGCCGCCAGCACTTCTGTGCATGAGATTTTACCGGGGTACAACTCAGGGGGGTGGATACAAAGGATTGAGCAAGAAGGAATCTGCAGGGGAGGAGCGAGGGCATTCCATCAGTTGCTTGGGACTAATTAGGACAGAAGAGAGGAGAGGGTAGGTCACATGGGCCAGAGGGGCTTCCAGCAATAGGGAATTCCAAAGGGGTGGTGCAGTCAGGGATTGGTCCAAGGCAAAAGTGACAGGGAAGGTTCAGGAATAAAGAGCTGGATTATCTTGAGAGGCAGGGAAGGAGCTGGAACAAAGAGCGGGGAATGGCATGAGGGACAGCTTTGAGGGAGGGAAAAACCTAGGGGTAAACCAACTTGGGGAAAATACGGGGTACATGAAAAGAAACCATTCTACGATAACTGATAAATAGACACGAACCGCAACAGCCCAGGGAAATGGGCACAGCATCAATCCCGTCTGAGCTTGAGAAGTGTTTGAACAACTTGGAGCAGTCACCCAAGCTTTTAGACACTACATCCAAAGCCAAGGGTTGTGACCTCTAGGTTTACGTGAGTATATACTCCTGAGTATGATATTAGGCAGTGTTTTAAGAAACTCGTTTTATGTCCGATCATACCCCAATTCCTTGCAGATTGTGTGGAATGTGGAATCCTTTTGTTTTCACTGCTTGTTAGGACTATAAAAAAGAATATTCGTGCTGGGTGACTCAGAGACAGCCTGTGTATGTTAAGTGTAGTCTACAGGGGATAAAGAGAAGGAAACAAGAAGTACTAATACATCCGGCTAAGTTTGGAAATGTAGATAGCATGAAGAATGAATAACACAAGAAGTAAAGATGGTATTAAAAAGAGTCCACTAGAATGTAATTTAGCAGATGAGAAAGATTTGGGAGGAGTCCCAGGGGGTAATTTTTCATGTAAGGTAATCTGATGGCATACTCTTACCCAATGGTAGGCTTAGTATCAATTAGAAAGTGGTGAAAAGTGACCCCCGAATGGAACGTTATGATCCATTGTTACAGTTGATGTTATTTTTAAGACAAGGAGAAAAATGAGATCCAGTGATATATGCAGACATGGTTTTTACCCTGAAGAATAAACCCAAGTGTCAGAAAGAATGTGGCTTTGATTTGGCCCCATGGGACCTTTAGTCCTAACTTTGGAAAGAGATAAGAGGCAGAAAAGAAAGAGATGTCATTTAGCACTCAGCATAAGGCAGAGATGTTTGAAATTGGCTCAGATTCACCAGGAAGATTGTGTTCTAGGTGTCCAAGACTTAGAGCTGAGTTAGCCCAGGCCAGCACGGGTACACTCCACCTCAGGCAACCACTCCGGCCCCTGAATGAAAGCCAAATGGCTGTGAGGATGAGATGAATAATCCAGGTGAGGGGACAATGTCAGGGACCCCCAGTGACAACCAACACAAGGAATAAAACCAAGAAAGCTTGGCCTTTAGTCACCCCCTTAAGGCAAGTCTTGAGTCCCCCAGGAGAAGCCATGTGGGTGAGCATCTGCTTTTCTACTAGTGACCTCAAGAGTTGGTGGCAAAAAGTTAAAATGGATAGAGAAAACGCTAGCAAAGCAGCAAAAAGATTGGAGTTCATAGTCAAGAGTCAAGAGGCAGACTGAGGTGATAGTGATTTCATATTGACAGAGCTAACCAAACCAGCAGAAGAGTTGGTGATCAAGGTGGCCAGAGCACGTGTGCAGGGACAAATTGCTAGTGGAGCCTTGCAAGGTACAATGGACCAGCTGTGTCCTACTGCAAGCCCTTTGTGGGACGCGAACAATGCAGGCAGCTGTGCAATGTTAACCAGATACCAGGAGATAGTCACATTGGAATTAAGAAATGCCATTCCAAAAGCAATAACTTGGTCAGTAATAGATAACGTTACACAGGGACAGCACAAGTCACCCACTGACTTTGTGGACAGGCTGTGAGCAGCTGCATGTAAATGCGCAGCCCTGCATCCCTGGTCGGATATGGGGAAGCAGCAGTGGGTTTCCCTGATGTCAGGGCAATCTAGCCCAGATGTCAGGCAGAAATTTCAGAAGCTGAAAGAGCCTGTCAAGAGAGACTTAAAGGCCTGAATGAGAAAAGCATAGAAAGTGTATGACAATCAAGAGAGAGAAAATAAAGAAGAGCTCCCTTCAGCCATGGTGGCAGCTCTGGATCGGCACCAGGGAGAGGCCGGACGTGGGCGTGGATGAAGCAGAGGCAGGGACGAAAAGAGCAGAGGCAGAGGAGGTTCAAAGCAGCCACAGACCAAGCTGGGGCCAAATCAATGTGCATCTTGTAAGAAATCAGGACACTGGAAATAAGGCCAGTGCCCAGAGTTAGCAGACAAAGTACACAAAACTCTTGCAGCCACTCTAGATGATAAGAAATGACCGAGACTGGCAATTCTTACCCTAGCAGGTTACCGGTTAAAATACAGCTAAAGAATAATAAAGAAGTTGAATTTTTAACTAATTGTGGAGACACATTTTCACTCTTGAATCAAGCACTGATACCCAAAAGTGAAAACTATCTTCAAGCACTAGGAGCCACTGACCAGCATGAAAATGCATTCTTCCTGAAACCACTTCGATGTAAAATCAAGAAGAAAATGGGAATACATCAGTTTCTTTATTTACCAAACTCACCCAAATCCGTCCTATGCAGGGATTTGCTTGAAAATTTGGAAGCAACAGTTCCGTTTAGAAAAAGAAAACTTCAATGGAAGGTACCTGAACACAAATGAGTGGTTTCAGCAGTAGCACTGACAACTGACACCAGACCAACAAACAAGAAGAACTAGTTAGAGGAAGTATTGAATCAGGTATACCCAAGAGTATGGGATACTGACAGCCCAGGAAAATCAAAACGAGCAGACCCTATGAAAATTGAGCTACAGACAAGAGTTAAGGCAGTAGTCAGAAAGCAATACCCTTGAAGATTAGAAGCTAGGAAAGGAATAGAGCCAACTATCAATTAAATCCCTGACATCAGGACTGCTGGAAGAATGGCAGCTAAAATTTAATACTGCTACATCAGCAATAAAGAAACCTAATGGAACTTGGAGACTAGTGCCAGATTTCCAGGCAATTAATGGTTTATACCTTACTAGCTTACTAGCTAAGCTTGGAGATGATTTTATTTGGTGCGGGGAAGGTCCATGGGCAGGTGCTGTCGGGAGCCGTTCCCTCTTGGTCTGAGAGACCGGCTCCCCCAGCCCACCCTGCTCTCAGGCCCGGAGGTTGTAATGTGCGCTCGACCGGCAGCCGAAGGAGGGCTCTTGACACCGTGTCTGATGCAACAGGGGTTTTTGAAGGTAGGTCAGAGGGTGCAGGTTGGGTGAGGGTGAGAAGAGGGACAGGAAGAGGCAGGAGCACAAGCACTGTAACATGACACATAAGGCACCTGCAAGCTGCTGGGGAAGCCTCAAGTCTGCTCAGTGAGCCACGTGTGCCCTCAGCATAGGGACAGCCACCTTTCCCTCCGTGAGCCTCACATCCCAGGGTCAGCAAATCAAGAGGCACCAGCCATGCTGTAGGTGACTCAGAGCGAGTGCAGAGGGTCATGGTGGCCAGGGGCCAGAAGCAGGCAGAAAGCCATCGGGGCTGGGGAAAAGGCTCTGCTCTGCTTACAGTGTGGGCTGAGGGCTGGGGGAGCTCCATTTCCCCCTTGAGATGTTGGAGACGGGGCCTTTCACCCTCCTGATAGGGCTGCAGGCAGCCAAAGGAGTACGACGACACAAGGCCGAGAGCGGCAAAGCAAAGAGCCAGCCGTGCGCAACACAGGGAGGTGGCCCAGTGCAAAGCCAGCGTGGCGTCCTGAAAGTGCCCGCTGCACTCTCATGTGTCCCCGGCCTGAGAAGGACAGGAATGTCCGTGGTCCAAGAGGGCCTTTCTGTGGCCCCTTTGGGCTCAAAGCTGCTGCTCTTCTGGCTCCATGGAGCCTAAAGCCACAGAGCTCGGCCTCCCCCACAGCAACAGGAACAAGACTTGGATATCAGGCAGTGGAGCTCAATGCCTAAGGCTCAGGGGCAGGGGCCTGCAGTCTGGAGCACAGGGAGGGCACACGCCCAGCCCCATAATTGCTGGCCTCACAGCCCTGAAAGGCCAGGACCAGGGTCTCACACCTGATTCCAGGGGGTCCCTCCCACTAGCCACTGACCTAGAAGCACCAGAGCAGCCGGCTGTCGGGATCAAGGCGGCTGCCAGGCGGCTGCTTATGGCCTCTGCCAGCCAATTGCTCAGGGCTTAGAAGTGCCTCAGCCCCAGGGTCTCCCCCAGCCTGGCCAAGCTTCCCGGCAGCAGCCCCGCAGTCCCACAGCAGCTCCAGAGCAGCCCCATCCAGAGGCACCTGGGAGCCCTCCGCAATGCAGCCAGCAGCGTGCAGCCAGGAGGACACGGATGGTGCTTCCTGCCCGGCACAGGGCTTGAGGCCATCTCCAGGCACCGCTCCGGCAGGGATCCCCGCAGCTCCGGCCCCTGCCCAGTCGCTCTGTGGCCGGCACAAAGGCTTCAGCAGAACCACCAAAGGCCAAGGGGCTTCTGGCTATTTTCCCTGTAACACTGCACACCTGGGCACCTGGCTGAGCACAAGCACCCTTTGCCCCCTCTTCTCCTATGCCCTACTGACCCTGTGCAAGAAAAGAAAGATCCTGGGACTCTGTGTATTGTAAGACATTCTATTCTATTCTACTCTAAGATATTCAATACTCAACAAAAACGAAAATACAAACAGAAAAATCTCAAAGAAGAAAAAGAAAATCCCTGCTGGCTCAAATGGCTCCAGCAGACAGTCTTGCAGATCATCTCTCTGCGGAGCTCCAGCAGAACAGCAAAGCAGTGCCGCACAGACGCAGACGAGGCCGTTTCCTCCATGCACTGCGGAATTGATCTCGCAGCTTACGCCATGGGGAGTAGGGAGCTCTCTGTACGGCCCGGAGAACTAAACAAGATTCAATGGCAGCATCTCTGATTGCAGGACTGCTGTCATAGGCCATTTCTTCAAGGGCTGCAAGAGAGAGGAACAGAGGCAAGGTCAGATCCCGCATGTGCAGGGAGCCCAGGAGAGGCCCCTGCCAGGGCCATCCCGGTCGGCTCTTGCCATGGCCCGCAGGGAGCAGGGAGCAAGGGGATCAGCCCGAATGTGCTGGACACGAATGGCACACGTGGCCCTGAAATCTCGGTGTGCTCTGCCCACGGCTGCAGATCCCTCCGCAGCCGGAGCAGGGCTTGCAGCTGCCCCCTCCAGCCCCCGCGATCAGCCCGCTGCCCTCACTCACTCACCAGTGCAGATCCGCTGCAGCTCTTGCTGCTGCCCCCTCAGGTGCCGCCCGGCCATGCCTGTGAACACAGAGCCTGTCACGGCCCCAGCGGCACAGCTCCCTGCCAGCGGCGCTGCCGGCGCTGTGGCCACACGGGCTGCTGCTGGCCGGGCAGGGCTCAGCCCGGGCCCTTGCCGCACGCTGCCGCCCCAGGGCACGGCTGCCAGAGGGCGGCAGCAGCAACGCCCAGGCCAGGCGGGGCTCCACGGCGCCGGGCCGGGCTGGCGCTGCCGGGGCAGCAGGCGGGGCCGGGGCCGAGCTGCGGCGGGCCGGGCCGGGCCGGGGAGGAGCCGGGCTCGGGACTCACCCATGAACCTGACGGCCGCCTCTCGCAGGGGCTCCTGTGGGCTCTGCAGGTAGCGCAGAGCCCGGCGCAGGTGCTCGGCCGCTCGGCTCCTGTCCTCTGCCAGCTGCAGAGAGCGGCAGGAGGGAAGGGTTGGCGCGGGCTCAGCCCCTGGGCCGGGCGCTGCCTGCGCCCAGCGCCGGCCTCCCCTGCCCGCACAGCCCTGAGGCGCGGCCGGCAGCCGCTGGCCAAGGGCTCCCGAGGGGAGGGGGCGGAGGGCCGGCTGCTGCCCGGGGAGCCGCGATGCCGGCCCGAAGCCCTGCCGGGCCGGGGCTCCAAGGCCACCCGGTTCGGGCCCACGGGAACCTGGAGTAGAGCCCGCACGGCCTCTGGCTGCAGCAGCGGGCACAGCTGCCAGCCCCGCACACTGAGCCCCCAGGGACCTTCGCCATGCTGAGGCTGGGGGGGGTCTCTGCTGTTCTTACCAGGCACTCCTCAAAGCTCTGATCCACGTGTAGCATTTGTTCTATATCCCTCCTCTTCAGGAATCTGGCTGAGGAATGCAGCGTTTCCCGGGAGGCCTGGATACAGCAGAGACGCAGAGATGGCCCCACAGTCCAGGGCACAGGAGCATCCCAGTGGCACAGGCTGGAGGAGGCTGCAGCCCGCAAGGTGCCAGGGCAGGAGGCAGCCCAAGCCCCTGCCAGGGGGACAGCAGGTGGCCACAAGTGCTCACCTCAGCAACAATCTGATTCTCATCATGGCAGTGGAAGTAGAGAGGGAGCAGGCTCTGGCGCACGTGGGACTTGAGGGCCTTTCTTCCCTCTTCTGTTAATAAGTCCAGCATCTCTTGAAAGACAGCCATGGAGCTCAGCTGCACCTGGCTATCATCCTGGATGAAAGGAAAGGGCGAAAGACCTGAGCATCAGCTGCTTCAGGACCCCAGGGCACAGGCCTGCATCTGCACAGGGCACCAAGTGTCCGGGCAGCAGCCAGTGGCCGTGGCTGTGGACACAGAGCCTTACGCTGTCAAAGAGTGGCAGGAGCGCCTCAGCCAGCTGCAGGGCGATGGGGGTGGCTATTGGGGCACCATTATCCAGGAGCAAATATCTCAGTAAAAGAATGCTCATCCTGATCATGTCGCTGTCATTTTCCTCCAGGAGCTCCACAAGACTTCCAGTCAGGCTCCGCAGTTTTTCGGCCTGTGCGGAACACCACTTTGTGAAAGGCCGCCCTGCTGCCGCAGGGCCCAGAGGCCAAAGGCCTGTCCCAAAGCACTGGGGCAGCTGAAGCAGGAGGCAGGAGAGCTGGGAGCAGCTGACCTAGCGGCCGAAGCCCAGGCAAGGCCAAGCGACAATGTTGCCCAGCCCCACGCTGCCTGCACGGCTTCAGCCACTGCCCCCTTCTCACCATCAAGGGATTCTTGCCCAGCACTACGAGGCCTCGGAGTGCCAAGTAACGCCTGGCCATGTGCTCGCTCTGCAGGTTCTGTGCTACGATCTCCAGAACACTGTCACTGCATTCGCTCAAGTCCAGGCACTCGAGGACCTGAAAGGCACAGGGCAGTGACAGGGGAGCCGGCCGGCAGGAGCCCGGAGCTGCACAGGGCCGGGCCCAGGCAGCAGCACAGGGCACGGGCACTGTCCTGGCTGCTGTGGCTGCGAGTGGGCAGAGGGCTGGGAGGCAGCTCAGCCAGGCAGCGCTGGCCTTGAGGCTCACCTCCACAAGGAATGCCAGGGCAGGGAAATCCCAGTATGGCATCTCTTCACCGAGCATGGCGAGCAGGTAGAATGCAACCGCGGAACAAAAGTGGATGGCTAAGCGGCAAATTTCTCTGAAGAGGGGAAAAAGGAAACAAGACCCTGAGCTAGTGAGGCAAACCTCTCCCAGGCGTGACTCATCCAGTTCTCATCTTTCCACAGCACCCTTCCAGCAAGGGGGCGTGGGCCATTTGGCAGTTGGTTGCTCATGGGCACCCTCCTCTGCCAGCCTTTTGCAGTCTGCTTGGCCGTTCCTTTAGTGACAAGGCCCTCTGGCCCATGGCCACCACAAACACTTTGTGGGCCATCTGGGCACAGAGCAGCAATGTCCGAGGCAGTGGGGAGAAGGGGGTCTCACCTGGCAAGCAGAGCCACGGCAAAGTGGTGAGTGTCAAGAGAGAGCAGCGTGTCCCAGGCACACCTGCGCTCCATTGCCACCACCACATCCTCGCAGCGGAGAAGGCAGAGCAGGGACTTCAGGGTGCGCACTGCAAACCTGTGTGCAGAGCAAAGCCCAGGTCACACTGGCAGCACTGGCTCCTTGGCAGGCCACGTGGCAGGGACAGGAGGAGTGGGATGGAGCACCTGTTGGGGCTGGTGGCAAGGCCGTGCTCTTCCTGGCATCCCTTCCAGAAGGTGTCCACTGCCTCTGGCATATCCAGAGTGCTGAAGAACACTTGGAAGAGGAGATGCACAAATAGGCGGGGGAAATACACCTTCAATATCCGTGGCAGACAGGGCACCTGGAGGATCTTCCACATCACCACGGTTGCCTGCAAAGGACAAAGCCCACCGAGACAGCGCTCAGTGCCGAGGTGTGCGTGTGGCAGGGCCCGAGCGTGGCGGGGAGAGGCCCGGAGAGACCTTGGCAGGGGGAGCACGGGGCCTGGTGGGCCTGAAGCTGCCCCTGGGCCAGGTTTCAGGCCAGCGCCTGAGGCAGGGAGATGCGGTGGGGGAAGGAGGATGGAGAGCTGCTGGAGAGGCAGCCTTGGGGCCAGCAAAGGCCAGTTGCAGAAACTCACAGCCAGGGCAAAGACAGCCGTTTCGTCCCCATCGGAGGTGCAGGTGCTGTACTCTGGCCAGCTCCCCAGCACATCCAGGAGGATCAGCTGCGCCAGCTCCACAGTCCTGGCTGAGCCCATGATGGTCTTCCACATGGCCATGGCAGCTCTGCAGGGTTAGAGCTGTGTCTCAGGGGCAGCTGAGCTGGCTGCCATTTCTGCCTGGGCCCACCGCCCCCCTGCCAGCAGCAGCCCGACAGCCCAGCCCAGTGGGGACAGAGCCCTGAGAGGCGGCAAGGGAGCGTGGCAGCAGGCTCAGGGGCTGTCATAGCAGGGCAGGGAAAGGGAGCAGCCAGAGGGCCCTGGAACTCTCTGTTGCTCAGACACCTGGGCAGGCTGTACAGGGTGATGGTCTGGGGAGGCCTGAGCCCTGTGGGCAGGTGAGCCCCATACCTGTCACAGGACGGGGCCACACGCAGGAGCATGATGACTGCGTCATTTGGCTGTGCTTCGGTGAGATCCAGCAGGGTCTTGTCCAGCCTGTGCTCAGCAGAATCATTGGCCATGAGCCACTGGTGGATGTAGCTCACCATGGCAGGCACCTGGAGAAGGCACGGGGAGACTTGGAAAGCTGCCAGAGGGAGCAATGTTCCCAGCTTCCCCAGAGAAGTGCTTCCCTTCCCAACCCACTGCCATGTGGCCTGAAAGGCTCACAGCAACCAGCATGCGTGGCTGGGGAGGCCAAGCAGTTGCTGGGAGGATCAAAGCCTGGCCACAGGCTGCTTACTTGCTTTGGAGTGTATAAATGTTCCTCTACAAGCATAGAGAGCAAGGCAGCACCGGTCTTGCTTTGGAAGATGGGCGAGTACGGTCTGAGGCCTACGCCCGTGGCGATGGTCTCTTCCTCCTCAATTCTCTTGAGGAAGTTGCAAACGAACTGTAGGAGAAGGGCAAGAAGCCGGGGATGTTGCATGGAGTGCTGCACACACGGTGTTGGGCTGAGCAGGGACAGCAGGCCCAGCCCAGGTGGGGGTGGCTGCAGGTACCTGCGCTGTTCTGCGGAAGCGGCCACGGCTGGACTCCTGCTCCTGTGTGCGCTCCAGGGCTGCATCTGGCAAAGAGCGAGGGCAGCCAGAGATGAGGGACTGTGGGAGAGGCCCGAGAGCACGGCCCAGCCCTGCGCTCCCCAGGCAGGGAGAGCCCCGGGATGCCCCAGGGGATGGAGCACGGCCACTGCGGGGTGTCTGCCCGGCCCCTCTTCCATCCGGTCCATGGGCCTGTCCCCAGGGGATAGCATGGCACAGCACAGCATGGCATGGTGTGGGGCCAAGCTGGCAGCAGGCTCCAGTCCTGTGGCCCAGCCGTGCCACTCACCCTCCTGCGGTGGCTGGAACGGCACCACCGCTTCAGTCTGCTGTGCCGGGGCAGCTCCAGAGCCTTCTTCCTCCTCCTCCACCCAGGCCAGCTCAGGCACTGCCGGGTGTCTCTGCTCCATGTCTCTGCCTGGATTTGTGGCTACTTGCAGGAGAGATGCCCTGGCAAAGCTCCAAGTCACCAAATCAGGCAGGGTGCCTGGAAGGCACCTTCAAGTAAGAAGCCTCAGGAAGGGCTACAGGACAGCAAGTCCTGCACTCGGTCTCAAGGGCTCCTGCCACAAGGACAGGAGACTCCTGTCAAGAACTGTGGGCTGGCCTCAAGGGCACCTGCAGAAGAGAAGCCTCAGGGAGACCACGGGTCAGCAAGTCCTGTGGTCTGGCCTTGAGCTCAGCTGCAGGAACAAGGCTTCAGAAAAGCTCCGGGTGGGACGCGAACGAGCGCGCTGTGCGGGGGGCTCCTCACGGCACCGCTCTGTCCCGTCCTGTCCCGTCGCGTGCTCTGAGCACTGTGGCGAGCTCTTGTCACCGCCAGCTCCTATGTCACCAGGTGTCACAGAGGTCCCTTGGACACCCGTTTCCATGTCACAATGACTGTGTGGCACCGTGTCACCAAGGGCCCTTGCACACACTGCCGCCTGCCTTGGCGCCAGCCCCAGCCCACCCAAAGTGGCCCAGGTTGGAAGGAATGGCTGGCGCCAGGAGTCTAAGCCAGGCCGACAGGATCTTTAAGAAGGGCTCAGAGCATCAGCAAACACTGCCCTGCTCTGTGGGCTCAGGGCAGCAGAAGGATCCCCCAGGGCTGCCGTCACAGCCGTTCTGGAAAGGGCACAGGGCCTTCCAGGGAAGCTGGCACGGCCTCCTTGGGACACGTCCCGGCTGGTGGCCGTCCTGATGTGACACCGCACAAGGAACGTGTGGGCCCGAGCATGAATGCTGCTCTGAGGCCTGGGGCCCGGGGAGCGCTGACATCAGCAGGTGTGGCAGAGTCCCTGGCCAAGCAGACCTGCCACCCCCCGAGCCCTGGCAGCGCTGGTGCCTGTCTCCTGCCCCAGAGACCTGCGCCCCCAGGGAGCTTCTGTGCCAGAAGGAGCCAAAGCCCGCGTGCATGGGGGGCTGTGCTCCTACCTGCAGGGGCTGATGGCAGGAGCACCTGGAGCAAGTGCTGGCACACTTGGTCTCTGTCAGATGATGTTGCTCCTTCCTGAAATGAATTTTTCTCATGGAAGGCATTGGCAGTAGCACCAGAGCACCATCCATTGCTGAGTTTCGCAGGGCAATTAGAATGCCACGTTAACAGTCTGAAATTTCCTTGTGCTTTTCTCACTCTCTTTCCCACATTCTGGAGAAAACAGAATCTGCCCAGCCTCTGCTATTCTCAGCTTCAGTTGCTGCATGTCTTGCTCTGGCAGCTCATGTCCAAACAAAACTGTGTCCCTGCTGAGCACAGCAAGAAGCGGCCACAAAGTGGCAAGTTCCCCAGTGAACATCAAGGCAGATACGTGGAAGTGCAGAGGATAAGGACAAGTCTGGGAGGAGAAGCTCTTCTGTGTCTCTGATGATGGTGCCCACACCCTGAAGCAGCAGCCAAGAGAAGCGCTGGAAGCAGACGGGCGCAGTTTTGGGCAGCAAAATATCAAAAGTTATGAAACCATTAGCCAGAATGCAAAGGATGGAGTGTGGCCCGGAGGGGAAGCCCTAGATGCAGCTGAGACCACTTTGTTCAGCCTGGAGGAGAGTAAAGGGCGTCATTGTGGTCTTCAACCTCCTCCTGAGGGGAATCAGAGGGGCTGCTGCAGCTCTTGTCACTGTTGGGACCAGTGACAGGACTGGAGAAAAGGGCAGGGAGCTGGGACAGGGCAAGTTTCATTTCCGTATCAGGAAAAGGTTTTTCACCCAGAGCACGGTCAGGCACTGGGATGGGTTCCCCATGGACGCAGCCCAGCGGAGCCCGGGCTGGCTCTTGGGAAAACTGCGGCGCTGCGCCAGGAGTGGGGAACGGCCAAGGCGTGGGTTCTGCCTGCGGCTGAACCTGCTGAGCCCCTGCTCAGTGGTTCAGGATCTACTCACTGCAGCACGGAGCAGCCAAAGAGAAGGAGGAGGCTCCTCGATTGTGAGGTTCCACAGGCAAAGGTTTATCCCAAGGGAAGGATTCAGCAGCATAGAGCCGCCAGCACTTCTGTGCATGAGATTTTATCGGGGTACAACTCAGGGGGGTGGATACAAAGGATTGAGCAAGAAGGAATCTGCAGGGGAGGAGCGAGGGCATTCCATCAGTTGCTTGGGACTAATTAGGACAGACGAGAGGAGAGGGTAGGTCACATGGGCCAGAGGGGCTTCCAGCAATAGGGAATTCCAAAGGGGTGGTGCAGTCAGGGATTGGTCCAAGGCAAAAGTGACAGGGAAGGTTCAGGAATAAAGAGCTGGATTATCTTGAGAGGCAGGGAAGGAGCTGGAACAAAGAGCGGGGAATGGCATGAGGGACAGCTTTGAGGGAGGGAAAAACCTAGGGGTAAACCAACTTGGGGAAAATACGGGGTACATGAAAAGAAACCATTCTACGATAACTGATAAATAGACACGAACCGCAACAGCCCAGGGAAATGGGCACAGCATCAATCCCGTCTGAGCTTGAGAAGTGTTTGAACAACTTGGAGCAGTCACCCAAGCTTTTAGACACTACATCCAAAGCCAAGGGTTGTGACCTCTAGGTTTACGTGAGTATATACTCCTGAGTATGACTTTAGGCAGTGTTTTAAGAAACTCGTTTTATGTCCGATCATACCCCAATTCCTTGCAGATTGTGTGGAATGTGGAATCCTTTTGTTTTCACTGCTTGTTAGGACTATAAAAAAGAATATTCGTGCTGGGTGACTCAGAGACAGCCTGTGTATGTTAAGTGTAGTCTACAGGGGATAAAGAGAAGGAAACAAGAAGTACTAATACATCCGGCTAAGTTTGGAAATGGAGATAGCATGAAGAATGAATAACACAAGAAGTAAAGATGGTATTAAAAAGAGTCCACTAGAATGTAATTTAGCAGATGAGAAAGATTTGGGAGGAGTCCCAGGGGGTAATTTTTCATGTAAGGTAATCTGATGGCATACTCTTACCCAATGGTAGGCTTAGTATCAATTAGAAAGTGGTGAAAAGTGACCCCCGAATGGAACGTTATGATCCATTGTTACAGTTGATGTTATTTTTAAGACAAGGAGAAAAATGAGATCCAGTGATATATGCAGACATGGTTTTTACCCTGAAGAATAAACCCAAGTGTCAGAAAGAATGTGGCTTTGATTTGGCCCCATGGGACCTTTAGTCCTAACTTTGGAAAGAGATAAGAGGCAGAAAAGAAAGAGATGTCATTTAGCACTCAGCATAAGGCAGAGATGTTTGAAATTGGCTCAGATTCACCAGGAAGATTGTGTTCTAGGTGTCCAAGACTTAGAGCTGAGTTAGCCCAGGCCAGCACGGGTACACTCCACCTCAGGCAACCACTCCGGCCCCTGAATGAAAGCCAAATGGCTGTGAGGATGAGATGAATAATCCAGGTGAGGGGACAATGTCAGGGACCCCCAGTGACAACCAACACAAGGAATAAAACCAAGAAAGCTTGGCCTTTAGTCACCCCCTTAAGGCAAGTCTTGAGTCCCCCAGGAGAAGCCATGTGGGTGAGCATCTGCTTTTCTACTAGTGACCTCAAGAGTTGGTGGCAAAAAGTTAAAATGGATAGAGAAAACGCTAGCAAAGCAGCAAAAAGATTGGAGTTCATAGTCAAGAGTCAAGAGGCAGACTGAGGTGATAGTGATTTCATATTGACAGAGCTAACCAAACCAGCAGAAGAGTTGGTGATCAAGGTGGCCAGAGCACGTGTGCAGGGACAAATTGCTAGTGGAGCCTTGCAAGGTACAATGGACCAGCTGTGTCCTACTGCAAGCCCTTTGTGGGACGCGAACAATGCAGGCAGCTGTGCAATGTTAACCAGATACCAGGAGATAGTCACATTGGAATTAAGAAATGCCATTCCAAAAGCAATAACTTGGTCAGTAATAGATAACGTTACACAGGGACAGCACAAGTCACCCACTGACTTTGTGGACAGGCTGTGAGCAGCTGCATGTAAATGCGCAGCCCTGCATCCCTGGTCGGATATGGGGAAGCAGCAGTGGGTTTCCCTGATGTCAGGGCAATCTAGCCCAGATGTCAGGCAGAAATTTCAGAAGCTGAAAGAGCCTGTCAAGAGAGACTTAAAGGCCTGAATGAGAAAAGCATAGAAAGTGTATGACAATCAAGAGAGAGAAAATAAAGAAGAGCTCCCTTCAGCCATGGTGGCAGCTCTGGATCGGCACCAGGGAGAGGCCGGACGTGGGCGTGGATGAAGCAGAGGCAGGGACGAAAAGAGCAGAGGCAGAGGAGGTTCAAAGCAGCCACAGACCAAGCTGGGGCCAAATCAATGTGCATCTTGTAAGAAATCAGGACACTGGAAATAAGGCCAGTGCCCAGAGTTAGCAGACAAAGTACACAAAACTCTTGCAGCCACTCTAGATGATAAGAAATGACCGAGACTGGCAATTCTTACCCTAGCAGGTTACCGGTTAAAATACAGCTAAAGAATAATAAAGAAGTTGAATTTTTAACTAATTGTGGAGACACATTTTCACTCTTGAATCAAGCACTGATACCCAAAAGTGAAAACTATCTTCAAGCACTAGGAGCCACTGACCAGCATGAAAATGCATTCTTCCTGAAACCACTTCGATGTAAAATCAAGAAGAAAATGGGAATACATCAGTTTCTTTATTTACCAAACTCACCCAAATCCGTCCTATGCAGGGATTTGCTTGAAAATTTGGAAGCAACAGTTCCGTTTAGAAAAAGAAAACTTCAATGGAAGGTACCTGAACACAAATGAGTGGTTTCAGCAGTAGCACTGACAACTGACACCAGACCAACAAACAAGAAGAACTAGTTAGAGGAAGTATTGAATCAGGTATACCCAAGAGTATGGGATACTGACAGCCCAGGAAAATCAAAACGAGCAGACCCTATGAAAATTGAGCTACAGACAAGAGTTAAGGCAGTAGTCAGAAAGCAATACCCTTGAAGATTAGAAGCTAGGAAAGGAATAGAGCCAACTATCAATTAAATCCCTGACATCAGGACTGCTGGAAGAATGGCAGCTAAAATTTAATACTGCTACATCAGCAATAAAGAAACCTAATGGAACTTGGAGACTAGTGCCAGATTTCCAGGCAATTAATGGTTTATACCTTACTAGCTTACTAGCTAAGCTTGGAGATGATTTTATTTGGTGCGGGGAAGGTCCATGGGCAGGTGCTGTCGGGAGCCGTTCCCTCTTGGTCTGAGAGACCGGCTCCCCCAGCCCACCCTGCTCTCAGGCCCGGAGGTTGTAATGTGCGCTCGACCGGCAGCCGAAGGAGGGCTCTTGACACCGTGTCTGATGCAACAGGGGTTTTTGAAGGTAGGTCAGAGGGTGCAGGTTGGGTGAGGGTGAGAAGAGGGACAGGAAGAGGCAGGAGCACAAGCACTGTAACATGACACATAAGGCACCTGCAAGCTGCTGGGGAAGCCTCAAGTCTGCTCAGTGAGCCACGTGTGCCCTCAGCATAGGGACAGCCACCTTTCCCTCCGTGAGCCTCACATCCCAGGGTCAGCAAATCAAGAGGCACCAGCCATGCTGTAGGTGACTCAGAGCGAGTGCAGAGGGTCATGGTGGCCAGGGGCCAGAAGCAGGCAGAAAGCCATCGGGGCTGGGGAAAAGGCTCTGCTCTGCTTACAGTGTGGGCTGAGGGCTGGGGGAGCTCCATTTCCCCCTTGAGATGTTGGAGACGGGGCCTTTCACCCTCCTGATAGGGCTGCAGGCAGCCAAAGGAGTACGACGACACAAGGCCGAGAGCGGCAAAGCAAAGAGCCAGCCGTGCGCAACACAGGGAGGTGGCCCAGTGCAAAGCCAGCGTGGCGTCCTGAAAGTGCCCGCTGCACTCTCATGTGTCCCCGGCCTGAGAAGGACAGGAATGTCCGTGGTCCAAGAGGGCCTTTCTGTGGCCCCTTTGGGCTCAAAGCTGCTGCTCTTCTGGCTCCATGGAGCCTAAAGCCACAGAGCTCGGCCTCCCCCACAGCAACAGGAACAAGACTTGGATATCAGGCAGTGGAGCTCAATGCCTAAGGCTCAGGGGCAGGGGCCTGCAGTCTGGAGCACAGGGAGGGCACACGCCCAGCCCCATAATTGCTGGCCTCACAGCCCTGAAAGGCCAGGACCAGGGTCTCACACCTGATTCCAGGGGGTCCCTCCCACTAGCCACTGACCTAGAAGCACCAGAGCAGCCGGCTGTCGGGATCAAGGCGGCTGCCAGGCGGCTGCTTATGGCCTCTGCCAGCCAATTGCTCAGGGCTTAGAAGTGCCTCAGCCCCAGGGTCTCCCCCAGCCTGGCCAAGCTTCCCGGCAGCAGCCCCGCAGTCCCACAGCAGCTCCAGAGCAGCCCCATCCAGAGGCACCTGGGAGCCCTCCGCAATGCAGCCAGCAGCGTGCAGCCAGGAGGACACGGATGGTGCTTCCTGCCCGGCACAGGGCTTGAGGCCATCTCCAGGCACCGCTCCGGCAGGGATCCCCGCAGCTCCGGCCCCTGCCCAGTCGCTCTGTGGCCGGCACAAAGGCTTCAGCAGAACCACCAAAGGCCAAGGGGCTTCTGGCTATTTTCCCTGTAACACTGCACACCTGGGCACCTGGCTGAGCACAAGCACCCTTTGCCCCCTCTTCTCCTATGCCCTACTGACCCTGTGCAAGAAAAGAAAGATCCTGGGACTCTGTGTATTGTAAGACATTCTATTCTATTCTACTCTAAGATATTCAATACTCAACAAAAACGAAAATACAAACAGAAAAATCTCAAAGAAGAAAAAGAAAATCCCTGCTGGCTCAAATGGCTCCAGCAGACAGTCTTGCAGATCATCTCTCTGCGGAGCTCCAGCAGAACAGCAAAGCAGTGCCGCACAGACGCAGACGAGGCCGTTTCCTCCATGCACTGCGGAATTGATCTCGCAGCTTACGCCATGGGGAGTAGGGAGCTCTCTGTACGGCCCGGAGAACTAAACAAGATTCAATGGCAGCATCTCTGATTGCAGGACTGCTGTCATAGGCCATTTCTTCAAGGGCTGCAAGAGAGAGGAACAGAGGCAAGGTCAGATCCCGCATGTGCAGGGAGCCCAGGAGAGGCCCCTGCCAGGGCCATCCCGGTCGGCTCTTGCCATGGCCCGCAGGGAGCAGGGAGCAAGGGGATCAGCCCGAATGTGCTGGACACGAATGGCACACGTGGCCCTGAAATCTCGGTGTGCTCTGCCCACGGCTGCAGATCCCTCCGCAGCCGGAGCAGGGCTTGCAGCTGCCCCCTCCAGCCCCCGCGATCAGCCCGCTGCCCTCACTCACTCACCAGTGCAGATCCGCTGCAGCTCTTGCTGCTGCCCCCTCAGGTGCCGCCCGGCCATGCCTGTGAACACAGAGCCTGTCACGGCCCCAGCGGCACAGCTCCCTGCCAGCGGCGCTGCCGGCGCTGTGGCCACACGGGCTGCTGCTGGCCGGGCAGGGCTCAGCCCGGGCCCTTGCCGCACGCTGCCGCCCCAGGGCACGGCTGCCAGAGGGCGGCAGCAGCAACGCCCAGGCCAGGCGGGGCTCCACGGCGCCGGGCCGGGCTGGCGCTGCCGGGGCAGCAGGCGGGGCCGGGGCCGAGCTGCGGCGGGCCGGGCCGGGCCGGGGAGGAGCCGGGCTCGGGACTCACCCATGAACCTGACGGCCGCCTCTCGCAGGGGCTCCTGTGGGCTCTGCAGGTAGCGCAGAGCCCGGCGCAGGTGCTCGGCCGCTCGGCTCCTGTCCTCTGCCAGCTGCAGAGAGCGGCAGGAGGGAAGGGTTGGCGCGGGCTCAGCCCCTGGGCCGGGCGCTGCCTGCGCCCAGCGCCGGCCTCCCCTGCCCGCACAGCCCTGAGGCGCGGCCGGCAGCCGCTGGCCAAGGGCTCCCGAGGGGAGGGGGCGGAGGGCCGGCTGCTGCCCGGGGAGCCGCGATGCCGGCCCGAAGCCCTGCCGGGCCGGGGCTCCAAGGCCACCCGGTTCGGGCCCACGGGAACCTGGAGTAGAGCCCGCACGGCCTCTGGCTGCAGCAGCGGGCACAGCTGCCAGCCCCGCACACTGAGCCCCCAGGGACCTTCGCCATGCTGAGGCTGGGGGGGGTCTCTGCTGTTCTTACCAGGCACTCCTCAAAGCTCTGATCCACGTGTAGCATTTGTTCTATATCCCTCCTCTTCAGGAATCTGGCTGAGGAATGCAGCGTTTCCCGGGAGGCCTGGATACAGCAGAGACGCAGAGATGGCCCCACAGTCCAGGGCACAGGAGCATCCCAGTGGCACAGGCTGGAGGAGGCTGCAGCCCGCAAGGTGCCAGGGCAGGAGGCAGCCCAAGCCCCTGCCAGGGGGACAGCAGGTGGCCACAAGTGCTCACCTCAGCAACAATCTGATTCTCATCATGGCAGTGGAAGTAGAGAGGGAGCAGGCTCTGGCGCACGTGGGACTTGAGGGCCTTTCTTCCCTCTTCTGTTAATAAGTCCAGCATCTCTTGAAAGACAGCCATGGAGCTCAGCTGCACCTGGCTATCATCCTGGATGAAAGGAAAGGGCAAAAGACCTGAGCATCAGCTGCTTCAGGACCCCAGGGCACAGGCCTGCATCTGCACAGGGCACCAAGTGTCCGGGCAGCAGCCAGTGGCCGTGGCTGTGGACACAGAGCCTTACGCTGTCAAAGAGTGGCAGGAGCGCCTCAGCCAGCTGCAGGGCGATGGGGGTGGCTATTGGGGCACCATTATCCAGGAGCAAATATCTCAGTAAAAGAATGCTCATCCTGATCATGTCGCTGTCATTTTCCTCCAGGAGCTCCACAAGACTTCCAGTCAGGCTCCGCAGTTTTTCGGCCTGTGCGGAACACCACTTTGTGAAAGGCCGCCCTGCTGCCGCAGGGCCCAGAGGCCAAAGGCCTGTCCCAAAGCACTGGGGCAGCTGAAGCAGGAGGCAGGAGAGCTGGGAGCAGCTGACCTAGCGGCCGAAGCCCAGGCAAGGCCAAGCGACAATGTTGCCCAGCCCCACGCTGCCTGCACGGCTTCAGCCACTGCCCCCTTCTCACCATCAAGGGATTCTTGCCCAGCACTACGAGGCCTCGGAGTGCCAAGTAACGCCTGGCCATGTGCTCGCTCTGCAGGTTCTGTGCTACGATCTCCAGAACACTGTCACTGCATTCGCTCAAGTCCAGGCACTCGAGGACCTGAAAGGCACAGGGCAGTGACAGGGGAGCCGGCCGGCAGGAGCCCGGAGCTGCACAGGGCCGGGCCCAGGCAGCAGCACAGGGCACGGGCACTGTCCTGGCTGCTGTGGCTGCGAGTGGGCAGAGGGCTGGGAGGCAGCTCAGCCAGGCAGCGCTGGCCTTGAGGCTCACCTCCACAAGGAATGCCAGGGCAGGGAAATCCCAGTATGGCATCTCTTCACCGAGCATGGCGAGCAGGTAGAATGCAACCGCGGAACAAAAGTGGATGGCTAAGCGGCAAATTTCTCTGAAGAGGGGAAAAAGGAAACAAGACCCTGAGCTAGTGAGGCAAACCTCTCCCAGGCGTGACTCATCCAGTTCTCATCTTTCCACAGCACCCTTCCAGCAAGGGGGCGTGGGCCATTTGGCAGTTGGTTGCTCATGGGCACCCTCCTCTGCCAGCCTTTTGCAGTCTGCTTGGCCGTTCCTTTAGTGACAAGGCCCTCTGGCCCATGGCCACCACAAACACTTTGTGGGCCATCTGGGCACAGAGCAGCAATGTCCGAGGCAGTGGGGAGAAGGGGGTCTCACCTGGCAAGCAGAGCCACGGCAAAGTGGTGAGTGTCAAGAGAGAGCAGCGTGTCCCAGGCACACCTGCGCTCCATTGCCACCACCACATCCTCGCAGCGGAGAAGGCAGAGCAGGGACTTCAGGGTGCGCACTGCAAACCTGTGTGCAGAGCAAAGCCCAGGTCACACTGGCAGCACTGGCTCCTTGGCAGGCCACGTGGCAGGGACAGGAGGAGTGGGATGGAGCACCTGTTGGGGCTGGTGGCAAGGCCGTGCTCTTCCTGGCATCCCTTCCAGAAGGTGTCCACTGCCTCTGGCATATCCAGAGTGCTGAAGAACACTTGGAAGAGGAGATGCACAAATAGGCGGGGGAAATACACCTTCAATATCCGTGGCAGACAGGGCACCTGGAGGATCTTCCACATCACCACGGTTGCCTGCAAAGGACAAAGCCCACCGAGACAGCGCTCAGTGCCGAGGTGTGCGTGTGGCAGGGCCCGAGCGTGGCAGGGAGAGGCCCGGAGAGACCTTGGCAGGGGGAGCACGGGGCCTGGTGGGCCTGAAGCTGCCCCTGGGCCAGGTTTCAGGCCAGCGCCTGAGGCAGGGAGATGCGGTGGGGGAAGGAGGATGGAGAGCTGCTGGAGAGGCAGCCTTGGGGCCAGCAAAGGCCAGTTGCAGAAACTCACAGCCAGGGCAAAGACAGCCGTTTCGTCCCCATCGGAGGTGCAGGTGCTGTACTCTGGCCAGCTCCCCAGCACATCCAGGAGGATCAGCTGCGCCAGCTCCACAGTCCTGGCTGAGCCCATGATGGTCTTCCACATGGCCATGGCAGCTCTGCAGGGTTAGAGCTGTGTCTCAGGGGCAGCTGAGCTGGCTGCCATTTCTGCCTGGGCCCACCGCCCCCCTGCCAGCAGCAGCCCGACAGCCCAGCCCAGTGGGGACAGAGCCCTGAGAGGCGGCAAGGGAGCGTGGCAGCAGGCTCAGGGGCTGTCATAGCAGGGCAGGGAAAGGGAGCAGCCAGAGGGCCCTGGAACTCTCTGTTGCTCAGACACCTGGGCAGGCTGTACAGGGTGATGGTCTGGGGAGGCCTGAGCCCTGTGGGCAGGTGAGCCCCATACCTGTCACAGGACGGGGCCACACGCAGGAGCGTGATGACTGCGTCATTTGGCTGTGCTTCGGTGAGATCCAGCAGGGTCTTGTCCAGCCTGTGCTCAGCAGAATCATTGGCCATGAGCCACTGGTGGATGTAGCTCACCATGGCAGGCACCTGGAGAAGGCACGGGGAGACTTGGAAAGCTGCCAGAGGGAGCAATGTTCCCAGCTTCCCCAGAGAAGTGCTTCCCTTCCCAACCCACTGCCATGTGGCCTGAAAGGCTCACAGCAACCAGCATGCGTGGCTGGGGAGGCCAAGCAGTTGCTGGGAGGATCAAAGCCTGGCCACAGGCTGCTTACTTGCTTTGGAGTGTATAAATGTTCCTCTACAAGCATAGAGAGCAAGGCAGCACCGGTCTTGCTTTGGAAGATGGGCGAGTACGGTCTGAGGCCTACGCCCGTGGCGATGGTCTCTTCCTCCTCAATTCTCTTGAGGAAGTTGCAAACGAACTGTAGGAGAAGGGCAAGAAGCCGGGGATGTTGCATGGAGTGCTGCACACACGGTGTTGGGCTGAGCAGGGACAGCAGGCCCAGCCCAGGTGGGGGTGGCTGCAGGTACCTGCGCTGTTCTGCGGAAGCGGCCACGGCTGGACTCCTGCTCCTGTGTGCGCTCCAGGGCTGCATCTGGCAAAGAGCGAGGGCAGCCAGAGATGAGGGACTGTGGGAGAGGCCCGAGAGCACGGCCCAGCCCTGCGCTCCCCAGGCAGGGAGAGCCCCGGGATGCCCCAGGGGATGGAGCACGGCCACTGCGGGGTGTCTGCCCGGCCCCTCTTCCATCCGGTCCATGGGCCTGTCCCCAGGGGATAGCATGGCACAGCACAGCATGGCATGGTGTGGGGCCAAGCTGGCAGCAGGCTCCAGTCCTGTGGCCCAGCCGTGCCACTCACCCTCCTGCGGTGGCTGGAACGGCACCACCGCTTCAGTCTGCTGTGCCGGGGCAGCTCCAGAGCCTTCTTCCTCCTCCTCCACCCAGGCCAGCTCAGGCACTGCCGGGTGTCTCTGCTCCATGTCTCTGCCTGGATTTGTGGCTACTTGCAGGAGAGATGCCCTGGCAAAGCTCCAAGTCACCAAATCAGGCAGGGTGCCTGGAAGGCACCTTCAAGTAAGAAGCCTCAGGAAGGGCTACAGGACAGCAAGTCCTGCACTCGGTCTCAAGGGCTCCTGCCACAAGGACAGGAGACTCCTGTCAAGAACTGTGGGCTGGCCTCAAGGGCACCTGCAGAAGAGAAGCCTCAGGGAGACCACGGGTCAGCAAGTCCTGTGGTCTGGCCTTGAGCTCAGCTGCAGGAACAAGGCTTCAGAAAAGCTCCGGGTGGGACGCGAACGAGCGCGCTGTGCGGGGGGCTCCTCACGGCACCGCTCTGTCCCGTCCTGTCCCGTCGCGTGCTCTGAGCACTGTGGCGAGCTCTTGTCACCGCCAGCTCCTATGTCACCAGGTGTCACAGAGGTCCCTTGGACACCCGTTTCCATGTCACAATGACTGTGTGGCACCGTGTCACCAAGGGCCCTTGCACACACTGCCGCCTGCCTTGGCGCCAGCCCCAGCCCACCCAAAGTGGCCCAGGTTGGAAGGAATGGCTGGCGCCAGGAGTCTAAGCCAGGCCGACAGGATCTTTAAGAAGGGCTCAGAGCATCAGCAAACACTGCCCTGCTCTGTGGGCTCAGGGCAGCAGAAGGATCCCCCAGGGCTGCCGTCACAGCCGTTCTGGAAAGGGCACAGGGCCTTCCAGGGAAGCTGGCACGGCCTCCTTGGGACACGTCCCGGCTGGTGGCCGTCCTGATGTGACACCGCACAAGGAACGTGTGGGCCCGAGCATGAATGCTGCTCTGAGGCCTGGGGCCCGGGGAGCGCTGACATCAGCAGGTGTGGCAGAGTCCCTGGCCAAGCAGACCTGCCACCCCCCGAGCCCTGGCAGCGCTGGTGCCTGTCTCCTGCCCCAGAGACCTGCGCCCCCAGGGAGCTTCTGTGCCAGAAGGAGCCAAAGCCCGCGTGCATGGGGGGCTGTGCTCCTACCTGCAGGGGCTGATGGCAGGAGCACCTGGAGCAAGTGCTGGCACACTTGGTCTCTGTCAGATGATGTTGCTCCTTCCTGAAATGAATTTTTCTCATGGAAGGCATTGGCAGTAGCACCAGAGCACCATCCATTGCTGAGTTTCGCAGGGCAATTAGAATGCCACGTTAACAGTCTGAAATTTCCTTGTGCTTTTCTCACTCTCTTTCCCACATTCTGGAGAAAACAGAATCTGCCCAGCCTCTGCTATTCTCAGCTTCAGTTGCTGCATGTCTTGCTCTGGCAGCTCATGTCCAAACAAAACTGTGTCCCTGCTGAGCACAGCAAGAAGCGGCCACAAAGTGGCAAGTTCCCCAGTGAACATCAAGGCAGATACGTGGAAGTGCAGAGGATAAGGACAAGTCTGGGAGGAGAAGCTCTTCTGTGTCTCTGATGATGGTGCCCACACCCTGAAGCAGCAGCCAAGAGAAGCGCTGGAAGCAGACGGGCGCAGTTTTGGGCAGCAAAATATCAAAAGTTATGAAACCATTAGCCAGAATGCAAAGGATGGAGTGTGGCCCGGAGGGGAAGCCCTAGATGCAGCTGAGACCACTTTGTTCAGCCTGGAGGAGAGTAAAGGGCGTCATTGTGGTCTTCAACCTCCTCCTGAGGGGAATCAGAGGGGCTGCTGCAGCTCTTGTCACTGTTGGGACCAGTGACAGGACTGGAGAAAAGGGCAGGGAGCTGGGACAGGGCAAGTTTCATTTCCGTATCAGGAAAAGGTTTTTCACCCAGAGCACGGTCAGGCACTGGGATGGGTTCCCCATGGACGCAGCCCAGCGGAGCCCGGGCTGGCTCTTGGGAAAACTGCGGCGCTGCGCCAGGAGTGGGGAACGGCCAAGGCGTGGGTTCTGCCTGCGGCTGAACCTGCTGAGCCCCTGCTCAGTGGTTCAGGATCTACTCACTGCAGCACGGAGCAGCCAAAGAGAAGGAGGAGGCTCCTCGATTGTGAGGTTCCACAGGCAAAGGTTTATCCCAAGGGAAGGATTCAGCAGCATAGAGCCGCCAGCACTTCTGTGCATGAGATTTTATCGGGGTACAACTCAGGGGGGTGGATACAAAGGATTGAGCAAGAAGGAATCTGCAGGGGAGGAGCGAGGGCATTCCATCAGTTGCTTGGGACTAATTAGGACAGACGAGAGGAGAGGGTAGGTCACATGGGCCAGAGGGGCTTCCAGCAATAGGGAATTCCAAAGGGGTGGTGCAGTCAGGGATTGGTCCAAGGCAAAAGTGACAGGGAAGGTTCAGGAATAAAGAGCTGGATTATCTTGAGAGGCAGGGAAGGAGCTGGAACAAAGAGCGGGGAATGGCATGAGGGACAGCTTTGAGGGAGGGAAAAACCTAGGGGTAAACCAACTTGGGGAAAATACGGGGTACATGAAAAGAAACCATTCTACGATAACTGATAAATAGACACGAACCGCAACAGCCCAGGGAAATGGGCACAGCATCAATCCCGTCTGAGCTTGAGAAGTGTTTGAACAACTTGGAGCAGTCACCCAAGCTTTTAGACACTACATCCAAAGCCAAGGGTTGTGACCTCTAGGTTTACGTGAGTATATACTCCTGAGTATGACTTTAGGCAGTGTTTTAAGAAACTCGTTTTATGTCCGATCATACCCCAATTCCTTGCAGATTGTGTGGAATGTGGAATCCTTTTGTTTTCACTGCTTGTTAGGACTATAAAAAAGAATATTCGTGCTGGGTGACTCAGAGACAGCCTGTGTATGTTAAGTGTAGTCTACAGGGGATAAAGAGAAGGAAACAAGAAGTACTAATACATCCGGCTAAGTTTGGAAATGGAGATAGCATGAAGAATGAATAACACAAGAAGTAAAGATGGTATTAAAAAGAGTCCACTAGAATGTAATTTAGCAGATGAGAAAGATTTGGGAGGAGTCCCAGGGGGTAATTTTTCATGTAAGGTAATCTGATGGCATACTCTTACCCAATGGTAGGCTTAGTATCAATTAGAAAGTGGTGAAAAGTGACCCCCGAATGGAACGTTATGATCCATTGTTACAGTTGATGTTATTTTTAAGACAAGGAGAAAAATGAGATCCAGTGATATATGCAGACATGGTTTTTACCCTGAAGAATAAACCCAAGTGTCAGAAAGAATGTGGCTTTGATTTGGCCCCATGGGACCTTTAGTCCTAACTTTGGAAAGAGATAAGAGGCAGAAAAGAAAGAGATGTCATTTAGCACTCAGCATAAGGCAGAGATGTTTGAAATTGGCTCAGATTCACCAGGAAGATTGTGTTCTAGGTGTCCAAGACTTAGAGCTGAGTTAGCCCAGGCCAGCACGGGTACACTCCACCTCAGGCAACCACTCCGGCCCCTGAATGAAAGCCAAATGGCTGTGAGGATGAGATGAATAATCCAGGTGAGGGGACAATGTCAGGGACCCCCAGTGACAACCAACACAAGGAATAAAACCAAGAAAGCTTGGCCTTTAGTCACCCCCTTAAGGCAAGTCTTGAGTCCCCCAGGAGAAGCCATGTGGGTGAGCATCTGCTTTTCTACTAGTGACCTCAAGAGTTGGTGGCAAAAAGTTAAAATGGATAGAGAAAACGCTAGCAAAGCAGCAAAAAGATTGGAGTTCATAGTCAAGAGTCAAGAGGCAGACTGAGGTGATAGTGATTTCATATTGACAGAGCTAACCAAACCAGCAGAAGAGTTGGTGATCAAGGTGGCCAGAGCACGTGTGCAGGGACAAATTGCTAGTGGAGCCTTGCAAGGTACAATGGACCAGCTGTGTCCTACTGCAAGCCCTTTGTGGGACGCGAACAATGCAGGCAGCTGTGCAATGTTAACCAGATACCAGGAGATAGTCACATTGGAATTAAGAAATGCCATTCCAAAAGCAATAACTTGGTCAGTAATAGATAACGTTACACAGGGACAGCACAAGTCACCCACTGACTTTGTGGACAGGCTGTGAGCAGCTGCATGTAAATGCGCAGCCCTGCATCCCTGGTCGGATATGGGGAAGCAGCAGTGGGTTTCCCTGATGTCAGGGCAATCTAGCCCAGATGTCAGGCAGAAATTTCAGAAGCTGAAAGAGCCTGTCAAGAGAGACTTAAAGGCCTGAATGAGAAAAGCATAGAAAGTGTATGACAATCAAGAGAGAGAAAATAAAGAAGAGCTCCCTTCAGCCATGGTGGCAGCTCTGGATCGGCACCAGGGAGAGGCCGGACGTGGGCGTGGATGAAGCAGAGGCAGGGACGAAAAGAGCAGAGGCAGAGGAGGTTCAAAGCAGCCACAGACCAAGCTGGGGCCAAATCAATGTGCATCTTGTAAGAAATCAGGACACTGGAAATAAGGCCAGTGCCCAGAGTTAGCAGACAAAGTACACAAAACTCTTGCAGCCACTCTAGATGATAAGAAATGACCGAGACTGGCAATTCTTACCCTAGCAGGTTACCGGTTAAAATACAGCTAAAGAATAATAAAGAAGTTGAATTTTTAACTAATTGTGGAGACACATTTTCACTCTTGAATCAAGCACTGATACCCAAAAGTGAAAACTATCTTCAAGCACTAGGAGCCACTGACCAGCATGAAAATGCATTCTTCCTGAAACCACTTCGATGTAAAATCAAGAAGAAAATGGGAATACATCAGTTTCTTTATTTACCAAACTCACCCAAATCCGTCCTATGCAGGGATTTGCTTGAAAATTTGGAAGCAACAGTTCCGTTTAGAAAAAGAAAACTTCAATGGAAGGTACCTGAACACAAATGAGTGGTTTCAGCAGTAGCACTGACAACTGACACCAGACCAACAAACAAGAAGAACTAGTTAGAGGAAGTATTGAATCAGGTATACCCAAGAGTATGGGATACTGACAGCCCAGGAAAATCAAAACGAGCAGACCCTATGAAAATTGAGCTACAGACAAGAGTTAAGGCAGTAGTCAGAAAGCAATACCCTTGAAGATTAGAAGCTAGGAAAGGAATAGAGCCAACAATCAATTAAATCCCTGACATCAGGACTGCTGGAAGAATGGCAGCTAAAATTTAATACTGCTACATCAGCAATAAAGAAACCTAATGGAACTTGGAGACTAGTGCCAGATTTCCAGGCAATTAATGGTTTATACCTTACTAGCTTACTAGCTAAGCTTGGAGATGATTTTATTTGGTGCGGGGAAGGTCCATGGGCAGGTGCTGTCGGGAGCCGTTCCCTCTTGGTCTGAGAGACCGGCTCCCCCAGCCCACCCTGCTCTCAGGCCCGGAGGTTGTAATGTGCGCTCGACCGGCAGCCGAAGGAGGGCTCTTGACACCGTGTCTGATGCAACAGGGGTTTTTGAAGGTAGGTCAGAGGGTGCAGGTTGGGTGAGGGTGAGAAGAGGGACAGGAAGAGGCAGGAGCACAAGCACTGTAACATGACACATAAGGCACCTGCAAGCTGCTGGGGAAGCCTCAAGTCTGCTCAGTGAGCCACGTGTGCCCTCAGCATAGGGACAGCCACCTTTCCCTCCGTGAGCCTCACATCCCAGGGTCAGCAAATCAAGAGGCACCAGCCATGCTGTAGGTGACTCAGAGCGAGTGCAGAGGGTCATGGTGGCCAGGGGCCAGAAGCAGGCAGAAAGCCATCGGGGCTGGGGAAAAGGCTCTGCTCTGCTTACAGCGTGGGCTGAGGGCTGGGGGAGCTCCATTTCCCCCTTGAGATGTTGGAGACAGGGCCTTTCACCCTCCTGATAGGGCTGCAGGCAGCCAAAGGAGTACGACGACACAAGGCCGAGAGCGGCAAAGCAAAGAGCCAGCCGTGCGCAACACAGGGAGGTGGCCCAGTGCAAAGCCAGCGTGGCATCCTGAAAGTGCCCGCTGCACTCTCATGTGTCCCCGGCCTGAGAAGGACAGGAATGTCCGTGGTCCAAGAGGGCCTTTCTGTGGCCCCTTTGGGCTCAAAGCTGCTGCTCTTCTGGCTCCATGGAGCCTAAAGCCACAGAGCTCGGCCTCCCCCACAGCAACAGGAACAAGACTTGGATATCAGGCAGTGGAGCTCAATGCCTAAGGCTCAGGGGCAGGGGCCTGCAGTCTGGAGCACAGGGAGGGCACACGCCCAGCCCCATAATTGCTGGCCTCACAGCCCTGAAAGGCCAGGACCAGGGTCTCACACCTGATTCCAGGGGGTCCCTCCCACTAGCCACTGACCTAGAAGCACCAGAGCAGCCGGCTGTCGGGATCAAGGCGGCTGCCAGGCGGCTGCTTATGGCCTCTGCCAGCCAATTGCTCAGGGCTTAGAAGTGCCTCAGCCCCAGGGTCTCCCCCAGCCTGGCCAAGCTTCCCGGCAGCAGCCCCGCAGTCCCACAGCAGCTCCAGAGCAGCCCCATCCAGAGGCACCTGGGAGCCCTCCGCAATGCAGCCAGCAGCGTGCAGCCAGGAGGACACGGATGGTGCTTCCTGCCCGGCACAGGGCTTGAGGCCATCTCCAGGCACCGCTCCGGCAGGGATCCCCGCAGCTCCGGCCCCTGCCCAGTCGCTCTGTGGCCGGCACAAAGGCTTCAGCAGAACCACCAAAGGCCAAGGGGCTTCTGGCTATTTTCCCTGTAACACTGCACACCTGGGCACCTGGCTGAGCACAAGCACCCTTTGCCCCCTCTTCTCCTATGCCCTACTGACCCTGTGCAAGAAAAGAAAGATCCTGGGACTCTGTGTATTGTAAGACATTCTATTCTATTCTACTCTAAGATATTCAATACTCAACAAAAACGAAAATACAAACAGAAAAATCTCAAAGAAGAAAAAGAAAATCCCTGCTGGCTCAAATGGCTCCAGCAGACGGTCTTGCAGATCATCTCTCTGCGGAGCTCCAGCAGAACAGCAAAGCAGTGCCGCACAGACGCAGACGAGGCCGTTTCCTCCATGCACTGCGGAATTGATCTCGCAGCTTACGCCATGGGGAGTAGGGAGCTCTCTGTACGGCCCGGAGAACTAAACAAGATTCAATGGCAGCATCTCTGATTGCAGGACTGCTGTCATAGGCCATTTCTTCAAGGGCTGCAAGAGAGAGGAACAGAGGCAAGGTCAGATCCCGCATGTGCAGGGAGCCCAGGAGAGGCCCCTGCCAGGGCCATCCCGGTCGGCTCTTGCCATGGCCCGCAGGGAGCAGGGAGCAAGGGGATCAGCCCGAATGTGCTGGACACGAATGGCACACGTGGCCCTGAAATCTCGGTGTGCTCTGCCCACGGCTGCAGATCCCTCCGCAGCCGGAGCAGGGCTTGCAGCTGCCCCCTCCAGCCCCCGCGATCAGCCCGCTGCCCTCACTCACTCACCAGTGCAGATCCGCTGCAGCTCTTGCTGCTGCCCCCTCAGGTGCCGCCCGGCCATGCCTGTGAACACAGAGCCTGTCACGGCCCCAGCGGCACAGCTCCCTGCCAGCGGCGCTGCCGGTGCTGTGGCCACACGGGCTGCTGCTGGCCGGGCAGGGCTCAGCCCGGGCCCTTGCCGCACGCTGCCGCCCCAGGGCACGGCTGCCAGAGGGCGGCAGCAGCAACGCCCAGGCCAGGCGGGGCTCCACGGCGCCGGGCCGGGCTGGCGCTGCCGGGGCAGCAGGCGGGGCCGGGGCCGAGCTGCGGCGGGCCGGGCCGGGCCGGGGAGGAGCCGGGCTCGGGACTCACCCATGAACCTGACGGCCGCCTCTCGCAGGGGCTCCTGTGGGCTCTGCAGGTAGCGCAGAGCCCGGCGCAGGTGCTCGGCCGCTCGGCTCCTGTCCTCTGCCAGCTGCAGAGAGCGGCAGGAGGGAAGGGTTGGCGCGGGCACAGCCCCTGGGCCGGGCGCTGCCTGCGCCCAGCGCCGGCCTCCCCTGCCCGCACAGCCCTGAGGCGCGGCCGGCAGCCGCTGGCCAAGGGCTCCCGAGGGGAGGGGGCGGAGGGCCGGCTGCTGCCCGGGGAGCCGCGATGCCGGCCCGAAGCCCTGCCGGGCCGGGGCTCCAAGGCCACCCGGTTCGGGCCCACGGGAACCTGGAGTAGAGCCCGCACGGCCTCTGGCTGCAGCAGCGGGCACAGCTGCCAGCCCCGCATACTGAGCCCCCAGGGACCTTCGCCATGCTGAGGCTGGGGGGGGTCTCTGCTGTTCTTACCAGGCACTCCTCAAAGCTCTGATCCACGTGTAGCATTTGTTCTATATCCCTCCTCTTCAGGAATCTGGCTGAGGAATGCAGCGTTTCCCGGGAGGCCTGGATACAGCAGAGACGCAGAGATGGCCCCACAGTCCAGGGCACAGGAGCATCCCAGTGGCACAGGCTGGAGGAGGCTGCAGCCCGCAAGGTGCCAGGGCAGGAGGCAGCCCAAGCCCCTGCCAGGGGGACAGCAGGTGGCCACAAGTGCTCACCTCAGCAACAATCTGATTCTCATCATGGCAGTGGAAGTAGAGAGGGAGCAGGCTCTGGCGCACGTGGGACTTGAGGGCCTTTCTTCCCTCTTCTGTTAATAAGTCCAGCATCTCTTGAAAGACAGCCATGGAGCTCAGCTGCACCTGGCTATCATCCTGGATGAAAGGAAAGGGCAAAAGACCTGAGCATCAGCTGCTTCAGGACCCCAGGGCACAGGCCTGCATCTGCACAGGGCACCAAGTGTCCGGGCAGCAGCCAGTGGCCGTGGCTGTGGACACAGAGCCTTACGCTGTCAAAGAGTGGCAGGAGCGCCTCAGCCAGCTGCAGGGCGATGGGGGTGGCTATTGGGGCACCATTATCCAGGAGCAAATATCTCAGTAAAAGAATGCTCATCCTGATCATGTCGCTGTCATTTTCCTCCAGGAGCTCCACAAGACTTCCAGTCAGGCTCCGCAGTTTTTCGGCCTGTGCGGAACACCACTTTGTGAAAGGCCGCCCTGCTGCCGCAGGGCCCAGAGGCCAAAGGCCTGTCCCAAAGCACTGGGGCAGCTGAAGCAGGAGGCAGTAGAGCTGGGAGCAGCTGACCTAGCGGCCGAAGCCCAGGCAAGGCCAAGCGACAATGTTGCCCAGCCCCACGCTGCCTGCACGGCTTCAGCCACTGCCCCCTTCTCACCATCAAGGGATTCTTGCCCAGCACTACGAGGCCTCGGAGTGCCAAGTAACGCCTGGCCATGTGCTCGCTCTGCAGGTTCTGTGCTACAATCTCCAGAACACTGTCACTGCATTCGCTCAAGTCCAGGCACTCGAGGACCTGAAAGGCACAGGGCAGTGACAGGGGAGCCGGCCGGCAGGAGCCCGGAGCTGCACAGGGCCGGGCCCAGGCAGCAGCACAGGGCACGGGCACTGTCCTGGCTGCTGTGGCTGCGAGTGGGCAGAGGGCTGGGAGGCAGCTCAGCCAGGCAGCGCTGGCCTTGAGGCTCACCTCCACAAGGAATGCCAGGGCAGGGAAATCCCAGTATGGCATCTCTTCACCGAGCATGGCGAGCAGGTAGAATGCAACCGCGGAACAAAAGTGGATGGCTAAGCGGCAAATTTCTCTGAAGAGGGGAAAAAGGAAACAAGACCCTGAGCTAGTGAGGCAAACCTCTCCCAGGCGTGACTCATCCAGTTCTCATCTTTCCACAGCACCCTTCCAGCAAGGGGGCGTGGGCCATTTGGCAGTTGGTTGCTCATGGGCACCCTCCTCTGCCAGCCTTTTGCAGTCTGCTTGGCCGTTCCTTTAGTGACAAGGCCCTCTGGCCCATGGCCACCACAAACACTTTGTGGGCCATCTGGGCACAGAGCAGCAATGTCCGAGGCAGTGGGGAGAAGGGGGTCTCACCTGGCAAGCAGAGCCACGGCAAAGTGGTGAGTGTCAAGAGAGAGCAGCGTGTCCCAGGCACACCTGCGCTCCATTGCCACCACCACATCCTCGCAGCGGAGAAGGCAGAGCAGGGACTTCAGGGTGCGCACTGCAAACCTGTGTGCAGAGCAAAGCCCAGGTCACACTGGCAGCACTGGCTCCTTGGCAGGCCACGTGGCAGGGACAGGAGGAGTGGGATGGAGCACCTGTTGGGGCTGGTGGCAAGGCCGTGCTCTTCCTGGCATCCCTTCCAGAAGGTGTCCACTGCCTCTGGCATATCCAGAGTGCTGAAGAACACTTGGAAGAGGAGATGCACAAATAGGCGGGGGAAATACACCTTCAATATCCGTGGCAGACAGGGCACCTGGAGGATCTTCCACATCACCACGGTTGCCTGCAAAGGACAAAGCCCACCGAGACAGCGCTCAGTGCCGAGGTGTGCGTGTGGCAGGGCCCGAGCGTGGCAGGGAGAGGCCCGGAGAGACCTTGGCAGGGGGAGCACGGGGCCTGGTGGGCCTGAAGCTGCCCCTGGGCCAGGTTTCAGGCCAGCGCCTGAGGCAGGGAGATGCGGTGGGGGAAGGAGGATGGAGAGCTGCTGGAGAGGCAGCCTTGGGGCCAGCAAAGGCCAGTTGCAGAAACTCACAGCCAGGGCAAAGACAGCCGTTTCGTCCCCATCGGAGGTGCAGGTGCTGTACTCTGGCCAGCTCCCCAGCACATCCAGGAGGATCAGCTGCGCCAGCTCCACAGTCCTGGCTGAGCCCATGATGGTCTTCCACATGGCCATGGCAGCTCTGCAGGGTTAGAGCTGTGTCTCAGGGGCAGCTGAGCTGGCTGCCATTTCTGCCTGGGCCCACCGCCCCCCTGCCAGCAGCAGCCCGACAGCCCAGCCCAGTGGGGACAGAGCCCTGAGAGGCGGCAAGGGAGCGTGGCAGCAGGCTCAGGGGCTGTCATAGCAGGGCAGGGAAAGGGAGCAGCCAGAGGGCCCTGGAACTCTCTGTTGCTCAGACACCTGGGCAGGCTGTACAGGGTGATGGTCTGGGGAGGCCTGAGCCCTGTGGGCAGGTGAGCCCCATACCTGTCACAGGACGGGGCCACACGCAGGAGCGTGATGACTGCGTCATTTGGCTGTGCTTCGGTGAGATCCAGCAGGGTCTTGTCCAGCCTGTGCTCAGCAGAATCATTGGCCATGAGCCACTGGTGGATGTAGCTCACCATGGCAGGCACCTGGAGAAGGCACGGGGAGACTTGGAAAGCTGCCAGAGGGAGCAATGTTCCCAGCTTCCCCAGAGAAGTGCTTCCCTTCCCAACCCACTGCCATGTGGCCTGAAAGGCTCACAGCAACCAGCATGCGTGGCTGGGGAGGCCAAGCAGTTGCTGGGAGGATCAAAGCCTGGCCACAGGCTGCTTACTTGCTTTGGAGTGTATAAATGTTCCTCTACAAGCATAGAGAGCAAGGCAGCACCGGTCTTGCTTTGGAAGATGGGCGAGTACGGTCTGAGGCCTACGCCCGTGGCGATGGTCTCTTCCTCCTCAATTCTCTTGAGGAAGTTGCAAACGAACTGTAGGAGAAGGGCAAGAAGCCGGGGATGTTGCATGGAGTGCTGCACACACGGTGTTGGGCTGAGCAGGGACAGCAGGCCCAGCCCAGGTGGGGGTGGCTGCAGGTACCTGCGCTGTTCTGCGGAAGCGGCCACGGCTGGACTCCTGCTCCTGTGTGCGCTCCAGGGCTGCATCTGGCAAAGAGCGAGGGCAGCCAGAGATGAGGGACTGTGGGAGAGGCCCGAGAGCACGGCCCAGCCCTGCGCTCCCCAGGCAGGGAGAGCCCCGGGATGCCCCAGGGGATGGAGCACGGCCACTGCGGGGTGTCTGCCCGGCCCCTCTTCCATCCGGTCCATGGGCCTGTCCCCAGGGGATAGCATGGCACAGCACAGCATGGCATGGTGTGGGGCCAAGCTGGCAGCAGGCTCCAGTCCTGTGGCCCAGCCGTGCCACTCACCCTCCTGCGGTGGCTGGAACGGCACCACCGCTTCAGTCTGCTGTGCCGGGGCAGCTCCAGAGCCTTCTTCCTCCTCCTCCACCCAGGCCAGCTCAGGCACTGCCGGGTGTCTCTGCTCCATGTCTCTGCCTGGATTTGTGGCTACTTGCAGGAGAGATGCCCTGGCAAAGCTCCAAGTCACCAAATCAGGCAGGGTGCCTGGAAGGCACCTTCAAGTAAGAAGCCTCAGGAAGGGCTACAGGACAGCAAGTCCTGCACTCGGTCTCAAGGGCTCCTGCCACAAGGACAGGAGACTCCTGTCAAGAACTGTGGGCTGGCCTCAAGGGCACCTGCAGAAGAGAAGCCTCAGGGAGACCACGGGTCAGCAAGTCCTGTGGTCTGGCCTTGAGCTCAGCTGCAGGAACAAGGCTTCAGAAAAGCTCCGGGTGGGACGCGAACGAGCGCGCTGTGCGGGGGGCTCCTCACGGCACCGCTCTGTCCCGTCCTGTCCCGTCGCGTGCTCTGAGCACTGTGGCGAGCTCTTGTCACCGCCAGCTCCTATGTCACCAGGTGTCACAGAGGTCCCTTGGACACCCGTTTCCATGTCACAATGACTGTGTGGCACCGTGTCACCAAGGGCCCTTGCACACACTGCCGCCTGCCTTGGCGCCAGCCCCAGCCCACCCAAAGTGGCCCAGGTTGGAAGGAATGGCTGGCGCCAGGAGTCTAAGCCAGGCCGACAGGATCTTTAAGAAGGGCTCAGAGCATCAGCAAACACTGCCCTGCTCTGTGGGCTCAGGGCAGCAGAAGGATCCCCCAGGGCTGCCGTCACAGCCGTTCTGGAAAGGGCACAGGGCCTTCCAGGGAAGCTGGCACGGCCTCCTTGGGACACGTCCCGGCTGGTGGCCGTCCTGATGTGACACCGCACAAGGAACGTGTGGGCCCGAGCATGAATGCTGCTCTGAGGCCTGGGGCCCGGGGAGCGCTGACATCAGCAGGTGTGGCAGAGTCCCTGGCCAAGCAGACCTGCCACCCCCCGAGCCCTGGCAGCGCTGGTGCCTGTCTCCTGCCCCAGAGACCTGCGCCCCCAGGGAGCTTCTGTGCCAGAAGGAGCCAAAGCCCGCGTGCATGGGGGGCTGTGCTCCTACCTGCAGGGGCTGATGGCAGGAGCACCTGGAGCAAGTGCTGGCACACTTGGTCTCTGTCAGATGATGTTGCTCCTTCCTGAAATGAATTTTTCTCATGGAAGGCATTGGCAGTAGCACCAGAGCACCATCCATTGCTGAGTTTCGCAGGGCAATTAGAATGCCACGTTAACAGTCTGAAATTTCCTTGTGCTTTTCTCACTCTCTTTCCCACATTCTGGAGAAAACAGAATCTGCCCAGCCTCTGCTATTCTCAGCTTCAGTTGCTGCATGTCTTGCTCTGGCAGCTCATGTCCAAACAAAACTGTGTCCCTGCTGAGCACAGCAAGAAGCGGCCACAAAGTGGCAAGTTCCCCAGTGAACATCAAGGCAGATACGTGGAAGTGCAGAGGATAAGGACAAGTCTGGGAGGAGAAGCTCTTCTGTGTCTCTGATGATGGTGCCCACACCCTGAAGCAGCAGCCAAGAGAAGCGCTGGAAGCAGACGGGCGCAGTTTTGGGCAGCAAAATATCAAAAGTTATGAAACCATTAGCCAGAATGCAAAGGATGGAGTGTGGCCCGGAGGGGAAGCCCTAGATGCAGCTGAGACCACTTTGTTCAGCCTGGAGGAGAGTAAAGGGCGTCATTGTGGTCTTCAACCTCCTCCTGAGGGGAATCAGAGGGGCTGCTGCAGCTCTTGTCACTGTTGGGACCAGTGACAGGACTGGAGAAAAGGGCAGGGAGCTGGGACAGGGCAAGTTTCATTTCCGTATCAGGAAAAGGTTTTTCACCCAGAGCACGGTCAGGCACTGGGATGGGTTCCCCATGGACGCAGCCCAGCGGAGCCCGGGCTGGCTCTTGGGAAAACTGCGGCGCTGCGCCAGGAGTGGGGAACGGCCAAGGCGTGGGTTCTGCCTGCGGCTGAACCTGCTGAGCCCCTGCTCAGTGGTTCAGGATCTACTCACTGCAGCACGGAGCAGCCAAAGAGAAGGAGGAGGCTCCTCGATTGTGAGGTTCCACAGGCAAAGGTTTATCCCAAGGGAAGGATTCAGCAGCATAGAGCCGCCAGCACTTCTGTGCATGAGATTTTATCGGGGTACAACTCAGGGGGGTGGATACAAAGGATTGAGCAAGAAGGAATCTGCAGGGGAGGAGCGAGGGCATTCCATCAGTTGCTTGGGACTAATTAGGACAGACGAGAGGAGAGGGTAGGTCACATGGGCCAGAGGGGCTTCCAGCAATAGGGAATTCCAAAGGGGTGGTGCAGTCAGGGATTGGTCCAAGGCAAAAGTGACAGGGAAGGTTCAGGAATAAAGAGCTGGATTATCTTGAGAGGCAGGGAAGGAGCTGGAACAAAGAGCGGGGAATGGCATGAGGGACAGCTTTGAGGGAGGGAAAAACCTAGGGGTAAACCAACTTGGGGAAAATACGGGGTACATGAAAAGAAACCATTCTACGATAACTGATAAATAGACACGAACCGCAACAGCCCAGGGAAATGGGCACAGCATCAATCCCGTCTGAGCTTGAGAAGTGTTTGAACAACTTGGAGCAGTCACCCAAGCTTTTAGACACTACATCCAAAGCCAAGGGTTGTGACCTCTAGGTTTACGTGAGTATATACTCCTGAGTATGACTTTAGGCAGTGTTTTAAGAAACTCGTTTTATGTCCGATCATACCCCAATTCCTTGCAGATTGTGTGGAATGTGGAATCCTTTTGTTTTCACTGCTTGTTAGGACTATAAAAAAGAATATTCGTGCTGGGTGACTCAGAGACAGCCTGTGTATGTTAAGTGTAGTCTACAGGGGATAAAGAGAAGGAAACAAGAAGTACTAATACATCCGGCTAAGTTTGGAAATGGAGATAGCATGAAGAATGAATAACACAAGAAGTAAAGATGGTATTAAAAAGAGTCCACTAGAATGTAATTTAGCAGATGAGAAAGATTTGGGAGGAGTCCCAGGGGGTAATTTTTCATGTAAGGTAATCTGATGGCATACTCTTACCCAATGGTAGGCTTAGTATCAATTAGAAAGTGGTGAAAAGTGACCCCCGAATGGAACGTTATGATCCATTGTTACAGTTGATGTTATTTTTAAGACAAGGAGAAAAATGAGATCCAGTGATATATGCAGACATGGTTTTTACCCTGAAGAATAAACCCAAGTGTCAGAAAGAATGTGGCTTTGATTTGGCCCCATGGGACCTTTAGTCCTAACTTTGGAAAGAGATAAGAGGCAGAAAAGAAAGAGATGTCATTTAGCACTCAGCATAAGGCAGAGATGTTTGAAATTGGCTCAGATTCACCAGGAAGATTGTGTTCTAGGTGTCCAAGACTTAGAGCTGAGTTAGCCCAGGCCAGCACGGGTACACTCCACCTCAGGCAACCACTCCGGCCCCTGAATGAAAGCCAAATGGCTGTGAGGATGAGATGAATAATCCAGGTGAGGGGACAATGTCAGGGACCCCCAGTGACAACCAACACAAGGAATAAAACCAAGAAAGCTTGGCCTTTAGTCACCCCCTTAAGGCAAGTCTTGAGTCCCCCAGGAGAAGCCATGTGGGTGAGCATCTGCTTTTCTACTAGTGACCTCAAGAGTTGGTGGCAAAAAGTTAAAATGGATAGAGAAAACGCTAGCAAAGCAGCAAAAAGATTGGAGTTCATAGTCAAGAGTCAAGAGGCAGACTGAGGTGATAGTGATTTCATATTGACAGAGCTAACCAAACCAGCAGAAGAGTTGGTGATCAAGGTGGCCAGAGCACGTGTGCAGGGACAAATTGCTAGTGGAGCCTTGCAAGGTACAATGGACCAGCTGTGTCCTACTGCAAGCCCTTTGTGGGACGCGAACAATGCAGGCAGCTGTGCAATGTTAACCAGATACCAGGAGATAGTCACATTGGAATTAAGAAATGCCATTCCAAAAGCAATAACTTGGTCAGTAATAGATAACGTTACACAGGGACAGCACAAGTCACCCACTGACTTTGTGGACAGGCTGTGAGCAGCTGCATGTAAATGCGCAGCCCTGCATCCCTGGTCGGATATGGGGAAGCAGCAGTGGGTTTCCCTGATGTCAGGGCAATCTAGCCCAGATGTCAGGCAGAAATTTCAGAAGCTGAAAGAGCCTGTCAAGAGAGACTTAAAGGCCTGAATGAGAAAAGCATAGAAAGTGTATGACAATCAAGAGAGAGAAAATAAAGAAGAGCTCCCTTCAGCCATGGTGGCAGCTCTGGATCGGCACCAGGGAGAGGCCGGACGTGGGCGTGGATGAAGCAGAGGCAGGGACGAAAAGAGCAGAGGCAGAGGAGGTTCAAAGCAGCCACAGACCAAGCTGGGGCCAAATCAATGTGCATCTTGTAAGAAATCAGGACACTGGAAATAAGGCCAGTGCCCAGAGTTAGCAGACAAAGTACACAAAACTCTTGCAGCCACTCTAGATGATAAGAAATGACCGAGACTGGCAATTCTTACCCTAGCAGGTTACCGGTTAAAATACAGCTAAAGAATAATAAAGAAGTTGAATTTTTAACTAATTGTGGAGACACATTTTCACTCTTGAATCAAGCACTGATACCCAAAAGTGAAAACTATCTTCAAGCACTAGGAGCCACTGACCAGCATGAAAATGCATTCTTCCTGAAACCACTTCGATGTAAAATCAAGAAGAAAATGGGAATACATCAGTTTCTTTATTTACCAAACTCACCCAAATCCGTCCTATGCAGGGATTTGCTTGAAAATTTGGAAGCAACAGTTCCGTTTAGAAAAAGAAAACTTCAATGGAAGGTACCTGAACACAAATGAGTGGTTTCAGCAGTAGCACTGACAACTGACACCAGACCAACAAACAAGAAGAACTAGTTAGAGGAAGTATTGAATCAGGTATACCCAAGAGTATGGGATACTGACAGCCCAGGAAAATCAAAACGAGCAGACCCTATGAAAATTGAGCTACAGACAAGAGTTAAGGCAGTAGTCAGAAAGCAATACCCTTGAAGATTAGAAGCTAGGAAAGGAATAGAGCCAACAATCAATTAAATCCCTGACATCAGGACTGCTGGAAGAATGGCAGCTAAAATTTAATACTGCTACATCAGCAATAAAGAAACCTAATGGAACTTGGAGACTAGTGCCAGATTTCCAGGCAATTAATGGTTTATACCTTACTAGCTTACTAGCTAAGCTTGGAGATGATTTTATTTGGTGCGGGGAAGGTCCATGGGCAGGTGCTGTCGGGAGCCGTTCCCTCTTGGTCTGAGAGACCGGCTCCCCCAGCCCACCCTGCTCTCAGGCCCGGAGGTTGTAATGTGCGCTCGACCGGCAGCCGAAGGAGGGCTCTTGACACCGTGTCTGATGCAACAGGGGTTTTTGAAGGTAGGTCAGAGGGTGCAGGTTGGGTGAGGGTGAGAAGAGGGACAGGAAGAGGCAGGAGCACAAGCACTGTAACATGACACATAAGGCACCTGCAAGCTGCTGGGGAAGCCTCAAGTCTGCTCAGTGAGCCACGTGTGCCCTCAGCATAGGGACAGCCACCTTTCCCTCCGTGAGCCTCACATCCCAGGGTCAGCAAATCAAGAGGCACCAGCCATGCTGTAGGTGACTCAGAGCGAGTGCAGAGGGTCATGGTGGCCAGGGGCCAGAAGCAGGCAGAAAGCCATCGGGGCTGGGGAAAAGGCTCTGCTCTGCTTACAGCGTGGGCTGAGGGCTGGGGGAGCTCCATTTCCCCCTTGAGATGTTGGAGACAGGGCCTTTCACCCTCCTGATAGGGCTGCAGGCAGCCAAAGGAGTACGACGACACAAGGCCGAGAGCGGCAAAGCAAAGAGCCAGCCGTGCGCAACACAGGGAGGTGGCCCAGTGCAAAGCCAGCGTGGCATCCTGAAAGTGCCCGCTGCACTCTCATGTGTCCCCGGCCTGAGAAGGACAGGAATGTCCGTGGTCCAAGAGGGCCTTTCTGTGGCCCCTTTGGGCTCAAAGCTGCTGCTCTTCTGGCTCCATGGAGCCTAAAGCCACAGAGCTCGGCCTCCCCCACAGCAACAGGAACAAGACTTGGATATCAGGCAGTGGAGCTCAATGCCTAAGGCTCAGGGGCAGGGGCCTGCAGTCTGGAGCACAGGGAGGGCACACGCCCAGCCCCATAATTGCTGGCCTCACAGCCCTGAAAGGCCAGGACCAGGGTCTCACACCTGATTCCAGGGGGTCCCTCCCACTAGCCACTGACCTAGAAGCACCAGAGCAGCCGGCTGTCGGGATCAAGGCGGCTGCCAGGCGGCTGCTTATGGCCTCTGCCAGCCAATTGCTCAGGGCTTAGAAGTGCCTCAGCCCCAGGGTCTCCCCCAGCCTGGCCAAGCTTCCCGGCAGCAGCCCCGCAGTCCCACAGCAGCTCCAGAGCAGCCCCATCCAGAGGCACCTGGGAGCCCTCCGCAATGCAGCCAGCAGCGTGCAGCCAGGAGGACACGGATGGTGCTTCCTGCCCGGCACAGGGCTTGAGGCCATCTCCAGGCACCGCTCCGGCAGGGATCCCCGCAGCTCCGGCCCCTGCCCAGTCGCTCTGTGGCCGGCACAAAGGCTTCAGCAGAACCACCAAAGGCCAAGGGGCTTCTGGCTATTTTCCCTGTAACACTGCACACCTGGGCACCTGGCTGAGCACAAGCACCCTTTGCCCCCTCTTCTCCTATGCCCTACTGACCCTGTGCAAGAAAAGAAAGATCCTGGGACTCTGTGTATTGTAAGACATTCTATTCTATTCTACTCTAAGATATTCAATACTCAACAAAAACGAAAATACAAACAGAAAAATCTCAAAGAAGAAAAAGAAAATCCCTGCTGGCTCAAATGGCTCCAGCAGACGGTCTTGCAGATCATCTCTCTGCGGAGCTCCAGCAGAACAGCAAAGCAGTGCCGCACAGACGCAGACGAGGCCGTTTCCTCCATGCACTGCGGAATTGATCTCGCAGCTTACGCCATGGGGAGTAGGGAGCTCTCTGTACGGCCCGGAGAACTAAACAAGATTCAATGGCAGCATCTCTGATTGCAGGACTGCTGTCATAGGCCATTTCTTCAAGGGCTGCAAGAGAGAGGAACAGAGGCAAGGTCAGATCCCGCATGTGCAGGGAGCCCAGGAGAGGCCCCTGCCAGGGCCATCCCGGTCGGCTCTTGCCATGGCCCGCAGGGAGCAGGGAGCAAGGGGATCAGCCCGAATGTGCTGGACACGAATGGCACACGTGGCCCTGAAATCTCGGTGTGCTCTGCCCACGGCTGCAGATCCCTCCGCAGCCGGAGCAGGGCTTGCAGCTGCCCCCTCCAGCCCCCGCGATCAGCCCGCTGCCCTCACTCACTCACCAGTGCAGATCCGCTGCAGCTCTTGCTGCTGCCCCCTCAGGTGCCGCCCGGCCATGCCTGTGAACACAGAGCCTGTCACGGCCCCAGCGGCACAGCTCCCTGCCAGCGGCGCTGCCGGTGCTGTGGCCACACGGGCTGCTGCTGGCCGGGCAGGGCTCAGCCCGGGCCCTTGCCGCACGCTGCCGCCCCAGGGCACGGCTGCCAGAGGGCGGCAGCAGCAACGCCCAGGCCAGGCGGGGCTCCACGGCGCCGGGCCGGGCTGGCGCTGCCGGGGCAGCAGGCGGGGCCGGGGCCGAGCTGCGGCGGGCCGGGCCGGGCCGGGGAGGAGCCGGGCTCGGGACTCACCCATGAACCTGACGGCCGCCTCTCGCAGGGGCTCCTGTGGGCTCTGCAGGTAGCGCAGAGCCCGGCGCAGGTGCTCGGCCGCTCGGCTCCTGTCCTCTGCCAGCTGCAGAGAGCGGCAGGAGGGAAGGGTTGGCGCGGGCACAGCCCCTGGGCCGGGCGCTGCCTGCGCCCAGCGCCGGCCTCCCCTGCCCGCACAGCCCTGAGGCGCGGCCGGCAGCCGCTGGCCAAGGGCTCCCGAGGGGAGGGGGCGGAGGGCCGGCTGCTGCCCGGGGAGCCGCGATGCCGGCCCGAAGCCCTGCCGGGCCGGGGCTCCAAGGCCACCCGGTTCGGGCCCACGGGAACCTGGAGTAGAGCCCGCACGGCCTCTGGCTGCAGCAGCGGGCACAGCTGCCAGCCCCGCATACTGAGCCCCCAGGGACCTTCGCCATGCTGAGGCTGGGGGGGGTCTCTGCTGTTCTTACCAGGCACTCCTCAAAGCTCTGATCCACGTGTAGCATTTGTTCTATATCCCTCCTCTTCAGGAATCTGGCTGAGGAATGCAGCGTTTCCCGGGAGGCCTGGATACAGCAGAGACGCAGAGATGGCCCCACAGTCCAGGGCACAGGAGCATCCCAGTGGCACAGGCTGGAGGAGGCTGCAGCCCGCAAGGTGCCAGGGCAGGAGGCAGCCCAAGCCCCTGCCAGGGGGACAGCAGGTGGCCACAAGTGCTCACCTCAGCAACAATCTGATTCTCATCATGGCAGTGGAAGTAGAGAGGGAGCAGGCTCTGGCGCACGTGGGACTTGAGGGCCTTTCTTCCCTCTTCTGTTAATAAGTCCAGCATCTCTTGAAAGACAGCCATGGAGCTCAGCTGCACCTGGCTATCATCCTGGATGAAAGGAAAGGGCAAAAGACCTGAGCATCAGCTGCTTCAGGACCCCAGGGCACAGGCCTGCATCTGCACAGGGCACCAAGTGTCCGGGCAGCAGCCAGTGGCCGTGGCTGTGGACACAGAGCCTTACGCTGTCAAAGAGTGGCAGGAGCGCCTCAGCCAGCTGCAGGGCGATGGGGGTGGCTATTGGGGCACCATTATCCAGGAGCAAATATCTCAGTAAAAGAATGCTCATCCTGATCATGTCGCTGTCATTTTCCTCCAGGAGCTCCACAAGACTTCCAGTCAGGCTCCGCAGTTTTTCGGCCTGTGCGGAACACCACTTTGTGAAAGGCCGCCCTGCTGCCGCAGGGCCCAGAGGCCAAAGGCCTGTCCCAAAGCACTGGGGCAGCTGAAGCAGGAGGCAGTAGAGCTGGGAGCAGCTGACCTAGCGGCCGAAGCCCAGGCAAGGCCAAGCGACAATGTTGCCCAGCCCCACGCTGCCTGCACGGCTTCAGCCACTGCCCCCTTCTCACCATCAAGGGATTCTTGCCCAGCACTACGAGGCCTCGGAGTGCCAAGTAACGCCTGGCCATGTGCTCGCTCTGCAGGTTCTGTGCTACAATCTCCAGAACACTGTCACTGCATTCGCTCAAGTCCAGGCACTCGAGGACCTGAAAGGCACAGGGCAGTGACAGGGGAGCCGGCCGGCAGGAGCCCGGAGCTGCACAGGGCCGGGCCCAGGCAGCAGCACAGGGCACGGGCACTGTCCTGGCTGCTGTGGCTGCGAGTGGGCAGAGGGCTGGGAGGCAGCTCAGCCAGGCAGCGCTGGCCTTGAGGCTCACCTCCACAAGGAATGCCAGGGCAGGGAAATCCCAGTATGGCATCTCTTCACCGAGCATGGCGAGCAGGTAGAATGCAACCGCGGAACAAAAGTGGATGGCTAAGCGGCAAATTTCTCTGAAGAGGGGAAAAAGGAAACAAGACCCTGAGCTAGTGAGGCAAACCTCTCCCAGGCGTGACTCATCCAGTTCTCATCTTTCCACAGCACCCTTCCAGCAAGGGGGCGTGGGCCATTTGGCAGTTGGTTGCTCATGGGCACCCTCCTCTGCCAGCCTTTTGCAGTCTGCTTGGCCGTTCCTTTAGTGACAAGGCCCTCTGGCCCATGGCCACCACAAACACTTTGTGGGCCATCTGGGCACAGAGCAGCAATGTCCGAGGCAGTGGGGAGAAGGGGGTCTCACCTGGCAAGCAGAGCCACGGCAAAGTGGTGAGTGTCAAGAGAGAGCAGCGTGTCCCAGGCACACCTGCGCTCCATTGCCACCACCACATCCTCGCAGCGGAGAAGGCAGAGCAGGGACTTCAGGGTGCGCACTGCAAACCTGTGTGCAGAGCAAAGCCCAGGTCACACTGGCAGCACTGGCTCCTTGGCAGGCCACGTGGCAGGGACAGGAGGAGTGGGATGGAGCACCTGTTGGGGCTGGTGGCAAGGCCGTGCTCTTCCTGGCATCCCTTCCAGAAGGTGTCCACTGCCTCTGGCATATCCAGAGTGCTGAAGAACACTTGGAAGAGGAGATGCACAAATAGGCGGGGGAAATACACCTTCAATATCCGTGGCAGACAGGGCACCTGGAGGATCTTCCACATCACCACGGTTGCCTGCAAAGGACAAAGCCCACCGAGACAGCGCTCAGTGCCGAGGTGTGCGTGTGGCAGGGCCCGAGCGTGGCAGGGAGAGGCCCGGAGAGACCTTGGCAGGGGGAGCACGGGGCCTGGTGGGCCTGAAGCTGCCCCTGGGCCAGGTTTCAGGCCAGCGCCTGAGGCAGGGAGATGCGGTGGGGGAAGGAGGATGGAGAGCTGCTGGAGAGGCAGCCTTGGGGCCAGCAAAGGCCAGTTGCAGAAACTCACAGCCAGGGCAAAGACAGCCGTTTCGTCCCCATCGGAGGTGCAGGTGCTGTACTCTGGCCAGCTCCCCAGCACATCCAGGAGGATCAGCTGCGCCAGCTCCACAGTCCTGGCTGAGCCCATGATGGTCTTCCACATGGCCATGGCAGCTCTGCAGGGTTAGAGCTGTGTCTCAGGGGCAGCTGAGCTGGCTGCCATTTCTGCCTGGGCCCACCGCCCCCCTGCCAGCAGCAGCCCGACAGCCCAGCCCAGTGGGGACAGAGCCCTGAGAGGCGGCAAGGGAGCGTGGCAGCAGGCTCAGGGGCTGTCATAGCAGGGCAGGGAAAGGGAGCAGCCAGAGGGCCCTGGAACTCTCTGTTGCTCAGACACCTGGGCAGGCTGTACAGGGTGATGGTCTGGGGAGGCCTGAGCCCTGTGGGCAGGTGAGCCCCATACCTGTCACAGGACGGGGCCACACGCAGGAGCGTGATGACTGCGTCATTTGGCTGTGCTTCGGTGAGATCCAGCAGGGTCTTGTCCAGCCTGTGCTCAGCAGAATCATTGGCCATGAGCCACTGGTGGATGTAGCTCACCATGGCAGGCACCTGGAGAAGGCACGGGGAGACTTGGAAAGCTGCCAGAGGGAGCAATGTTCCCAGCTTCCCCAGAGAAGTGCTTCCCTTCCCAACCCACTGCCATGTGGCCTGAAAGGCTCACAGCAACCAGCATGCGTGGCTGGGGAGGCCAAGCAGTTGCTGGGAGGATCAAAGCCTGGCCACAGGCTGCTTACTTGCTTTGGAGTGTATAAATGTTCCTCTACAAGCATAGAGAGCAAGGCAGCACCGGTCTTGCTTTGGAAGATGGGCGAGTACGGTCTGAGGCCTACGCCCGTGGCGATGGTCTCTTCCTCCTCAATTCTCTTGAGGAAGTTGCAAACGAACTGTAGGAGAAGGGCAAGAAGCCGGGGATGTTGCATGGAGTGCTGCACACACAGTGTTGGGCTGAGCAGGGACAGCAGGCCCAGCCCAGGTGGGGGTGGCTGCAGGTACCTGCGCTGTTCTGCGGAAGCGGCCACGGCTGGACTCCTGCTCCTGTGTGCGCTCCAGGGCTGCATCTGGCAAAGAGCGAGCGCAGCCAGAGATGAGGGACTGTGGGAGAGGCCCGAGAGCACGGCCCAGCCCTGCGCTCCCCAGGCAGGGAGAGCCCCGGGATGCCCCAGGGGATGGAGCACGGCCACTGCGGGGTGTCTGCCCGGCCCCTCTTCCATCCGGTCCATGGGCCTGTCCCCAGGGGATAGCATGGCACAGCACAGCATGGCATGGTGTGGGGCCAAGCTGGCAGCAGGCTCCAGTCCTGTGGCCCAGCCGTGCCACTCACCCTCCTGCGGTGGCTGGAACGGCACCACCGCTTCAGTCTGCTGTGCCGGGGCAGCTCCAGAGCCTTCTTCCTCCTCCTCCACCCAGGCCAGCTCAGGCACTGCCGGGTGTCTCTGCTCCATGTCTCTGCCTGGATTTGTGGCTACTTGCAGGAGAGATGCCCTGGCAAAGCTCCAAGTCACCAAATCAGGCAGGGTGCCTGGAAGGCACCTTCAAGTAAGAAGCCTCAGGAAGGGCTACAGGACAGCAAGTCCTGCACTCGGTCTCAAGGGCTCCTGCCACAAGGACAGGAGACTCCTGTCAAGAACTGTGGGCTGGCCTCAAGGGCACCTGCAGAAGAGAAGCCTCAGGGAGACCACGGGTCAGCAAGTCCTGTGGTCTGGCCTTGAGCTCAGCTGCAGGAACAAGGCTTCAGAAAAGCTCCGGGTGGGACGCGAACGAGCGCGCTGTGCGGGGGGCTCCTCACGGCACCGCTCTGTCCCGTCCTGTCCCGTCGCGTGCTCTGAGCACTGTGGCGAGCTCTTGTCACCGCCAGCTCCTATGTCACCAGGTGTCACAGAGGTCCCTTGGACACCCGTTTCCATGTCACAATGACTGTGTGGCACCGTGTCACCAAGGGCCCTTGCACACACTGCCGCCTGCCTTGGCGCCAGCCCCAGCCCACCCAAAGTGGCCCAGGTTGGAAGGAATGGCTGGCGCCAGGAGTCTAAGCCAGGCCGACAGGATCTTTAAGAAGGGCTCAGAGCATCAGCAAACACTGCCCTGCTCTGTGGGCTCAGGGCAGCAGAAGGATCCCCCAGGGCTGCCGTCACAGCCGTTCTGGAAAGGGCACAGGGCCTTCCAGGGAAGCTGGCACGGCCTCCTTGGGACACGTCCCGGCTGGTGGCCGTCCTGATGTGACACCGCACAAGGAACGTGTGGGCCCGAGCATGAATGCTGCTCTGAGGCCTGGGGCCCGGGGAGCGCTGACATCAGCAGGTGTGGCAGAGTCCCTGGCCAAGCAGACCTGCCACCCCCCGAGCCCTGGCAGCGCTGGTGCCTGTCTCCTGCCCCAGAGACCTGCGCCCCCAGGGAGCTTCTGTGCCAGAAGGAGCCAAAGCCCGCGTGCATGGGGGGCTGTGCTCCTACCTGCAGGGGCTGATGGCAGGAGCACCTGGAGCAAGTGCTGGCACACTTGGTCTCTGTCAGATGATGTTGCTCCTTCCTGAAATGAATTTTTCTCATGGAAGGCATTGGCAGTAGCACCAGAGCACCATCCATTGCTGAGTTTCGCAGGGCAATTAGAATGCCACGTTAACAGTCTGAAATTTCCTTGTGCTTTTCTCACTCTCTTTCCCACATTCTGGAGAAAACAGAATCTGCCCAGCCTCTGCTATTCTCAGCTTCAGTTGCTGCATGTCTTGCTCTGGCAGCTCATGTCCAAACAAAACTGTGTCCCTGCTGAGCACAGCAAGAAGCGGCCACAAAGTGGCAAGTTCCCCAGTGAACATCAAGGCAGATACGTGGAAGTGCAGAGGATAAGGACAAGTCTGGGAGGAGAAGCTCTTCTGTGTCTCTGATGATGGTGCCCACACCCTGAAGCAGCAGCCAAGAGAAGCGCTGGAAGCAGACGGGCGCAGTTTTGGGCAGCAAAATATCAAAAGTTATGAAACCATTAGCCAGAATGCAAAGGATGGAGTGTGGCCCGGAGGGGAAGCCCTAGATGCAGCTGAGACCACTTTGTTCAGCCTGGAGGAGAGTAAAGGGCGTCATTGTGGTCTTCAACCTCCTCCTGAGGGGAATCAGAGGGGCTGCTGCAGCTCTTGTCACTGTTGGGACCAGTGACAGGACTGGAGAAAAGGGCAGGGAGCTGGGACAGGGCAAGTTTCATTTCCGTATCAGGAAAAGGTTTTTCACCCAGAGCACGGTCAGGCACTGGGATGGGTTCCCCATGGACGCAGCCCAGCGGAGCCCGGGCTGGCTCTTGGGAAAACTGCGGCGCTGCGCCAGGAGTGGGGAACGGCCAAGGCGTGGGTTCTGCCTGCGGCTGAACCTGCTGAGCCCCTGCTCAGTGGTTCAGGATCTACTCACTGCAGCACGGAGCAGCCAAAGAGAAGGAGGAGGCTCCTCGATTGTGAGGTTCCACAGGCAAAGGTTTATCCCAAGGGAAGGATTCAGCAGCATAGAGCCGCCAGCACTTCTGTGCATGAGATTTTATCGGGGTACAACTCAGGGGGGTGGATACAAAGGATTGAGCAAGAAGGAATCTGCAGGGGAGGAGCGAGGGCATTCCATCAGTTGCTTGGGACTAATTAGGACAGACGAGAGGAGAGGGTAGGTCACATGGGCCAGAGGGGCTTCCAGCAATAGGGAATTCCAAAGGGGTGGTGCAGTCAGGGATTGGTCCAAGGCAAAAGTGACAGGGAAGGTTCAGGAATAAAGAGCTGGATTATCTTGAGAGGCAGGGAAGGAGCTGGAACAAAGAGCGGGGAATGGCATGAGGGACAGCTTTGAGGGAGGGAAAAACCTAGGGGTAAACCAACTTGGGGAAAATACGGGGTACATGAAAAGAAACCATTCTACGATAACTGATAAATAGACACGAACCGCAACAGCCCAGGGAAATGGGCACAGCATCAATCCCGTCTGAGCTTGAGAAGTGTTTGAACAACTTGGAGCAGTCACCCAAGCTTTTAGACACTACATCCAAAGCCAAGGGTTGTGACCTCTAGGTTTACGTGAGTATATACTCCTGAGTATGACTTTAGGCAGTGTTTTAAGAAACTCGTTTTATGTCCGATCATACCCCAATTCCTTGCAGATTGTGTGGAATGTGGAATCCTTTTGTTTTCACTGCTTGTTAGGACTATAAAAAAGAATATTCGTGCTGGGTGACTCAGAGACAGCCTGTGTATGTTAAGTGTAGTCTACAGGGGATAAAGAGAAGGAAACAAGAAGTACTAATACATCCGGCTAAGTTTGGAAATGTAGATAGCATGAAGAATGAATAACACAAGAAGTAAAGATGGTATTAAAAAGAGTCCACTAGAATGTAATTTAGCAGATGAGAAAGATTTGGGAGGAGTCCCAGGGGGTAATTTTTCATGTAAGGTAATCTGATGGCATACTCTTACCCAATGGTAGGCTTAGTATCAATTAGAAAGTGGTGAAAAGTGACCCCCGAATGGAACGTTATGATCCATTGTTACAGTTGATGTTATTTTTAAGACAAGGAGAAAAATGAGATCCAGTGATATATGCAGACATGGTTTTTACCCTGAAGAATAAACCCAAGTGTCAGAAAGAATGTGGCTTTGATTTGGCCCCATGGGACCTTTAGTCCTAACTTTGGAAAGAGATAAGAGGCAGAAAAGAAAGAGATGTCATTTAGCACTCAGCATAAGGCAGAGATGTTTGAAATTGGCTCAGATTCACCAGGAAGATTGTGTTCTAGGTGTCCAAGACTTAGAGCTGAGTTAGCCCAGGCCAGCACGGGTACACTCCACCTCAGGCAACCACTCCGGCCCCTGAATGAAAGCCAAATGGCTGTGAGGATGAGATGAATAATCCAGGTGAGGGGACAATGTCAGGGACCCCCAGTGACAACCAACACAAGGAATAAAACCAAGAAAGCTTGGCCTTTAGTCACCCCCTTAAGGCAAGTCTTGAGTCCCCCAGGAGAAGCCATGTGGGTGAGCATCTGCTTTTCTACTAGTGACCTCAAGAGTTGGTGGCAAAAAGTTAAAATGGATAGAGAAAACGCTAGCAAAGCAGCAAAAAGATTGGAGTTCATAGTCAAGAGTCAAGAGGCAGACTGAGGTGATAGTGATTTCATATTGACAGAGCTAACCAAACCAGCAGAAGAGTTGGTGATCAAGGTGGCCAGAGCACGTGTGCAGGGACAAATTGCTAGTGGAGCCTTGCAAGGTACAATGGACCAGCTGTGTCCTACTGCAAGCCCTTTGTGGGACGCGAACAATGCAGGCAGCTGTGCAATGTTAACCAGATACCAGGAGATAGTCACATTGGAATTAAGAAATGCCATTCCAAAAGCAATAACTTGGTCAGTAATAGATAACGTTACACAGGGACAGCACAAGTCACCCACTGACTTTGTGGACAGGCTGTGAGCAGCTGCATGTAAATGCGCAGCCCTGCATCCCTGGTCGGATATGGGGAAGCAGCAGTGGGTTTCCCTGATGTCAGGGCAATCTAGCCCAGATGTCAGGCAGAAATTTCAGAAGCTGAAAGAGCCTGTCAAGAGAGACTTAAAGGCCTGAATGAGAAAAGCATAGAAAGTGTATGACAATCAAGAGAGAGAAAATAAAGAAGAGCTCCCTTCAGCCATGGTGGCAGCTCTGGATCGGCACCAGGGAGAGGCCGGACGTGGGCGTGGATGAAGCAGAGGCAGGGACGAAAAGAGCAGAGGCAGAGGAGGTTCAAAGCAGCCACAGACCAAGCTGGGGCCAAATCAATGTGCATCTTGTAAGAAATCAGGACACTGGAAATAAGGCCAGTGCCCAGAGTTAGCAGACAAAGTACACAAAACTCTTGCAGCCACTCTAGATGATAAGAAATGACCGAGACTGGCAATTCTTACCCTAGCAGGTTACCGGTTAAAATACAGCTAAAGAATAATAAAGAAGTTGAATTTTTAACTAATTGTGGAGACACATTTTCACTCTTGAATCAAGCACTGATACCCAAAAGTGAAAACTATCTTCAAGCACTAGGAGCCACTGACCAGCATGAAAATGCATTCTTCCTGAAACCACTTCGATGTAAAATCAAGAAGAAAATGGGAATACATCAGTTTCTTTATTTACCAAACTCACCCAAATCCGTCCTATGCAGGGATTTGCTTGAAAATTTGGAAGCAACAGTTCCGTTTAGAAAAAGAAAACTTCAATGGAAGGTACCTGAACACAAATGAGTGGTTTCAGCAGTAGCACTGACAACTGACACCAGACCAACAAACAAGAAGAACTAGTTAGAGGAAGTATTGAATCAGGTATACCCAAGAGTATGGGATACTGACAGCCCAGGAAAATCAAAACGAGCAGACCCTATGAAAATTGAGCTACAGACAAGAGTTAAGGCAGTAGTCAGAAAGCAATACCCTTGAAGATTAGAAGCTAGGAAAGGAATAGAGCCAACTATCAATTAAATCCCTGACATCAGGACTGCTGGAAGAATGGCAGCTAAAATTTAATACTGCTACATCAGCAATAAAGAAACCTAATGGAACTTGGAGACTAGTGCCAGATTTCCAGGCAATTAATGGTTTATACCTTACTAGCTTACTAGCTAAGCTTGGAGATGATTTTATTTGGTGCGGGGAAGGTCCATGGGCAGGTGCTGTCGGGAGCCGTTCCCTCTTGGTCTGAGAGACCGGCTCCCCCAGCCCACCCTGCTCTCAGGCCCGGAGGTTGTAATGTGCGCTCGACCGGCAGCCGAAGGAGGGCTCTTGACACCGTGTCTGATGCAACAGGGGTTTTTGAAGGTAGGTCAGAGGGTGCAGGTTGGGTGAGGGTGAGAAGAGGGACAGGAAGAGGCAGGAGCACAAGCACTGTAACATGACACATAAGGCACCTGCAAGCTGCTGGGGAAGCCTCAAGTCTGCTCAGTGAGCCACGTGTGCCCTCAGCATAGGGACAGCCACCTTTCCCTCCGTGAGCCTCACATCCCAGGGTCAGCAAATCAAGAGGCACCAGCCATGCTGTAGGTGACTCAGAGCGAGTGCAGAGGGTCATGGTGGCCAGGGGCCAGAAGCAGGCAGAAAGCCATCGGGGCTGGGGAAAAGGCTCTGCTCTGCTTACAGTGTGGGCTGAGGGCTGGGGGAGCTCCATTTCCCCCTTGAGATGTTGGAGACGGGGCCTTTCACCCTCCTGATAGGGCTGCAGGCAGCCAAAGGAGTACGACGACACAAGGCCGAGAGCGGCAAAGCAAAGAGCCAGCCGTGCGCAACACAGGGAGGTGGCCCAGTGCAAAGCCAGCGTGGCGTCCTGAAAGTGCCCGCTGCACTCTCATGTGTCCCCGGCCTGAGAAGGACAGGAATGTCCGTGGTCCAAGAGGGCCTTTCTGTGGCCCCTTTGGGCTCAAAGCTGCTGCTCTTCTGGCTCCATGGAGCCTAAAGCCACAGAGCTCGGCCTCCCCCACAGCAACAGGAACAAGACTTGGATATCAGGCAGTGGAGCTCAATGCCTAAGGCTCAGGGGCAGGGGCCTGCAGTCTGGAGCACAGGGAGGGCACACGCCCAGCCCCATAATTGCTGGCCTCACAGCCCTGAAAGGCCAGGACCAGGGTCTCACACCTGATTCCAGGGGGTCCCTCCCACTAGCCACTGACCTAGAAGCACCAGAGCAGCCGGCTGTCGGGATCAAGGCGGCTGCCAGGCGGCTGCTTATGGCCTCTGCCAGCCAATTGCTCAGGGCTTAGAAGTGCCTCAGCCCCAGGGTCTCCCCCAGCCTGGCCAAGCTTCCCGGCAGCAGCCCCGCAGTCCCACAGCAGCTCCAGAGCAGCCCCATCCAGAGGCACCTGGGAGCCCTCCGCAATGCAGCCAGCAGCGTGCAGCCAGGAGGACACGGATGGTGCTTCCTGCCCGGCACAGGGCTTGAGGCCATCTCCAGGCACCGCTCCGGCAGGGATCCCCGCAGCTCCGGCCCCTGCCCAGTCGCTCTGTGGCCGGCACAAAGGCTTCAGCAGAACCACCAAAGGCCAAGGGGCTTCTGGCTATTTTCCCTGTAACACTGCACACCTGGGCACCTGGCTGAGCACAAGCACCCTTTGCCCCCTCTTCTCCTATGCCCTACTGACCCTGTGCAAGAAAAGAAAGATCCTGGGACTCTGTGTATTGTAAGACATTCTATTCTATTCTACTCTAAGATATTCAATACTCAACAAAAACGAAAATACAAACAGAAAAATCTCAAAGAAGAAAAAGAAAATCCCTGCTGGCTCAAATGGCTCCAGCAGACAGTCTTGCAGATCATCTCTCTGCGGAGCTCCAGCAGAACAGCAAAGCAGTGCCGCACAGACGCAGACGAGGCCGTTTCCTCCATGCACTGCGGAATTGATCTCGCAGCTTACGCCATGGGGAGTAGGGAGCTCTCTGTACGGCCCGGAGAACTAAACAAGATTCAATGGCAGCATCTCTGATTGCAGGACTGCTGTCATAGGCCATTTCTTCAAGGGCTGCAAGAGAGAGGAACAGAGGCAAGGTCAGATCCCGCATGTGCAGGGAGCCCAGGAGAGGCCCCTGCCAGGGCCATCCCGGTCGGCTCTTGCCATGGCCCGCAGGGAGCAGGGAGCAAGGGGATCAGCCCGAATGTGCTGGACACGAATGGCACACGTGGCCCTGAAATCTCGGTGTGCTCTGCCCACGGCTGCAGATCCCTCCGCAGCCGGAGCAGGGCTTGCAGCTGCCCCCTCCAGCCCCCGCGATCAGCCCGCTGCCCTCACTCACTCACCAGTGCAGATCCGCTGCAGCTCTTGCTGCTGCCCCCTCAGGTGCCGCCCGGCCATGCCTGTGAACACAGAGCCTGTCACGGCCCCAGCGGCACAGCTCCCTGCCAGCGGCGCTGCCGGCGCTGTGGCCACACGGGCTGCTGCTGGCCGGGCAGGGCTCAGCCCGGGCCCTTGCCGCACGCTGCCGCCCCAGGGCACGGCTGCCAGAGGGCGGCAGCAGCAACGCCCAGGCCAGGCGGGGCTCCACGGCGCCGGGCCGGGCTGGCGCTGCCGGGGCAGCAGGCGGGGCCGGGGCCGAGCTGCGGCGGGCCGGGCCGGGCCGGGGAGGAGCCGGGCTCGGGACTCACCCATGAACCTGACGGCCGCCTCTCGCAGGGGCTCCTGTGGGCTCTGCAGGTAGCGCAGAGCCCGGCGCAGGTGCTCGGCCGCTCGGCTCCTGTCCTCTGCCAGCTGCAGAGAGCGGCAGGAGGGAAGGGTTGGCGCGGGCTCAGCCCCTGGGCCGGGCGCTGCCTGCGCCCAGCGCCGGCCTCCCCTGCCCGCACAGCCCTGAGGCGCGGCCGGCAGCCGCTGGCCAAGGGCTCCCGAGGGGAGGGGGCGGAGGGCCGGCTGCTGCCCGGGGAGCCGCGATGCCGGCCCGAAGCCCTGCCGGGCCGGGGCTCCAAGGCCACCCGGTTCGGGCCCACGGGAACCTGGAGTAGAGCCCGCACGGCCTCTGGCTGCAGCAGCGGGCACAGCTGCCAGCCCCGCACACTGAGCCCCCAGGGACCTTCGCCATGCTGAGGCTGGGGGGGGTCTCTGCTGTTCTTACCAGGCACTCCTCAAAGCTCTGATCCACGTGTAGCATTTGTTCTATATCCCTCCTCTTCAGGAATCTGGCTGAGGAATGCAGCGTTTCCCGGGAGGCCTGGATACAGCAGAGACGCAGAGATGGCCCCACAGTCCAGGGCACAGGAGCATCCCAGTGGCACAGGCTGGAGGAGGCTGCAGCCCGCAAGGTGCCAGGGCAGGAGGCAGCCCAAGCCCCTGCCAGGGGGACAGCAGGTGGCCACAAGTGCTCACCTCAGCAACAATCTGATTCTCATCATGGCAGTGGAAGTAGAGAGGGAGCAGGCTCTGGCGCACGTGGGACTTGAGGGCCTTTCTTCCCTCTTCTGTTAATAAGTCCAGCATCTCTTGAAAGACAGCCATGGAGCTCAGCTGCACCTGGCTATCATCCTGGATGAAAGGAAAGGGCGAAAGACCTGAGCATCAGCTGCTTCAGGACCCCAGGGCACAGGCCTGCATCTGCACAGGGCACCAAGTGTCCGGGCAGCAGCCAGTGGCCGTGGCTGTGGACACAGAGCCTTACGCTGTCAAAGAGTGGCAGGAGCGCCTCAGCCAGCTGCAGGGCGATGGGGGTGGCTATTGGGGCACCATTATCCAGGAGCAAATATCTCAGTAAAAGAATGCTCATCCTGATCATGTCGCTGTCATTTTCCTCCAGGAGCTCCACAAGACTTCCAGTCAGGCTCCGCAGTTTTTCGGCCTGTGCGGAACACCACTTTGTGAAAGGCCGCCCTGCTGCCGCAGGGCCCAGAGGCCAAAGGCCTGTCCCAAAGCACTGGGGCAGCTGAAGCAGGAGGCAGGAGAGCTGGGAGCAGCTGACCTAGCGGCCGAAGCCCAGGCAAGGCCAAGCGACAATGTTGCCCAGCCCCACGCTGCCTGCACGGCTTCAGCCACTGCCCCCTTCTCACCATCAAGGGATTCTTGCCCAGCACTACGAGGCCTCGGAGTGCCAAGTAACGCCTGGCCATGTGCTCGCTCTGCAGGTTCTGTGCTACGATCTCCAGAACACTGTCACTGCATTCGCTCAAGTCCAGGCACTCGAGGACCTGAAAGGCACAGGGCAGTGACAGGGGAGCCGGCCGGCAGGAGCCCGGAGCTGCACAGGGCCGGGCCCAGGCAGCAGCACAGGGCACGGGCACTGTCCTGGCTGCTGTGGCTGCGAGTGGGCAGAGGGCTGGGAGGCAGCTCAGCCAGGCAGCGCTGGCCTTGAGGCTCACCTCCACAAGGAATGCCAGGGCAGGGAAATCCCAGTATGGCATCTCTTCACCGAGCATGGCGAGCAGGTAGAATGCAACCGCGGAACAAAAGTGGATGGCTAAGCGGCAAATTTCTCTGAAGAGGGGAAAAAGGAAACAAGACCCTGAGCTAGTGAGGCAAACCTCTCCCAGGCGTGACTCATCCAGTTCTCATCTTTCCACAGCACCCTTCCAGCAAGGGGGCGTGGGCCATTTGGCAGTTGGTTGCTCATGGGCACCCTCCTCTGCCAGCCTTTTGCAGTCTGCTTGGCCGTTCCTTTAGTGACAAGGCCCTCTGGCCCATGGCCACCACAAACACTTTGTGGGCCATCTGGGCACAGAGCAGCAATGTCCGAGGCAGTGGGGAGAAGGGGGTCTCACCTGGCAAGCAGAGCCACGGCAAAGTGGTGAGTGTCAAGAGAGAGCAGCGTGTCCCAGGCACACCTGCGCTCCATTGCCACCACCACATCCTCGCAGCGGAGAAGGCAGAGCAGGGACTTCAGGGTGCGCACTGCAAACCTGTGTGCAGAGCAAAGCCCAGGTCACACTGGCAGCACTGGCTCCTTGGCAGGCCACGTGGCAGGGACAGGAGGAGTGGGATGGAGCACCTGTTGGGGCTGGTGGCAAGGCCGTGCTCTTCCTGGCATCCCTTCCAGAAGGTGTCCACTGCCTCTGGCATATCCAGAGTGCTGAAGAACACTTGGAAGAGGAGATGCACAAATAGGCGGGGGAAATACACCTTCAATATCCGTGGCAGACAGGGCACCTGGAGGATCTTCCACATCACCACGGTTGCCTGCAAAGGACAAAGCCCACCGAGACAGCGCTCAGTGCCGAGGTGTGCGTGTGGCAGGGCCCGAGCGTGGCGGGGAGAGGCCCGGAGAGACCTTGGCAGGGGGAGCACGGGGCCTGGTGGGCCTGAAGCTGCCCCTGGGCCAGGTTTCAGGCCAGCGCCTGAGGCAGGGAGATGCGGTGGGGGAAGGAGGATGGAGAGCTGCTGGAGAGGCAGCCTTGGGGCCAGCAAAGGCCAGTTGCAGAAACTCACAGCCAGGGCAAAGACAGCCGTTTCGTCCCCATCGGAGGTGCAGGTGCTGTACTCTGGCCAGCTCCCCAGCACATCCAGGAGGATCAGCTGCGCCAGCTCCACAGTCCTGGCTGAGCCCATGATGGTCTTCCACATGGCCATGGCAGCTCTGCAGGGTTAGAGCTGTGTCTCAGGGGCAGCTGAGCTGGCTGCCATTTCTGCCTGGGCCCACCGCCCCCCTGCCAGCAGCAGCCCGACAGCCCAGCCCAGTGGGGACAGAGCCCTGAGAGGCGGCAAGGGAGCGTGGCAGCAGGCTCAGGGGCTGTCATAGCAGGGCAGGGAAAGGGAGCAGCCAGAGGGCCCTGGAACTCTCTGTTGCTCAGACACCTGGGCAGGCTGTACAGGGTGATGGTCTGGGGAGGCCTGAGCCCTGTGGGCAGGTGAGCCCCATACCTGTCACAGGACGGGGCCACACGCAGGAGCATGATGACTGCGTCATTTGGCTGTGCTTCGGTGAGATCCAGCAGGGTCTTGTCCAGCCTGTGCTCAGCAGAATCATTGGCCATGAGCCACTGGTGGATGTAGCTCACCATGGCAGGCACCTGGAGAAGGCACGGGGAGACTTGGAAAGCTGCCAGAGGGAGCAATGTTCCCAGCTTCCCCAGAGAAGTGCTTCCCTTCCCAACCCACTGCCATGTGGCCTGAAAGGCTCACAGCAACCAGCATGCGTGGCTGGGGAGGCCAAGCAGTTGCTGGGAGGATCAAAGCCTGGCCACAGGCTGCTTACTTGCTTTGGAGTGTATAAATGTTCCTCTACAAGCATAGAGAGCAAGGCAGCACCGGTCTTGCTTTGGAAGATGGGCGAGTACGGTCTGAGGCCTACGCCCGTGGCGATGGTCTCTTCCTCCTCAATTCTCTTGAGGAAGTTGCAAACGAACTGTAGGAGAAGGGCAAGAAGCCGGGGATGTTGCATGGAGTGCTGCACACACGGTGTTGGGCTGAGCAGGGACAGCAGGCCCAGCCCAGGTGGGGGTGGCTGCAGGTACCTGCGCTGTTCTGCGGAAGCGGCCACGGCTGGACTCCTGCTCCTGTGTGCGCTCCAGGGCTGCATCTGGCAAAGAGCGAGGGCAGCCAGAGATGAGGGACTGTGGGAGAGGCCCGAGAGCACGGCCCAGCCCTGCGCTCCCCAGGCAGGGAGAGCCCCGGGATGCCCCAGGGGATGGAGCACGGCCACTGCGGGGTGTCTGCCCGGCCCCTCTTCCATCCGGTCCATGGGCCTGTCCCCAGGGGATAGCATGGCACAGCACAGCATGGCATGGTGTGGGGCCAAGCTGGCAGCAGGCTCCAGTCCTGTGGCCCAGCCGTGCCACTCACCCTCCTGCGGTGGCTGGAACGGCACCACCGCTTCAGTCTGCTGTGCCGGGGCAGCTCCAGAGCCTTCTTCCTCCTCCTCCACCCAGGCCAGCTCAGGCACTGCCGGGTGTCTCTGCTCCATGTCTCTGCCTGGATTTGTGGCTACTTGCAGGAGAGATGCCCTGGCAAAGCTCCAAGTCACCAAATCAGGCAGGGTGCCTGGAAGGCACCTTCAAGTAAGAAGCCTCAGGAAGGGCTACAGGACAGCAAGTCCTGCACTCGGTCTCAAGGGCTCCTGCCACAAGGACAGGAGACTCCTGTCAAGAACTGTGGGCTGGCCTCAAGGGCACCTGCAGAAGAGAAGCCTCAGGGAGACCACGGGTCAGCAAGTCCTGTGGTCTGGCCTTGAGCTCAGCTGCAGGAACAAGGCTTCAGAAAAGCTCCGGGTGGGACGCGAACGAGCGCGCTGTGCGGGGGGCTCCTCACGGCACCGCTCTGTCCCGTCCTGTCCCGTCGCGTGCTCTGAGCACTGTGGCGAGCTCTTGTCACCGCCAGCTCCTATGTCACCAGGTGTCACAGAGGTCCCTTGGACACCCGTTTCCATGTCACAATGACTGTGTGGCACCGTGTCACCAAGGGCCCTTGCACACACTGCCGCCTGCCTTGGCGCCAGCCCCAGCCCACCCAAAGTGGCCCAGGTTGGAAGGAATGGCTGGCGCCAGGAGTCTAAGCCAGGCCGACAGGATCTTTAAGAAGGGCTCAGAGCATCAGCAAACACTGCCCTGCTCTGTGGGCTCAGGGCAGCAGAAGGATCCCCCAGGGCTGCCGTCACAGCCGTTCTGGAAAGGGCACAGGGCCTTCCAGGGAAGCTGGCACGGCCTCCTTGGGACACGTCCCGGCTGGTGGCCGTCCTGATGTGACACCGCACAAGGAACGTGTGGGCCCGAGCATGAATGCTGCTCTGAGGCCTGGGGCCCGGGGAGCGCTGACATCAGCAGGTGTGGCAGAGTCCCTGGCCAAGCAGACCTGCCACCCCCCGAGCCCTGGCAGCGCTGGTGCCTGTCTCCTGCCCCAGAGACCTGCGCCCCCAGGGAGCTTCTGTGCCAGAAGGAGCCAAAGCCCGCGTGCATGGGGGGCTGTGCTCCTACCTGCAGGGGCTGATGGCAGGAGCACCTGGAGCAAGTGCTGGCAAACTTGGTCTCTGTCAGATGATGTTGCTCCTTCCTGAAATGAATTTTTCTCATGGAAGGCATTGGCAGTAGCACCAGAGCACCATCCATTGCTGAGTTTCGCAGGGCAATTAGAATGCCACGTTAACAGTCTGAAATTTCCTTGTGCTTTTCTCACTCTCTTTCCCACATTCTGGAGAAAACAGAATCTGCCCAGCCTCTGCTATTCTCAGCTTCAGTTGCTGCATGTCTTGCTCTGGCAGCTCATGTCCAAACAAAACTGTGTCCCTGCTGAGCACAGCAAGAAGCGGCCACAAAGTGGCAAGTTCCCCAGTGAACATCAAGGCAGATACGTGGAAGTGCAGAGGATAAGGACAAGTCTGGGAGGAGAAGCTCTTCTGTGTCTCTGATGATGGTGCCCACACCCTGAAGCAGCAGCCAAGAGAAGCGCTGGAAGCAGACGGGCGCAGTTTTGGGCAGCAAAATATCAAAAGTTATGAAACCATTAGCCAGAATGCAAAGGATGGAGTGTGGCCCGGAGGGGAAGCCCTAGATGCAGCTGAGACCACTTTGTTCAGCCTGGAGGAGAGTAAAGGGCGTCATTGTGGTCTTCAACCTCCTCCTGAGGGGAATCAGAGGGGCTGCTGCAGCTCTTGTCACTGTTGGGACCAGTGACAGGACTGGAGAAAAGGGCAGGGAGCTGGGACAGGGCAAGTTTCATTTCCGTATCAGGAAAAGGTTTTTCACCCAGAGCACGGTCAGGCACTGGGATGGGTTCCCCATGGACGCAGCCCAGCGGAGCCCGGGCTGGCTCTTGGGAAAACTGCGGCGCTGCGCCAGGAGTGGGGAACGGCCAAGGCGTGGGTTCTGCCTGCGGCTGAACCTGCTGAGCCCCTGCTCAGTGGTTCAGGATCTACTCACTGCAGCACGGAGCAGCCAAAGAGAAGGAGGAGGCTCCTCGATTGTGAGGTTCCACAGGCAAAGGTTTATCCCAAGGGAAGGATTCAGCAGCATAGAGCCGCCAGCACTTCTGTGCATGAGATTTTATCGGGGTACAACTCAGGGGGGTGGATACAAAGGATTGAGCAAGAAGGAATCTGCAGGGGAGGAGCGAGGGCATTCCATCAGTTGCTTGGGACTAATTAGGACAGACGAGAGGAGAGGGTAGGTCACATGGGCCAGAGGGGCTTCCAGCAATAGGGAATTCCAAAGGGGTGGTGCAGTCAGGGATTGGTCCAAGGCAAAAGTGACAGGGAAGGTTCAGGAATAAAGAGCTGGATTATCTTGAGAGGCAGGGAAGGAGCTGGAACAAAGAGCGGGGAATGGCATGAGGGACAGCTTTGAGGGAGGGAAAAACCTAGGGGTAAACCAACTTGGGGAAAATACGGGGTACATGAAAAGAAACCATTCTACGATAACTGATAAATAGACACGAACCGCAACAGCCCAGGGAAATGGGCACAGCATCAATCCCGTCTGAGCTTGAGAAGTGTTTGAACAACTTGGAGCAGTCACCCAAGCTTTTAGACACTACATCCAAAGCCAAGGGTTGTGACCTCTAGGTTTACGTGAGTATATACTCCTGAGTATGACTTTAGGCAGTGTTTTAAGAAACTCGTTTTATGTCCGATCATACCCCAATTCCTTGCAGATTGTGTGGAATGTGGAATCCTTTTGTTTTCACTGCTTGTTAGGACTATAAAAAAGAATATTCGTGCTGGGTGACTCAGAGACAGCCTGTGTATGTTAAGTGTAGTCTACAGGGGATAAAGAGAAGGAAACAAGAAGTACTAATACATCCGGCTAAGTTTGGAAATGGAGATAGCATGAAGAATGAATAACACAAGAAGTAAAGATGGTATTAAAAAGAGTCCACTAGAATGTAATTTAGCAGATGAGAAAGATTTGGGAGGAGTCCCAGGGGGTAATTTTTCATGTAAGGTAATCTGATGGCATACTCTTACCCAATGGTAGGCTTAGTATCAATTAGAAAGTGGTGAAAAGTGACCCCCGAATGGAACGTTATGATCCATTGTTACAGTTGATGTTATTTTTAAGACAAGGAGAAAAATGAGATCCAGTGATATATGCAGACATGGTTTTTACCCTGAAGAATAAACCCAAGTGTCAGAAAGAATGTGGCTTTGATTTGGCCCCATGGGACCTTTAGTCCTAACTTTGGAAAGAGATAAGAGGCAGAAAAGAAAGAGATGTCATTTAGCACTCAGCATAAGGCAGAGATGTTTGAAATTGGCTCAGATTCACCAGGAAGATTGTGTTCTAGGTGTCCAAGACTTAGAGCTGAGTTAGCCCAGGCCAGCACGGGTACACTCCACCTCAGGCAACCACTCCGGCCCCTGAATGAAAGCCAAATGGCCGTGAGGATGAGATGAATAATCCAGGTGAGGGGACAATGTCAGGGACCCCCAGTGACAACCAACACAAGGAATAAAACCAAGAAAGCTTGGCCTTTAGTCACCCCCTTAAGGCAAGTCTTGAGTCCCCCAGGAGAAGCCATGTGGGTGAGCATCTGCTTTTCTACTAGTGACCTCAAGAGTTGGTGGCAAAAAGTTAAAATGGATAGAGAAAACGCTAGCAAAGCAGCAAAAAGATTGGAGTTCATAGTCAAGAGTCAAGAGGCAGACTGAGGTGATAGTGATTTCATATTGACAGAGCTAACCAAACCAGCAGAAGAGTTGGTGATCAAGGTGGCCAGAGCACGTGTGCAGGGACAAATTGCTAGTGGAGCCTTGCAAGGTACAATGGACCAGCTGTGTCCTACTGCAAGCCCTTTGTGGGACGCGAACAATGCAGGCAGCTGTGCAATGTTAACCAGATACCAGGAGATAGTCACATTGGAATTAAGAAATGCCATTCCAAAAGCAATAACTTGGTCAGTAATAGATAACGTTACACAGGGACAGCACAAGTCACCCACTGACTTTGTGGACAGGCTGTGAGCAGCTGCATGTAAATGCGCAGCCCTGCATCCCTGGTCAGATATGGGGAAGCAGCAGTGGGTTTCCCTGATGTCAGGGCAATCTAGCCCAGATGTCAGGCAGAAATTTCAGAAGCTGAAAGAGCCTGTCAAGAGAGACTTAAAGGCCTGAATGAGAAAAGCATAGAAAGTGTATGACAATCAAGAGAGAGAAAATAAAGAAGAGCTCCCTTCAGCCATGGTGGCAGCTCTGGATCGGCACCAGGGAGAGGCCGGACGTGGGCGTGGATGAAGCAGAGGCAGGGACGAAAAGAGCAGAGGCAGAGGAGGTTCAAAGCAGCCACAGACCAAGCTGGGGCCAAATCAATGTGCATCTTGTAAGAAATCAGGACACTGGAAATAAGGCCAGTGCCCAGAGTTAGCAGACAAAGTACACAAAACTCTTGCAGCCACTCTAGATGATAAGAAATGACCGAGACTGGCAATTCTTACCCTAGCAGGTTACCGGTTAAAATACAGCTAAAGAATAATAAAGAAGTTGAATTTTTAACTAATTGTGGAGACACATTTTCACTCTTGAATCAAGCACTGATACCCAAAAGTGAAAACTATCTTCAAGCACTAGGAGCCACTGGCCAGCATGAAAATGCATTCTTCCTGAAACCACTTCGATGTAAAATCAAGAAGAAAATGGGAATACATCAGTTTCTTTATTTACCAAACTCACCCAAATCCGTCCTATGCAGGGATTTGCTTGAAAATTTGGAAGCAACAGTTCCGTTTAGAAAAAGAAAACTTCAATGGAAGGTACCTGAACACAAATGAGTGGTTTCAGCAGTAGCACTGACAACTGACACCAGACCAACAAACAAGAAGAACTAGTTAGAGGAAGTATTGAATCAGGTATACCCAAGAGTATGGGATACTGACAGCCCAGGAAAATCAAAACGAGCAGACCCTATGAAAATTGAGCTACAGACAAGAGTTAAGGCAGTAGTCAGAAAGCAATACCCTTGAAGATTAGAAGCTAGGAAAGGAATAGAGCCAACAATCAATTAAATCCCTGACATCAGGACTGCTGGAAGAATGGCAGCTAAAATTTAATACTGCTACATCAGCAATAAAGAAACCTAATGGAACTTGGAGACTAGTGCCAGATTTCCAGGCAATTAATGGTTTATACCTTACTAGCTTACTAGCTAAGCTTGGAGATGATTTTATTTGGTGCGGGGAAGGTCCATGGGCAGGTGCTGTCGGGAGCCGTTCCCTCTTGGTCTGAGAGACCGGCTCCCCCAGCCCACCCTGCTCTCAGGCCCGGAGGTTGTAATGTGCGCTCGACCGGCAGCCGAAGGAGGGCTCTTGACACCGTGTCTGATGCAACAGGGGTTTTTGAAGGTAGGTCAGAGGGTGCAGGTTGGGTGAGGGTGAGAAGAGGGACAGGAAGAGGCAGGAGCACAAGCACTGTAACATGACACATAAGGCACCTGCAAGCTGCTGGGGAAGCCTCAAGTCTGCTCAGTGAGCCACGTGTGCCCTCAGCATAGGGACAGCCACCTTTCCCTCCGTGAGCCTCACATCCCAGGGTCAGCAAATCAAGAGGCACCAGCCATGCTGTAGGTGACTCAGAGCGAGTGCAGAGGGTCATGGTGGCCAGGGGCCAGAAGCAGGCAGAAAGCCATCGGGGCTGGGGAAAAGGCTCTGCTCTGCTTACAGCGTGGGCTGAGGGCTGGGGGAGCTCCATTTCCCCCTTGAGATGTTGGAGACAGGGCCTTTCACCCTCCTGATAGGGCTGCAGGCAGCCAAAGGAGTACGACGACACAAGGCCGAGAGCGGCAAAGCAAAGAGCCAGCCGTGCGCAACACAGGGAGGTGGCCCAGTGCAAAGCCAGCGTGGCATCCTGAAAGTGCCCGCTGCACTCTCATGTGTCCCCGGCCTGAGAAGGACAGGAATGTCCGTGGTCCAAGAGGGCCTTTCTGTGGCCCCTTTGGGCTCAAAGCTGCTGCTCTTCTGGCTCCATGGAGCCTAAAGCCACAGAGCTCGGCCTCCCCCACAGCAACAGGAACAAGACTTGGATATCAGGCAGTGGAGCTCAATGCCTAAGGCTCAGGGGCAGGGGCCTGCAGTCTGGAGCACAGGGAGGGCACACGCCCAGCCCCATAATTGCTGGCCTCACAGCCCTGAAAGGCCAGGACCAGGGTCTCACACCTGATTCCAGGGGGTCCCTCCCACTAGCCACTGACCTAGAAGCACCAGAGCAGCCGGCTGTCGGGATCAAGGCGGCTGCCAGGCGGCTGCTTATGGCCTCTGCCAGCCAATTGCTCAGGGCTTAGAAGTGCCTCAGCCCCAGGGTCTCCCCCAGCCTGGCCAAGCTTCCCGGCAGCAGCCCCGCAGTCCCACAGCAGCTCCAGAGCAGCCCCATCCAGAGGCACCTGGGAGCCCTCCGCAATGCAGCCAGCAGCGTGCAGCCAGGAGGACACGGATGGTGCTTCCTGCCCGGCACAGGGCTTGAGGCCATCTCCAGGCACCGCTCCGGCAGGGATCCCCGCAGCTCCGGCCCCTGCCCAGTCGCTCTGTGGCCGGCACAAAGGCTTCAGCAGAACCACCAAAGGCCAAGGGGCTTCTGGCTATTTTCCCTGTAACACTGCACACCTGGGCACCTGGCTGAGCACAAGCACCCTTTGCCCCCTCTTCTCCTATGCCCTACTGACCCTGTGCAAGAAAAGAAAGATCCTGGGACTCTGTGTATTGTAAGACATTCTATTCTATTCTACTCTAAGATATTCAATACTCAACAAAAACGAAAATACAAACAGAAAAATCTCAAAGAAGAAAAAGAAAATCCCTGCTGGCTCAAATGGCTCCAGCAGACAGTCTTGCAGATCATCTCTCTGCGGAGCTCCAGCAGAACAGCAAAGCAGTGCCGCACAGACGCAGACGAGGCCGTTTCCTCCATGCACTGCGGAATTGATCTCGCAGCTTACGCCATGGGGAGTAGGGAGCTCTCTGTACGGCCCGGAGAACTAAACAAGATTCAATGGCAGCATCTCTGATTGCAGGACTGCTGTCATAGGCCATTTCTTCAAGGGCTGCAAGAGAGAGGAACAGAGGCAAGGTCAGATCCCGCATGTGCAGGGAGCCCAGGAGAGGCCCCTGCCAGGGCCATCCCGGTCGGCTCTTGCCATGGCCCGCAGGGAGCAGGGAGCAAGGGGATCAGCCCGAATGTGCTGGACACGAATGGCACACGTGGCCCTGAAATCTCGGTGTGCTCTGCCCACGGCTGCAGATCCCTCCGCAGCCGGAGCAGGGCTTGCAGCTGCCCCCTCCAGCCCCCGCGATCAGCCCGCTGCCCTCACTCACTCACCAGTGCAGATCCGCTGCAGCTCTTGCTGCTGCCCCCTCAGGTGCCGCCCGGCCATGCCTGTGAACACAGAGCCTGTCACGGCCCCAGCGGCACAGCTCCCTGCCAGCGGCGCTGCCGGCGCTGTGGCCACACGGGCTGCTGCTGGCCGGGCAGGGCTCAGCCCGGGCCCTTGCCGCACGCTGCCGCCCCAGGGCACGGCTGCCAGAGGGCGGCAGCAGCAACGCCCAGGCCAGGCGGGGCTCCACGGCGCCGGGCCGGGCTGGCGCTGCCGGGGCAGCAGGCGGGGCCGGGGCCGAGCTGCGGCGGGCCGGGCCGGGCCGGGGAGGAGCCGGGCTCGGGACTCACCCATGAACCTGACGGCCGCCTCTCGCAGGGGCTCCTGTGGGCTCTGCAGGTAGCGCAGAGCCCGGCGCAGGTGCTCGGCCGCTCGGCTCCTGTCCTCTGCCAGCTGCAGAGAGCGGCAGGAGGGAAGGGTTGGCGCGGGCTCAGCCCCTGGGCCGGGCGCTGCCTGCGCCCAGCGCCGGCCTCCCCTGCCCGCACAGCCCTGAGGCGCGGCCGGCAGCCGCTGGCCAAGGGCTCCCGAGGGGAGGGGGCGGAGGGCCGGCTGCTGCCCGGGGAGCCGCGATGCCGGCCCGAAGCCCTGCCGGGCCGGGGCTCCAAGGCCACCCGGTTCGGGCCCACGGGAACCTGGAGTAGAGCCCGCACGGCCTCTGGCTGCAGCAGCGGGCACAGCTGCCAGCCCCGCACACTGAGCCCCCAGGGACCTTCGCCATGCTGAGGCTGGGGGGGGTCTCTGCTGTTCTTACCAGGCACTCCTCAAAGCTCTGATCCACGTGTAGCATTTGTTCTATATCCCTCCTCTTCAGGAATCTGGCTGAGGAATGCAGCGTTTCCCGGGAGGCCTGGATACAGCAGAGACGCAGAGATGGCCCCACAGTCCAGGGCACAGGAGCATCCCAGTGGCACAGGCTGGAGGAGGCTGCAGCCCGCAAGGTGCCAGGGCAGGAGGCAGCCCAAGCCCCTGCCAGGGGGACAGCAGGTGGCCACAAGTGCTCACCTCAGCAACAATCTGATTCTCATCATGGCAGTGGAAGTAGAGAGGGAGCAGGCTCTGGCGCACGTGGGACTTGAGGGCCTTTCTTCCCTCTTCTGTTAATAAGTCCAGCATCTCTTGAAAGACAGCCATGGAGCTCAGCTGCACCTGGCTATCATCCTGGATGAAAGGAAAGGGCAAAAGACCTGAGCATCAGCTGCTTCAGGACCCCAGGGCACAGGCCTGCATCTGCACAGGGCACCAAGTGTCCGGGCAGCAGCCAGTGGCCGTGGCTGTGGACACAGAGCCTTACGCTGTCAAAGAGTGGCAGGAGCGCCTCAGCCAGCTGCAGGGCGATGGGGGTGGCTATTGGGGCACCATTATCCAGGAGCAAATATCTCAGTAAAAGAATGCTCATCCTGATCATGTCGCTGTCATTTTCCTCCAGGAGCTCCACAAGACTTCCAGTCAGGCTCCGCAGTTTTTCGGCCTGTGCGGAACACCACTTTGTGAAAGGCCGCCCTGCTGCCGCAGGGCCCAGAGGCCAAAGGCCTGTCCCAAAGCACTGGGGCAGCTGAAGCAGGAGGCAGGAGAGCTGGGAGCAGCTGACCTAGCGGCCGAAGCCCAGGCAAGGCCAAGCGACAATGTTGCCCAGCCCCACGCTGCCTGCACGGCTTCAGCCACTGCCCCCTTCTCACCATCAAGGGATTCTTGCCCAGCACTACGAGGCCTCGGAGTGCCAAGTAACGCCTGGCCATGTGCTCGCTCTGCAGGTTCTGTGCTACGATCTCCAGAACACTGTCACTGCATTCGCTCAAGTCCAGGCACTCGAGGACCTGAAAGGCACAGGGCAGTGACAGGGGAGCCGGCCGGCAGGAGCCCGGAGCTGCACAGGGCCGGGCCCAGGCAGCAGCACAGGGCACGGGCACTGTCCTGGCTGCTGTGGCTGCGAGTGGGCAGAGGGCTGGGAGGCAGCTCAGCCAGGCAGCGCTGGCCTTGAGGCTCACCTCCACAAGGAATGCCAGGGCAGGGAAATCCCAGTATGGCATCTCTTCACCGAGCATGGCGAGCAGGTAGAATGCAACCGCGGAACAAAAGTGGATGGCTAAGCGGCAAATTTCTCTGAAGAGGGGAAAAAGGAAACAAGACCCTGAGCTAGTGAGGCAAACCTCTCCCAGGCGTGACTCATCCAGTTCTCATCTTTCCACAGCACCCTTCCAGCAAGGGGGCGTGGGCCATTTGGCAGTTGGTTGCTCATGGGCACCCTCCTCTGCCAGCCTTTTGCAGTCTGCTTGGCCGTTCCTTTAGTGACAAGGCCCTCTGGCCCATGGCCACCACAAACACTTTGTGGGCCATCTGGGCACAGAGCAGCAATGTCCGAGGCAGTGGGGAGAAGGGGGTCTCACCTGGCAAGCAGAGCCACGGCAAAGTGGTGAGTGTCAAGAGAGAGCAGCGTGTCCCAGGCACACCTGCGCTCCATTGCCACCACCACATCCTCGCAGCGGAGAAGGCAGAGCAGGGACTTCAGGGTGCGCACTGCAAACCTGTGTGCAGAGCAAAGCCCAGGTCACACTGGCAGCACTGGCTCCTTGGCAGGCCACGTGGCAGGGACAGGAGGAGTGGGATGGAGCACCTGTTGGGGCTGGTGGCAAGGCCGTGCTCTTCCTGGCATCCCTTCCAGAAGGTGTCCACTGCCTCTGGCATATCCAGAGTGCTGAAGAACACTTGGAAGAGGAGATGCACAAATAGGCGGGGGAAATACACCTTCAATATCCGTGGCAGACAGGGCACCTGGAGGATCTTCCACATCACCACGGTTGCCTGCAAAGGACAAAGCCCACCGAGACAGCGCTCAGTGCCGAGGTGTGCGTGTGGCAGGGCCCGAGCGTGGCAGGGAGAGGCCCGGAGAGACCTTGGCAGGGGGAGCACGGGGCCTGGTGGGCCTGAAGCTGCCCCTGGGCCAGGTTTCAGGCCAGCGCCTGAGGCAGGGAGATGCGGTGGGGGAAGGAGGATGGAGAGCTGCTGGAGAGGCAGCCTTGGGGCCAGCAAAGGCCAGTTGCAGAAACTCACAGCCAGGGCAAAGACAGCCGTTTCGTCCCCATCGGAGGTGCAGGTGCTGTACTCTGGCCAGCTCCCCAGCACATCCAGGAGGATCAGCTGCGCCAGCTCCACAGTCCTGGCTGAGCCCATGATGGTCTTCCACATGGCCATGGCAGCTCTGCAGGGTTAGAGCTGTGTCTCAGGGGCAGCTGAGCTGGCTGCCATTTCTGCCTGGGCCCACCGCCCCCCTGCCAGCAGCAGCCCGACAGCCCAGCCCAGTGGGGACAGAGCCCTGAGAGGCGGCAAGGGAGCGTGGCAGCAGGCTCAGGGGCTGTCATAGCAGGGCAGGGAAAGGGAGCAGCCAGAGGGCCCTGGAACTCTCTGTTGCTCAGACACCTGGGCAGGCTGTACAGGGTGATGGTCTGGGGAGGCCTGAGCCCTGTGGGCAGGTGAGCCCCATACCTGTCACAGGACGGGGCCACACGCAGGAGCGTGATGACTGCGTCATTTGGCTGTGCTTCGGTGAGATCCAGCAGGGTCTTGTCCAGCCTGTGCTCAGCAGAATCATTGGCCATGAGCCACTGGTGGATGTAGCTCACCATGGCAGGCACCTGGAGAAGGCACGGGGAGACTTGGAAAGCTGCCAGAGGGAGCAATGTTCCCAGCTTCCCCAGAGAAGTGCTTCCCTTCCCAACCCACTGCCATGTGGCCTGAAAGGCTCACAGCAACCAGCATGCGTGGCTGGGGAGGCCAAGCAGTTGCTGGGAGGATCAAAGCCTGGCCACAGGCTGCTTACTTGCTTTGGAGTGTATAAATGTTCCTCTACAAGCATAGAGAGCAAGGCAGCACCGGTCTTGCTTTGGAAGATGGGCGAGTACGGTCTGAGGCCTACGCCCGTGGCGATGGTCTCTTCCTCCTCAATTCTCTTGAGGAAGTTGCAAACGAACTGTAGGAGAAGGGCAAGAAGCCGGGGATGTTGCATGGAGTGCTGCACACACGGTGTTGGGCTGAGCAGGGACAGCAGGCCCAGCCCAGGTGGGGGTGGCTGCAGGTACCTGCGCTGTTCTGCGGAAGCGGCCACGGCTGGACTCCTGCTCCTGTGTGCGCTCCAGGGCTGCATCTGGCAAAGAGCGAGGGCAGCCAGAGATGAGGGACTGTGGGAGAGGCCCGAGAGCACGGCCCAGCCCTGCGCTCCCCAGGCAGGGAGAGCCCCGGGATGCCCCAGGGGATGGAGCACGGCCACTGCGGGGTGTCTGCCCGGCCCCTCTTCCATCCGGTCCATGGGCCTGTCCCCAGGGGATAGCATGGCACAGCACAGCATGGCATGGTGTGGGGCCAAGCTGGCAGCAGGCTCCAGTCCTGTGGCCCAGCCGTGCCACTCACCCTCCTGCGGTGGCTGGAACGGCACCACCGCTTCAGTCTGCTGTGCCGGGGCAGCTCCAGAGCCTTCTTCCTCCTCCTCCACCCAGGCCAGCTCAGGCACTGCCGGGTGTCTCTGCTCCATGTCTCTGCCTGGATTTGTGGCTACTTGCAGGAGAGATGCCCTGGCAAAGCTCCAAGTCACCAAATCAGGCAGGGTGCCTGGAAGGCACCTTCAAGTAAGAAGCCTCAGGAAGGGCTACAGGACAGCAAGTCCTGCACTCGGTCTCAAGGGCTCCTGCCACAAGGACAGGAGACTCCTGTCAAGAACTGTGGGCTGGCCTCAAGGGCACCTGCAGAAGAGAAGCCTCAGGGAGACCACGGGTCAGCAAGTCCTGTGGTCTGGCCTTGAGCTCAGCTGCAGGAACAAGGCTTCAGAAAAGCTCCGGGTGGGACGCGAACGAGCGCGCTGTGCGGGGGGCTCCTCACGGCACCGCTCTGTCCCGTCCTGTCCCGTCGCGTGCTCTGAGCACTGTGGCGAGCTCTTGTCACCGCCAGCTCCTATGTCACCAGGTGTCACAGAGGTCCCTTGGACACCCGTTTCCATGTCACAATGACTGTGTGGCACCGTGTCACCAAGGGCCCTTGCACACACTGCCGCCTGCCTTGGCGCCAGCCCCAGCCCACCCAAAGTGGCCCAGGTTGGAAGGAATGGCTGGCGCCAGGAGTCTAAGCCAGGCCGACAGGATCTTTAAGAAGGGCTCAGAGCATCAGCAAACACTGCCCTGCTCTGTGGGCTCAGGGCAGCAGAAGGATCCCCCAGGGCTGCCGTCACAGCCGTTCTGGAAAGGGCACAGGGCCTTCCAGGGAAGCTGGCACGGCCTCCTTGGGACACGTCCCGGCTGGTGGCCGTCCTGATGTGACACCGCACAAGGAACGTGTGGGCCCGAGCATGAATGCTGCTCTGAGGCCTGGGGCCCGGGGAGCGCTGACATCAGCAGGTGTGGCAGAGTCCCTGGCCAAGCAGACCTGCCACCCCCCGAGCCCTGGCAGCGCTGGTGCCTGTCTCCTGCCCCAGAGACCTGCGCCCCCAGGGAGCTTCTGTGCCAGAAGGAGCCAAAGCCCGCGTGCATGGGGGGCTGTGCTCCTACCTGCAGGGGCTGATGGCAGGAGCACCTGGAGCAAGTGCTGGCACACTTGGTCTCTGTCAGATGATGTTGCTCCTTCCTGAAATGAATTTTTCTCATGGAAGGCATTGGCAGTAGCACCAGAGCACCATCCATTGCTGAGTTTCGCAGGGCAATTAGAATGCCACGTTAACAGTCTGAAATTTCCTTGTGCTTTTCTCACTCTCTTTCCCACATTCTGGAGAAAACAGAATCTGCCCAGCCTCTGCTATTCTCAGCTTCAGTTGCTGCATGTCTTGCTCTGGCAGCTCATGTCCAAACAAAACTGTGTCCCTGCTGAGCACAGCAAGAAGCGGCCACAAAGTGGCAAGTTCCCCAGTGAACATCAAGGCAGATACGTGGAAGTGCAGAGGATAAGGACAAGTCTGGGAGGAGAAGCTCTTCTGTGTCTCTGATGATGGTGCCCACACCCTGAAGCAGCAGCCAAGAGAAGCGCTGGAAGCAGACGGGCGCAGTTTTGGGCAGCAAAATATCAAAAGTTATGAAACCATTAGCCAGAATGCAAAGGATGGAGTGTGGCCCGGAGGGGAAGCCCTAGATGCAGCTGAGACCACTTTGTTCAGCCTGGAGGAGAGTAAAGGGCGTCATTGTGGTCTTCAACCTCCTCCTGAGGGGAATCAGAGGGGCTGCTGCAGCTCTTGTCACTGTTGGGACCAGTGACAGGACTGGAGAAAAGGGCAGGGAGCTGGGACAGGGCAAGTTTCATTTCCGTATCAGGAAAAGGTTTTTCACCCAGAGCACGGTCAGGCACTGGGATGGGTTCCCCATGGACGCAGCCCAGCGGAGCCCGGGCTGGCTCTTGGGAAAACTGCGGCGCTGCGCCAGGAGTGGGGAACGGCCAAGGCGTGGGTTCTGCCTGCGGCTGAACCTGCTGAGCCCCTGCTCAGTGGTTCAGGATCTACTCACTGCAGCACGGAGCAGCCAAAGAGAAGGAGGAGGCTCCTCGATTGTGAGGTTCCACAGGCAAAGGTTTATCCCAAGGGAAGGATTCAGCAGCATAGAGCCGCCAGCACTTCTGTGCATGAGATTTTATCGGGGTACAACTCAGGGGGGTGGATACAAAGGATTGAGCAAGAAGGAATCTGCAGGGGAGGAGCGAGGGCATTCCATCAGTTGCTTGGGACTAATTAGGACAGACGAGAGGAGAGGGTAGGTCACATGGGCCAGAGGGGCTTCCAGCAATAGGGAATTCCAAAGGGGTGGTGCAGTCAGGGATTGGTCCAAGGCAAAAGTGACAGGGAAGGTTCAGGAATAAAGAGCTGGATTATCTTGAGAGGCAGGGAAGGAGCTGGAACAAAGAGCGGGGAATGGCATGAGGGACAGCTTTGAGGGAGGGAAAAACCTAGGGGTAAACCAACTTGGGGAAAATACGGGGTACATGAAAAGAAACCATTCTACGATAACTGATAAATAGACACGAACCGCAACAGCCCAGGGAAATGGGCACAGCATCAATCCCGTCTGAGCTTGAGAAGTGTTTGAACAACTTGGAGCAGTCACCCAAGCTTTTAGACACTACATCCAAAGCCAAGGGTTGTGACCTCTAGGTTTACGTGAGTATATACTCCTGAGTATGACTTTAGGCAGTGTTTTAAGAAACTCGTTTTATGTCCGATCATACCCCAATTCCTTGCAGATTGTGTGGAATGTGGAATCCTTTTGTTTTCACTGCTTGTTAGGACTATAAAAAAGAATATTCGTGCTGGGTGACTCAGAGACAGCCTGTGTATGTTAAGTGTAGTCTACAGGGGATAAAGAGAAGGAAACAAGAAGTACTAATACATCCGGCTAAGTTTGGAAATGGAGATAGCATGAAGAATGAATAACACAAGAAGTAAAGATGGTATTAAAAAGAGTCCACTAGAATGTAATTTAGCAGATGAGAAAGATTTGGGAGGAGTCCCAGGGGGTAATTTTTCATGTAAGGTAATCTGATGGCATACTCTTACCCAATGGTAGGCTTAGTATCAATTAGAAAGTGGTGAAAAGTGACCCCCGAATGGAACGTTATGATCCATTGTTACAGTTGATGTTATTTTTAAGACAAGGAGAAAAATGAGATCCAGTGATATATGCAGACATGGTTTTTACCCTGAAGAATAAACCCAAGTGTCAGAAAGAATGTGGCTTTGATTTGGCCCCATGGGACCTTTAGTCCTAACTTTGGAAAGAGATAAGAGGCAGAAAAGAAAGAGATGTCATTTAGCACTCAGCATAAGGCAGAGATGTTTGAAATTGGCTCAGATTCACCAGGAAGATTGTGTTCTAGGTGTCCAAGACTTAGAGCTGAGTTAGCCCAGGCCAGCACGGGTACACTCCACCTCAGGCAACCACTCCGGCCCCTGAATGAAAGCCAAATGGCCGTGAGGATGAGATGAATAATCCAGGTGAGGGGACAATGTCAGGGACCCCCAGTGACAACCAACACAAGGAATAAAACCAAGAAAGCTTGGCCTTTAGTCACCCCCTTAAGGCAAGTCTTGAGTCCCCCAGGAGAAGCCATGTGGGTGAGCATCTGCTTTTCTACTAGTGACCTCAAGAGTTGGTGGCAAAAAGTTAAAATGGATAGAGAAAACGCTAGCAAAGCAGCAAAAAGATTGGAGTTCATAGTCAAGAGTCAAGAGGCAGACTGAGGTGATAGTGATTTCATATTGACAGAGCTAACCAAACCAGCAGAAGAGTTGGTGATCAAGGTGGCCAGAGCACGTGTGCAGGGACAAATTGCTAGTGGAGCCTTGCAAGGTACAATGGACCAGCTGTGTCCTACTGCAAGCCCTTTGTGGGACGCGAACAATGCAGGCAGCTGTGCAATGTTAACCAGATACCAGGAGATAGTCACATTGGAATTAAGAAATGCCATTCCAAAAGCAATAACTTGGTCAGTAATAGATAACGTTACACAGGGACAGCACAAGTCACCCACTGACTTTGTGGACAGGCTGTGAGCAGCTGCATGTAAATGCGCAGCCCTGCATCCCTGGTCGGATATGGGGAAGCAGCAGTGGGTTTCCCTGATGTCAGGGCAATCTAGCCCAGATGTCAGGCAGAAATTTCAGAAGCTGAAAGAGCCTGTCAAGAGAGACTTAAAGGCCTGAATGAGAAAAGCATAGAAAGTGTATGACAATCAAGAGAGAGAAAATAAAGAAGAGCTCCCTTCAGCCATGGTGGCAGCTCTGGATCGGCACCAGGGAGAGGCCGGACGTGGGCGTGGATGAAGCAGAGGCAGGGACGAAAAGAGCAGAGGCAGAGGAGGTTCAAAGCAGCCACAGACCAAGCTGGGGCCAAATCAATGTGCATCTTGTAAGAAATCAGGACACTGGAAATAAGGCCAGTGCCCAGAGTTAGCAGACAAAGTACACAAAACTCTTGCAGCCACTCTAGATGATAAGAAATGACCGAGACTGGCAATTCTTACCCTAGCAGGTTACCGGTTAAAATACAGCTAAAGAATAATAAAGAAGTTGAATTTTTAACTAATTGTGGAGACACATTTTCACTCTTGAATCAAGCACTGATACCCAAAAGTGAAAACTATCTTCAAGCACTAGGAGCCACTGACCAGCATGAAAATGCATTCTTCCTGAAACCACTTCGATGTAAAATCAAGAAGAAAATGGGAATACATCAGTTTCTTTATTTACCAAACTCACCCAAATCCGTCCTATGCAGGGATTTGCTTGAAAATTTGGAAGCAACAGTTCCGTTTAGAAAAAGAAAACTTCAATGGAAGGTACCTGAACACAAATGAGTGGTTTCAGCAGTAGCACTGACAACTGACACCAGACCAACAAACAAGAAGAACTAGTTAGAGGAAGTATTGAATCAGGTATACCCAAGAGTATGGGATACTGACAGCCCAGGAAAATCAAAACGAGCAGACCCTATGAAAATTGAGCTACAGACAAGAGTTAAGGCAGTAGTCAGAAAGCAATACCCTTGAAGATTAGAAGCTAGGAAAGGAATAGAGCCAACAATCAATTAAATCCCTGACATCAGGACTGCTGGAAGAATGGCAGCTAAAATTTAATACTGCTACATCAGCAATAAAGAAACCTAATGGAACTTGGAGACTAGTGCCAGATTTCCAGGCAATTAATGGTTTATACCTTACTAGCTTACTAGCTAAGCTTGGAGATGATTTTATTTGGTGCGGGGAAGGTCCATGGGCAGGTGCTGTCGGGAGCCGTTCCCTCTTGGTCTGAGAGACCGGCTCCCCCAGCCCACCCTGCTCTCAGGCCCGGAGGTTGTAATGTGCGCTCGACCGGCAGCCGAAGGAGGGCTCTTGACACCGTGTCTGATGCAACAGGGGTTTTTGAAGGTAGGTCAGAGGGTGCAGGTTGGGTGAGGGTGAGAAGAGGGACAGGAAGAGGCAGGAGCACAAGCACTGTAACATGACACATAAGGCACCTGCAAGCTGCTGGGGAAGCCTCAAGTCTGCTCAGTGAGCCACGTGTGCCCTCAGCATAGGGACAGCCACCTTTCCCTCCGTGAGCCTCACATCCCAGGGTCAGCAAATCAAGAGGCACCAGCCATGCTGTAGGTGACTCAGAGCGAGTGCAGAGGGTCATGGTGGCCAGGGGCCAGAAGCAGGCAGAAAGCCATCGGGGCTGGGGAAAAGGCTCTGCTCTGCTTACAGCGTGGGCTGAGGGCTGGGGGAGCTCCATTTCCCCCTTGAGATGTTGGAGACAGGGCCTTTCACCCTCCTGATAGGGCTGCAGGCAGCCAAAGGAGTACGACGACACAAGGCCGAGAGCGGCAAAGCAAAGAGCCAGCCGTGCGCAACACAGGGAGGTGGCCCAGTGCAAAGCCAGCGTGGCATCCTGAAAGTGCCCGCTGCACTCTCATGTGTCCCCGGCCTGAGAAGGACAGGAATGTCCGTGGTCCAAGAGGGCCTTTCTGTGGCCCCTTTGGGCTCAAAGCTGCTGCTCTTCTGGCTCCATGGAGCCTAAAGCCACAGAGCTCGGCCTCCCCCACAGCAACAGGAACAAGACTTGGATATCAGGCAGTGGAGCTCAATGCCTAAGGCTCAGGGGCAGGGGCCTGCAGTCTGGAGCACAGGGAGGGCACACGCCCAGCCCCATAATTGCTGGCCTCACAGCCCTGAAAGGCCAGGACCAGGGTCTCACACCTGATTCCAGGGGGTCCCTCCCACTAGCCACTGACCTAGAAGCACCAGAGCAGCCGGCTGTCGGGATCAAGGCGGCTGCCAGGCGGCTGCTTATGGCCTCTGCCAGCCAATTGCTCAGGGCTTAGAAGTGCCTCAGCCCCAGGGTCTCCCCCAGCCTGGCCAAGCTTCCCGGCAGCAGCCCCGCAGTCCCACAGCAGCTCCAGAGCAGCCCCATCCAGAGGCACCTGGGAGCCCTCCGCAATGCAGCCAGCAGCGTGCAGCCAGGAGGACACGGATGGTGCTTCCTGCCCGGCACAGGGCTTGAGGCCATCTCCAGGCACCGCTCCGGCAGGGATCCCCGCAGCTCCGGCCCCTGCCCAGTCGCTCTGTGGCCGGCACAAAGGCTTCAGCAGAACCACCAAAGGCCAAGGGGCTTCTGGCTATTTTCCCTGTAACACTGCACACCTGGGCACCTGGCTGAGCACAAGCACCCTTTGCCCCCTCTTCTCCTATGCCCTACTGACCCTGTGCAAGAAAAGAAAGATCCTGGGACTCTGTGTATTGTAAGACATTCTATTCTATTCTACTCTAAGATATTCAATACTCAACAAAAACGAAAATACAAACAGAAAAATCTCAAAGAAGAAAAAGAAAATCCCTGCTGGCTCAAATGGCTCCAGCAGACGGTCTTGCAGATCATCTCTCTGCGGAGCTCCAGCAGAACAGCAAAGCAGTGCCGCACAGACGCAGACGAGGCCGTTTCCTCCATGCACTGCGGAATTGATCTCGCAGCTTACGCCATGGGGAGTAGGGAGCTCTCTGTACGGCCCGGAGAACTAAACAAGATTCAATGGCAGCATCTCTGATTGCAGGACTGCTGTCATAGGCCATTTCTTCAAGGGCTGCAAGAGAGAGGAACAGAGGCAAGGTCAGATCCCGCATGTGCAGGGAGCCCAGGAGAGGCCCCTGCCAGGGCCATCCCGGTCGGCTCTTGCCATGGCCCGCAGGGAGCAGGGAGCAAGGGGATCAGCCCGAATGTGCTGGACACGAATGGCACACGTGGCCCTGAAATCTCGGTGTGCTCTGCCCACGGCTGCAGATCCCTCCGCAGCCGGAGCAGGGCTTGCAGCTGCCCCCTCCAGCCCCCGCGATCAGCCCGCTGCCCTCACTCACTCACCAGTGCAGATCCGCTGCAGCTCTTGCTGCTGCCCCCTCAGGTGCCGCCCGGCCATGCCTGTGAACACAGAGCCTGTCACGGCCCCAGCGGCACAGCTCCCTGCCAGCGGCGCTGCCGGTGCTGTGGCCACACGGGCTGCTGCTGGCCGGGCAGGGCTCAGCCCGGGCCCTTGCCGCACGCTGCCGCCCCAGGGCACGGCTGCCAGAGGGCGGCAGCAGCAACGCCCAGGCCAGGCGGGGCTCCACGGCGCCGGGCCGGGCTGGCGCTGCCGGGGCAGCAGGCGGGGCCGGGGCCGAGCTGCGGCGGGCCGGGCCGGGCCGGGGAGGAGCCGGGCTCGGGACTCACCCATGAACCTGACGGCCGCCTCTCGCAGGGGCTCCTGTGGGCTCTGCAGGTAGCGCAGAGCCCGGCGCAGGTGCTCGGCCGCTCGGCTCCTGTCCTCTGCCAGCTGCAGAGAGCGGCAGGAGGGAAGGGTTGGCGCGGGCACAGCCCCTGGGCCGGGCGCTGCCTGCGCCCAGCGCCGGCCTCCCCTGCCCGCACAGCCCTGAGGCGCGGCCGGCAGCCGCTGGCCAAGGGCTCCCGAGGGGAGGGGGCGGAGGGCCGGCTGCTGCCCGGGGAGCCGCGATGCCGGCCCGAAGCCCTGCCGGGCCGGGGCTCCAAGGCCACCCGGTTCGGGCCCACGGGAACCTGGAGTAGAGCCCGCACGGCCTCTGGCTGCAGCAGCGGGCACAGCTGCCAGCCCCGCATACTGAGCCCCCAGGGACCTTCGCCATGCTGAGGCTGGGGGGGGTCTCTGCTGTTCTTACCAGGCACTCCTCAAAGCTCTGATCCACGTGTAGCATTTGTTCTATATCCCTCCTCTTCAGGAATCTGGCTGAGGAATGCAGCGTTTCCCGGGAGGCCTGGATACAGCAGAGACGCAGAGATGGCCCCACAGTCCAGGGCACAGGAGCATCCCAGTGGCACAGGCTGGAGGAGGCTGCAGCCCGCAAGGTGCCAGGGCAGGAGGCAGCCCAAGCCCCTGCCAGGGGGACAGCAGGTGGCCACAAGTGCTCACCTCAGCAACAATCTGATTCTCATCATGGCAGTGGAAGTAGAGAGGGAGCAGGCTCTGGCGCACGTGGGACTTGAGGGCCTTTCTTCCCTCTTCTGTTAATAAGTCCAGCATCTCTTGAAAGACAGCCATGGAGCTCAGCTGCACCTGGCTATCATCCTGGATGAAAGGAAAGGGCAAAAGACCTGAGCATCAGCTGCTTCAGGACCCCAGGGCACAGGCCTGCATCTGCACAGGGCACCAAGTGTCCGGGCAGCAGCCAGTGGCCGTGGCTGTGGACACAGAGCCTTACGCTGTCAAAGAGTGGCAGGAGCGCCTCAGCCAGCTGCAGGGCGATGGGGGTGGCTATTGGGGCACCATTATCCAGGAGCAAATATCTCAGTAAAAGAATGCTCATCCTGATCATGTCGCTGTCATTTTCCTCCAGGAGCTCCACAAGACTTCCAGTCAGGCTCCGCAGTTTTTCGGCCTGTGCGGAACACCACTTTGTGAAAGGCCGCCCTGCTGCCGCAGGGCCCAGAGGCCAAAGGCCTGTCCCAAAGCACTGGGGCAGCTGAAGCAGGAGGCAGTAGAGCTGGGAGCAGCTGACCTAGCGGCCGAAGCCCAGGCAAGGCCAAGCGACAATGTTGCCCAGCCCCACGCTGCCTGCACGGCTTCAGCCACTGCCCCCTTCTCACCATCAAGGGATTCTTGCCCAGCACTACGAGGCCTCGGAGTGCCAAGTAACGCCTGGCCATGTGCTCGCTCTGCAGGTTCTGTGCTACAATCTCCAGAACACTGTCACTGCATTCGCTCAAGTCCAGGCACTCGAGGACCTGAAAGGCACAGGGCAGTGACAGGGGAGCCGGCCGGCAGGAGCCCGGAGCTGCACAGGGCCGGGCCCAGGCAGCAGCACAGGGCACGGGCACTGTCCTGGCTGCTGTGGCTGCGAGTGGGCAGAGGGCTGGGAGGCAGCTCAGCCAGGCAGCGCTGGCCTTGAGGCTCACCTCCACAAGGAATGCCAGGGCAGGGAAATCCCAGTATGGCATCTCTTCACCGAGCATGGCGAGCAGGTAGAATGCAACCGCGGAACAAAAGTGGATGGCTAAGCGGCAAATTTCTCTGAAGAGGGGAAAAAGGAAACAAGACCCTGAGCTAGTGAGGCAAACCTCTCCCAGGCGTGACTCATCCAGTTCTCATCTTTCCACAGCACCCTTCCAGCAAGGGGGCGTGGGCCATTTGGCAGTTGGTTGCTCATGGGCACCCTCCTCTGCCAGCCTTTTGCAGTCTGCTTGGCCGTTCCTTTAGTGACAAGGCCCTCTGGCCCATGGCCACCACAAACACTTTGTGGGCCATCTGGGCACAGAGCAGCAATGTCCGAGGCAGTGGGGAGAAGGGGGTCTCACCTGGCAAGCAGAGCCACGGCAAAGTGGTGAGTGTCAAGAGAGAGCAGCGTGTCCCAGGCACACCTGCGCTCCATTGCCACCACCACATCCTCGCAGCGGAGAAGGCAGAGCAGGGACTTCAGGGTGCGCACTGCAAACCTGTGTGCAGAGCAAAGCCCAGGTCACACTGGCAGCACTGGCTCCTTGGCAGGCCACGTGGCAGGGACAGGAGGAGTGGGATGGAGCACCTGTTGGGGCTGGTGGCAAGGCCGTGCTCTTCCTGGCATCCCTTCCAGAAGGTGTCCACTGCCTCTGGCATATCCAGAGTGCTGAAGAACACTTGGAAGAGGAGATGCACAAATAGGCGGGGGAAATACACCTTCAATATCCGTGGCAGACAGGGCACCTGGAGGATCTTCCACATCACCACGGTTGCCTGCAAAGGACAAAGCCCACCGAGACAGCGCTCAGTGCCGAGGTGTGCGTGTGGCAGGGCCCGAGCGTGGCAGGGAGAGGCCCGGAGAGACCTTGGCAGGGGGAGCACGGGGCCTGGTGGGCCTGAAGCTGCCCCTGGGCCAGGTTTCAGGCCAGCGCCTGAGGCAGGGAGATGCGGTGGGGGAAGGAGGATGGAGAGCTGCTGGAGAGGCAGCCTTGGGGCCAGCAAAGGCCAGTTGCAGAAACTCACAGCCAGGGCAAAGACAGCCGTTTCGTCCCCATCGGAGGTGCAGGTGCTGTACTCTGGCCAGCTCCCCAGCACATCCAGGAGGATCAGCTGCGCCAGCTCCACAGTCCTGGCTGAGCCCATGATGGTCTTCCACATGGCCATGGCAGCTCTGCAGGGTTAGAGCTGTGTCTCAGGGGCAGCTGAGCTGGCTGCCATTTCTGCCTGGGCCCACCGCCCCCCTGCCAGCAGCAGCCCGACAGCCCAGCCCAGTGGGGACAGAGCCCTGAGAGGCGGCAAGGGAGCGTGGCAGCAGGCTCAGGGGCTGTCATAGCAGGGCAGGGAAAGGGAGCAGCCAGAGGGCCCTGGAACTCTCTGTTGCTCAGACACCTGGGCAGGCTGTACAGGGTGATGGTCTGGGGAGGCCTGAGCCCTGTGGGCAGGTGAGCCCCATACCTGTCACAGGACGGGGCCACACGCAGGAGCGTGATGACTGCGTCATTTGGCTGTGCTTCGGTGAGATCCAGCAGGGTCTTGTCCAGCCTGTGCTCAGCAGAATCATTGGCCATGAGCCACTGGTGGATGTAGCTCACCATGGCAGGCACCTGGAGAAGGCACGGGGAGACTTGGAAAGCTGCCAGAGGGAGCAATGTTCCCAGCTTCCCCAGAGAAGTGCTTCCCTTCCCAACCCACTGCCATGTGGCCTGAAAGGCTCACAGCAACCAGCATGCGTGGCTGGGGAGGCCAAGCAGTTGCTGGGAGGATCAAAGCCTGGCCACAGGCTGCTTACTTGCTTTGGAGTGTATAAATGTTCCTCTACAAGCATAGAGAGCAAGGCAGCACCGGTCTTGCTTTGGAAGATGGGCGAGTACGGTCTGAGGCCTACGCCCGTGGCGATGGTCTCTTCCTCCTCAATTCTCTTGAGGAAGTTGCAAACGAACTGTAGGAGAAGGGCAAGAAGCCGGGGATGTTGCATGGAGTGCTGCACACACGGTGTTGGGCTGAGCAGGGACAGCAGGCCCAGCCCAGGTGGGGGTGGCTGCAGGTACCTGCGCTGTTCTGCGGAAGCGGCCACGGCTGGACTCCTGCTCCTGTGTGCGCTCCAGGGCTGCATCTGGCAAAGAGCGAGCGCAGCCAGAGATGAGGGACTGTGGGAGAGGCCCGAGAGCACGGCCCAGCCCTGCGCTCCCCAGGCAGGGAGAGCCCCGGGATGCCCCAGGGGATGGAGCACGGCCACTGCGGGGTGTCTGCCCGGCCCCTCTTCCATCCGGTCCATGGGCCTGTCCCCAGGGGATAGCATGGCACAGCACAGCATGGCATGGTGTGGGGCCAAGCTGGCAGCAGGCTCCAGTCCTGTGGCCCAGCCGTGCCACTCACCCTCCTGCGGTGGCTGGAACGGCACCACCGCTTCAGTCTGCTGTGCCGGGGCAGCTCCAGAGCCTTCTTCCTCCTCCTCCACCCAGGCCAGCTCAGGCACTGCCGGGTGTCTCTGCTCCATGTCTCTGCCTGGATTTGTGGCTACTTGCAGGAGAGATGCCCTGGCAAAGCTCCAAGTCACCAAATCAGGCAGGGTGCCTGGAAGGCACCTTCAAGTAAGAAGCCTCAGGAAGGGCTACAGGACAGCAAGTCCTGCACTCGGTCTCAAGGGCTCCTGCCACAAGGACAGGAGACTCCTGTCAAGAACTGTGGGCTGGCCTCAAGGGCACCTGCAGAAGAGAAGCCTCAGGGAGACCACGGGTCAGCAAGTCCTGTGGTCTGGCCTTGAGCTCAGCTGCAGGAACAAGGCTTCAGAAAAGCTCCGGGTGGGACGCGAACGAGCGCGCTGTGCGGGGGGCTCCTCACGGCACCGCTCTGTCCCGTCCTGTCCCGTCGCGTGCTCTGAGCACTGTGGCGAGCTCTTGTCACCGCCAGCTCCTATGTCACCAGGTGTCACAGAGGTCCCTTGGACACCCGTTTCCATGTCACAATGACTGTGTGGCACCGTGTCACCAAGGGCCCTTGCACACACTGCCGCCTGCCTTGGCGCCAGCCCCAGCCCACCCAAAGTGGCCCAGGTTGGAAGGAATGGCTGGCGCCAGGAGTCTAAGCCAGGCCGACAGGATCTTTAAGAAGGGCTCAGAGCATCAGCAAACACTGCCCTGCTCTGTGGGCTCAGGGCAGCAGAAGGATCCCCCAGGGCTGCCGTCACAGCCGTTCTGGAAAGGGCACAGGGCCTTCCAGGGAAGCTGGCACGGCCTCCTTGGGACACGTCCCGGCTGGTGGCCGTCCTGATGTGACACCGCACAAGGAACGTGTGGGCCCGAGCATGAATGCTGCTCTGAGGCCTGGGGCCCGGGGAGCGCTGACATCAGCAGGTGTGGCAGAGTCCCTGGCCAAGCAGACCTGCCACCCCCCGAGCCCTGGCAGCGCTGGTGCCTGTCTCCTGCCCCAGAGACCTGCGCCCCCAGGGAGCTTCTGTGCCAGAAGGAGCCAAAGCCCGCGTGCATGGGGGGCTGTGCTCCTACCTGCAGGGGCTGATGGCAGGAGCACCTGGAGCAAGTGCTGGCACACTTGGTCTCTGTCAGATGATGTTGCTCCTTCCTGAAATGAATTTTTCTCATGGAAGGCATTGGCAGTAGCACCAGAGCACCATCCATTGCTGAGTTTCGCAGGGCAATTAGAATGCCACGTTAACAGTCTGAAATTTCCTTGTGCTTTTCTCACTCTCTTTCCCACATTCTGGAGAAAACAGAATCTGCCCAGCCTCTGCTATTCTCAGCTTCAGTTGCTGCATGTCTTGCTCTGGCAGCTCATGTCCAAACAAAACTGTGTCCCTGCTGAGCACAGCAAGAAGCGGCCACAAAGTGGCAAGTTCCCCAGTGAACATCAAGGCAGATACGTGGAAGTGCAGAGGATAAGGACAAGTCTGGGAGGAGAAGCTCTTCTGTGTCTCTGATGATGGTGCCCACACCCTGAAGCAGCAGCCAAGAGAAGCGCTGGAAGCAGACGGGCGCAGTTTTGGGCAGCAAAATATCAAAAGTTATGAAACCATTAGCCAGAATGCAAAGGATGGAGTGTGGCCCGGAGGGGAAGCCCTAGATGCAGCTGAGACCACTTTGTTCAGCCTGGAGGAGAGTAAAGGGCGTCATTGTGGTCTTCAACCTCCTCCTGAGGGGAATCAGAGGGGCTGCTGCAGCTCTTGTCACTGTTGGGACCAGTGACAGGACTGGAGAAAAGGGCAGGGAGCTGGGACAGGGCAAGTTTCATTTCCGTATCAGGAAAAGGTTTTTCACCCAGAGCACGGTCAGGCACTGGGATGGGTTCCCCATGGACGCAGCCCAGTGGAGCCCGGGCTGGCTCTTGGGAAAACTGCGGCGCTGCGCCAGGAGTGGGGAACGGCCAAGGCGTGGGTTCTGCCTGCGGCTGAACCTGCTGAGCCCCTGCTCAGTGGTTCAGGATCTACTCACTGCAGCACGGAGCAGCCAAAGAGAAGGAGGAGGCTCCTCGATTGTGAGGTTCCACAGGCAAAGGTTTATCCCAAGGGAAGGATTCAGCAGCATAGAGCCGCCAGCACTTCTGTGCATGAGATTTTATCGGGGTACAACTCAGGGGGGTGGATACAAAGGATTGAGCAAGAAGGAATCTGCAGGGGAGGAGCGAGGGCATTCCATCAGTTGCTTGGGACTAATTAGGACAGACGAGAGGAGAGGGTAGGTCACATGGGCCAGAGGGGCTTCCAGCAATAGGGAATTCCAAAGGGGTGGTGCAGTCAGGGATTGGTCCAAGGCAAAAGTGACAGGGAAGGTTCAGGAATAAAGAGCTGGATTATCTTGAGAGGCAGGGAAGGAGCTGGAACAAAGAGCGGGGAATGGCATGAGGGACAGCTTTGAGGGAGGGAAAAACCTAGGGGTAAACCAACTTGGGGAAAATACGGGGTACATGAAAAGAAACCATTCTACGATAACTGATAAATAGACACGAACCGCAACAGCCCAGGGAAATGGGCACAGCATCAATCCCGTCTGAGCTTGAGAAGTGTTTGAACAACTTGGAGCAGTCACCCAAGCTTTTAGACACTACATCCAAAGCCAAGGGTTGTGACCTCTAGGTTTACGTGAGTATATACTCCTGAGTATGACTTTAGGCAGTGTTTTAAGAAACTCGTTTTATGTCCGATCATACCCCAATTCCTTGCAGATTGTGTGGAATGTGGAATCCTTTTGTTTTCACTGCTTGTTAGGACTATAAAAAAGAATATTCGTGCTGGGTGACTCAGAGACAGCCTGTGTATGTTAAGTGTAGTCTACAGGGGATAAAGAGAAGGAAACAAGAAGTACTAATACATCCGGCTAAGTTTGGAAATGGAGATAGCATGAAGAATGAATAACACAAGAAGTAAAGATGGTATTAAAAAGAGTCCACTAGAATGTAATTTAGCAGATGAGAAAGATTTGGGAGGAGTCCCAGGGGGTAATTTTTCATGTAAGGTAATCTGATGGCATACTCTTACCCAATGGTAGGCTTAGTATCAATTAGAAAGTGGTGAAAAGTGACCCCCGAATGGAACGTTATGATCCATTGTTACAGTTGATGTTATTTTTAAGACAAGGAGAAAAATGAGATCCAGTGATATATGCAGACATGGTTTTTACCCTGAAGAATAAACCCAAGTGTCAGAAAGAATGTGGCTTTGATTTGGCCCCATGGGACCTTTAGTCCTAACTTTGGAAAGAGATAAGAGGCAGAAAAGAAAGAGATGTCATTTAGCACTCAGCATAAGGCAGAGATGTTTGAAATTGGCTCAGATTCACCAGGAAGATTGTGTTCTAGGTGTCCAAGACTTAGAGCTGAGTTAGCCCAGGCCAGCACGGGTACACTCCACCTCAGGCAACCACTCCGGCCCCTGAATGAAAGCCAAATGGCCGTGAGGATGAGATGAATAATCCAGGTGAGGGGACAATGTCAGGGACCCCCAGTGACAACCAACACAAGGAATAAAACCAAGAAAGCTTGGCCTTTAGTCACCCCCTTAAGGCAAGTCTTGAGTCCCCCAGGAGAAGCCATGTGGGTGAGCATCTGCTTTTCTACTAGTGACCTCAAGAGTTGGTGGCAAAAAGTTAAAATGGATAGAGAAAACGCTAGCAAAGCAGCAAAAAGATTGGAGTTCATAGTCAAGAGTCAAGAGGCAGACTGAGGTGATAGTGATTTCATATTGACAGAGCTAACCAAACCAGCAGAAGAGTTGGTGATCAAGGTGGCCAGAGCACGTGTGCAGGGACAAATTGCTAGTGGAGCCTTGCAAGGTACAATGGACCAGCTGTGTCCTACTGCAAGCCCTTTGTGGGACGCGAACAATGCAGGCAGCTGTGCAATGTTAACCAGATACCAGGAGATAGTCACATTGGAATTAAGAAATGCCATTCCAAAAGCAATAACTTGGTCAGTAATAGATAACGTTACACAGGGACAGCACAAGTCACCCACTGACTTTGTGGACAGGCTGTGAGCAGCTGCATGTAAATGCGCAGCCCTGCATCCCTGGTCAGATATGGGGAAGCAGCAGTGGGTTTCCCTGATGTCAGGGCAATCTAGCCCAGATGTCAGGCAGAAATTTCAGAAGCTGAAAGAGCCTGTCAAGAGAGACTTAAAGGCCTGAATGAGAAAAGCATAGAAAGTGTATGACAATCAAGAGAGAGAAAATAAAGAAGAGCTCCCTTCAGCCATGGTGGCAGCTCTGGATCGGCACCAGGGAGAGGCCGGACGTGGGCGTGGATGAAGCAGAGGCAGGGACGAAAAGAGCAGAGGCAGAGGAGGTTCAAAGCAGCCACAGACCAAGCTGGGGCCAAATCAATGTGCATCTTGTAAGAAATCAGGACACTGGAAATAAGGCCAGTGCCCAGAGTTAGCAGACAAAGTACACAAAACTCTTGCAGCCACTCTAGATGATAAGAAATGACCGAGACTGGCAATTCTTACCCTAGCAGGTTACCGGTTAAAATACAGCTAAAGAATAATAAAGAAGTTGAATTTTTAACTAATTGTGGAGACACATTTTCACTCTTGAATCAAGCACTGATACCCAAAAGTGAAAACTATCTTCAAGCACTAGGAGCCACTGGCCAGCATGAAAATGCATTCTTCCTGAAACCACTTCGATGTAAAATCAAGAAGAAAATGGGAATACATCAGTTTCTTTATTTACCAAACTCACCCAAATCCGTCCTATGCAGGGATTTGCTTGAAAATTTGGAAGCAACAGTTCCGTTTAGAAAAAGAAAACTTCAATGGAAGGTACCTGAACACAAATGAGTGGTTTCAGCAGTAGCACTGACAACTGACACCAGACCAACAAACAAGAAGAACTAGTTAGAGGAAGTATTGAATCAGGTATACCCAAGAGTATGGGATACTGACAGCCCAGGAAAATCAAAACGAGCAGACCCTATGAAAATTGAGCTACAGACAAGAGTTAAGGCAGTAGTCAGAAAGCAATACCCTTGAAGATTAGAAGCTAGGAAAGGAATAGAGCCAACAATCAATTAAATCCCTGACATCAGGACTGCTGGAAGAATGGCAGCTAAAATTTAATACTGCTACATCAGCAATAAAGAAACCTAATGGAACTTGGAGACTAGTGCCAGATTTCCAGGCAATTAATGGTTTATACCTTACTAGCTTACTAGCTAAGCTTGGAGATGATTTTATTTGGTGCGGGGAAGGTCCATGGGCAGGTGCTGTCGGGAGCCGTTCCCTCTTGGTCTGAGAGACCGGCTCCCCCAGCCCACCCTGCTCTCAGGCCCGGAGGTTGTAATGTGCGCTCGACCGGCAGCCGAAGGAGGGCTCTTGACACCGTGTCTGATGCAACAGGGGTTTTTGAAGGTAGGTCAGAGGGTGCAGGTTGGGTGAGGGTGAGAAGAGGGACAGGAAGAGGCAGGAGCACAAGCACTGTAACATGACACATAAGGCACCTGCAAGCTGCTGGGGAAGCCTCAAGTCTGCTCAGTGAGCCACGTGTGCCCTCAGCATAGGGACAGCCACCTTTCCCTCCGTGAGCCTCACATCCCAGGGTCAGCAAATCAAGAGGCACCAGCCATGCTGTAGGTGACTCAGAGCGAGTGCAGAGGGTCATGGTGGCCAGGGGCCAGAAGCAGGCAGAAAGCCATCGGGGCTGGGGAAAAGGCTCTGCTCTGCTTACAGCGTGGGCTGAGGGCTGGGGGAGCTCCATTTCCCCCTTGAGATGTTGGAGACAGGGCCTTTCACCCTCCTGATAGGGCTGCAGGCAGCCAAAGGAGTACGACGACACAAGGCCGAGAGCGGCAAAGCAAAGAGCCAGCCGTGCGCAACACAGGGAGGTGGCCCAGTGCAAAGCCAGCGTGGCATCCTGAAAGTGCCCGCTGCACTCTCATGTGTCCCCGGCCTGAGAAGGACAGGAATGTCCGTGGTCCAAGAGGGCCTTTCTGTGGCCCCTTTGGGCTCAAAGCTGCTGCTCTTCTGGCTCCATGGAGCCTAAAGCCACAGAGCTCGGCCTCCCCCACAGCAACAGGAACAAGACTTGGATATCAGGCAGTGGAGCTCAATGCCTAAGGCTCAGGGGCAGGGGCCTGCAGTCTGGAGCACAGGGAGGGCACACGCCCAGCCCCATAATTGCTGGCCTCACAGCCCTGAAAGGCCAGGACCAGGGTCTCACACCTGATTCCAGGGGGTCCCTCCCACTAGCCACTGACCTAGAAGCACCAGAGCAGCCGGCTGTCGGGATCAAGGCGGCTGCCAGGCGGCTGCTTATGGCCTCTGCCAGCCAATTGCTCAGGGCTTAGAAGTGCCTCAGCCCCAGGGTCTCCCCCAGCCTGGCCAAGCTTCCCGGCAGCAGCCCCGCAGTCCCACAGCAGCTCCAGAGCAGCCCCATCCAGAGGCACCTGGGAGCCCTCCGCAATGCAGCCAGCAGCGTGCAGCCAGGAGGACACGGATGGTGCTTCCTGCCCGGCACAGGGCTTGAGGCCATCTCCAGGCACCGCTCCGGCAGGGATCCCCGCAGCTCCGGCCCCTGCCCAGTCGCTCTGTGGCCGGCACAAAGGCTTCAGCAGAACCACCAAAGGCCAAGGGGCTTCTGGCTATTTTCCCTGTAACACTGCACACCTGGGCACCTGGCTGAGCACAAGCACCCTTTGCCCCCTCTTCTCCTATGCCCTACTGACCCTGTGCAAGAAAAGAAAGATCCTGGGACTCTGTGTATTGTAAGACATTCTATTCTATTCTACTCTAAGATATTCAATACTCAACAAAAACGAAAATACAAACAGAAAAATCTCAAAGAAGAAAAAGAAAATCCCTGCTGGCTCAAATGGCTCCAGCAGACAGTCTTGCAGATCATCTCTCTGCGGAGCTCCAGCAGAACAGCAAAGCAGTGCCGCACAGACGCAGACGAGGCCGTTTCCTCCATGCACTGCGGAATTGATCTCGCAGCTTACGCCATGGGGAGTAGGGAGCTCTCTGTACGGCCCGGAGAACTAAACAAGATTCAATGGCAGCATCTCTGATTGCAGGACTGCTGTCATAGGCCATTTCTTCAAGGGCTGCAAGAGAGAGGAACAGAGGCAAGGTCAGATCCCGCATGTGCAGGGAGCCCAGGAGAGGCCCCTGCCAGGGCCATCCCGGTCGGCTCTTGCCATGGCCCGCAGGGAGCAGGGAGCAAGGGGATCAGCCCGAATGTGCTGGACACGAATGGCACACGTGGCCCTGAAATCTCGGTGTGCTCTGCCCACGGCTGCAGATCCCTCCGCAGCCGGAGCAGGGCTTGCAGCTGCCCCCTCCAGCCCCCGCGATCAGCCCGCTGCCCTCACTCACTCACCAGTGCAGATCCGCTGCAGCTCTTGCTGCTGCCCCCTCAGGTGCCGCCCGGCCATGCCTGTGAACACAGAGCCTGTCACGGCCCCAGCGGCACAGCTCCCTGCCAGCGGCGCTGCCGGCGCTGTGGCCACACGGGCTGCTGCTGGCCGGGCAGGGCTCAGCCCGGGCCCTTGCCGCACGCTGCCGCCCCAGGGCACGGCTGCCAGAGGGCGGCAGCAGCAACGCCCAGGCCAGGCGGGGCTCCACGGCGCCGGGCCGGGCTGGCGCTGCCGGGGCAGCAGGCGGGGCCGGGGCCGAGCTGCGGCGGGCCGGGCCGGGCCGGGGAGGAGCCGGGCTCGGGACTCACCCATGAACCTGACGGCCGCCTCTCGCAGGGGCTCCTGTGGGCTCTGCAGGTAGCGCAGAGCCCGGCGCAGGTGCTCGGCCGCTCGGCTCCTGTCCTCTGCCAGCTGCAGAGAGCGGCAGGAGGGAAGGGTTGGCGCGGGCTCAGCCCCTGGGCCGGGCGCTGCCTGCGCCCAGCGCCGGCCTCCCCTGCCCGCACAGCCCTGAGGCGCGGCCGGCAGCCGCTGGCCAAGGGCTCCCGAGGGGAGGGGGCGGAGGGCCGGCTGCTGCCCGGGGAGCCGCGATGCCGGCCCGAAGCCCTGCCGGGCCGGGGCTCCAAGGCCACCCGGTTCGGGCCCACGGGAACCTGGAGTAGAGCCCGCACGGCCTCTGGCTGCAGCAGCGGGCACAGCTGCCAGCCCCGCACACTGAGCCCCCAGGGACCTTCGCCATGCTGAGGCTGGGGGGGGTCTCTGCTGTTCTTACCAGGCACTCCTCAAAGCTCTGATCCACGTGTAGCATTTGTTCTATATCCCTCCTCTTCAGGAATCTGGCTGAGGAATGCAGCGTTTCCCGGGAGGCCTGGATACAGCAGAGACGCAGAGATGGCCCCACAGTCCAGGGCACAGGAGCATCCCAGTGGCACAGGCTGGAGGAGGCTGCAGCCCGCAAGGTGCCAGGGCAGGAGGCAGCCCAAGCCCCTGCCAGGGGGACAGCAGGTGGCCACAAGTGCTCACCTCAGCAACAATCTGATTCTCATCATGGCAGTGGAAGTAGAGAGGGAGCAGGCTCTGGCGCACGTGGGACTTGAGGGCCTTTCTTCCCTCTTCTGTTAATAAGTCCAGCATCTCTTGAAAGACAGCCATGGAGCTCAGCTGCACCTGGCTATCATCCTGGATGAAAGGAAAGGGCAAAAGACCTGAGCATCAGCTGCTTCAGGATCCCAGGGCACAGGCCTGCATCTGCACAGGGCACCAAGTGTCCGGGCAGCAGCCAGTGGCCGTGGCTGTGGACACAGAGCCTTACGCTGTCAAAGAGTGGCAGGAGCGCCTCAGCCAGCTGCAGGGCGATGGGGGTGGCTATTGGGGCACCATTATCCAGGAGCAAATATCTCAGTAAAAGAATGCTCATCCTGATCATGTCGCTGTCATTTTCCTCCAGGAGCTCCACAAGACTTCCAGTCAGGCTCCGCAGTTTTTCGGCCTGTGCGGAACACCACTTTGTGAAAGGCCGCCCTGCTGCCGCAGGGCCCAGAGGCCAAAGGCCTGTCCCAAAGCACTGGGGCAGCTGAAGCAGGAGGCAGGAGAGCTGGGAGCAGCTGACCTAGCGGCCGAAGCCCAGGCAAGGCCAAGCGACAATGTTGCCCAGCCCCACGCTGCCTGCACGGCTTCAGCCACTGCCCCCTTCTCACCATCAAGGGATTCTTGCCCAGCACTACGAGGCCTCGGAGTGCCAAGTAACGCCTGGCCATGTGCTCGCTCTGCAGGTTCTGTGCTACGATCTCCAGAACACTGTCACTGCATTCGCTCAAGTCCAGGCACTCGAGGACCTGAAAGGCACAGGGCAGTGACAGGGGAGCCGGCCGGCAGGAGCCCGGAGCTGCACAGGGCCGGGCCCAGGCAGCAGCACAGGGCACGGGCACTGTCCTGGCTGCTGTGGCTGCGAGTGGGCAGAGGGCTGGGAGGCAGCTCAGCCAGGCAGCGCTGGCCTTGAGGCTCACCTCCACAAGGAATGCCAGGGCAGGGAAATCCCAGTATGGCATCTCTTCACCGAGCATGGCGAGCAGGTAGAATGCAACCGCGGAACAAAAGTGGATGGCTAAGCGGCAAATTTCTCTGAAGAGGGGAAAAAGGAAACAAGACCCTGAGCTAGTGAGGCAAACCTCTCCCAGGCGTGACTCATCCAGTTCTCATCTTTCCACAGCACCCTTCCAGCAAGGGGGCGTGGGCCATTTGGCAGTTGGTTGCTCATGGGCACCCTCCTCTGCCAGCCTTTTGCAGTCTGCTTGGCCGTTCCTTTAGTGACAAGGCCCTCTGGCCCATGGCCACCACAAACACTTTGTGGGCCATCTGGGCACAGAGCAGCAATGTCAGAGGCAGTGGGGAGAAGGGGGTCTCACCTGGCAAGCAGAGCCACGGCAAAGTGGTGAGTGTCAAGAGAGAGCAGCGTGTCCCAGGCACACCTGCGCTCCATTGCCACCACCACATCCTCGCAGCGGAGAAGGCAGAGCAGGGACTTCAGGGTGCGCACTGCAAACCTGTGTGCAGAGCAAAGCCCAGGTCACACTGGCAGCACTGGCTCCTTGGCAGGCCACGTGGCAGGGACAGGAGGAGTGGGATGGAGCACCTGTTGGGGCTGGTGGCAAGGCCGTGCTCTTCCTGGCATCCCTTCCAGAAGGTGTCCACTGCCTCTGGCATATCCAGAGTGCTGAAGAACACTTGGAAGAGGAGATGCACAAATAGGCGGGGGAAATACACCTTCAATATCCGTGGCAGACAGGGCACCTGGAGGATCTTCCACATCACCACGGTTGCCTGCAAAGGACAAAGCCCACCGAGACAGCGCTCAGTGCCGAGGTGTGCGTGTGGCAGGGCCCGAGCGTGGCGGGGAGAGGCCCGGAGAGACCTTGGCAGGGGGAGCACGGGGCCTGGTGGGCCTGAAGCTGCCCCTGGGCCAGGTTTCAGGCCAGCGCCTGAGGCAGGGAGATGCGGTGGGGGAAGGAGGATGGAGAGCTGCTGGAGAGGCAGCCTTGGGGCCAGCAAAGGCCAGTTGCAGAAACTCACAGCCAGGGCAAAGACAGCCGTTTCGTCCCCATCGGAGGTGCAGGTGCTGTACTCTGGCCAGCTCCCCAGCACATCCAGGAGGATCAGCTGCGCCAGCTCCACAGTCCTGGCTGAGCCCATGATGGTCTTCCACATGGCCATGGCAGCTCTGCAGGGTTAGAGCTGTGTCTCAGGGGCAGCTGAGCTGGCTGCCATTTCTGCCTGGGCCCACCGCCCCCCTGCCAGCAGCAGCCCGACAGCCCAGCCCAGTGGGGACAGAGCCCTGAGAGGCGGCAAGGGAGCGTGGCAGCAGGCTCAGGGGCTGTCATAGCAGGGCAGGGAAAGGGAGCAGCCAGAGGGCCCTGGAACTCTCTGTTGCTCAGACACCTGGGCAGGCTGTACAGGGTGATGGTCTGGGGAGGCCTGAGCCCTGTGGGCAGGTGAGCCCCATACCTGTCACAGGACGGGGCCACACGCAGGAGCGTGATGACTGCGTCATTTGGCTGTGCTTCGGTGAGATCCAGCAGGGTCTTGTCCAGCCTGTGCTCAGCAGAATCATTGGCCATGAGCCACTGGTGGATGTAGCTCACCATGGCAGGCACCTGGAGAAGGCACGGGGAGACTTGGAAAGCTGCCAGAGGGAGCAATGTTCCCAGCTTCCCCAGAGAAGTGCTTCCCTTCCCAACCCACTGCCATGTGGCCTGAAAGGCTCACAGCAACCAGCATGCGTGGCTGGGGAGGCCAAGCAGTTGCTGGGAGGATCAAAGCCTGGCCACAGGCTGCTTACTTGCTTTGGAGTGTATAAATGTTCCTCTACAAGCATAGAGAGCAAGGCAGCACCGGTCTTGCTTTGGAAGATGGGCGAGTACGGTCTGAGGCCTACGCCCGTGGCGATGGTCTCTTCCTCCTCAATTCTCTTGAGGAAGTTGCAAACGAACTGTAGGAGAAGGGCAAGAAGCCGGGGATGTTGCATGGAGTGCTGCACACACAGTGTTGGGCTGAGCAGGGACAGCAGGCCCAGCCCAGGTGGGGGTGGCTGCAGGTACCTGCGCTGTTCTGCGGAAGCGGCCACGGCTGGACTCCTGCTCCTGTGTGCGCTCCAGGGCTGCATCTGGCAAAGAGCGAGCGCAGCCAGAGATGAGGGACTGTGGGAGAGGCCCGAGAGCACGGCCCAGCCCTGCGCTCCCCAGGCAGGGAGAGCCCCGGGATGCCCCAGGGGATGGAGCACGGCCACTGCGGGGTGTCTGCCCGGCCCCTCTTCCATCCGGTCCATGGGCCTGTCCCCAGGGGATAGCATGGCACAGCACAGCATGGCATGGTGTGGGGCCAAGCTGGCAGCAGGCTCCAGTCCTGTGGCCCAGCCGTGCCACTCACCCTCCTGCGGTGGCTGGAACGGCACCACCGCTTCAGTCTGCTGTGCCGGGGCAGCTCCAGAGCCTTCTTCCTCCTCCTCCACCCAGGCCAGCTCAGGCACTGCCGGGTGTCTCTGCTCCATGTCTCTGCCTGGATTTGTGGCTACTTGCAGGAGAGATGCCCTGGCAAAGCTCCAAGTCACCAAATCAGGCAGGGTGCCTGGAAGGCACCTTCAAGTAAGAAGCCTCAGGAAGGGCTACAGGACAGCAAGTCCTGCACTCGGTCTCAAGGGCTCCTGCCACAAGGACAGGAGACTCCTGTCAAGAACTGTGGGCTGGCCTCAAGGGCACCTGCAGAAGAGAAGCCTCAGGGAGACCACGGGTCAGCAAGTCCTGTGGTCTGGCCTTGAGCTCAGCTGCAGGAACAAGGCTTCAGAAAAGCTCCGGGTGGGACGCGAACGAGCGCGCTGTGCGGGGGGCTCCTCACGGCACCGCTCTGTCCCGTCCTGTCCCGTCGCGTGCTCTGAGCACTGTGGCGAGCTCTTGTCACCGCCAGCTCCTATGTCACCAGGTGTCACAGAGGTCCCTTGGACACCCGTTTCCATGTCACAATGACTGTGTGGCACCGTGTCACCAAGGGCCCTTGCACACACTGCCGCCTGCCTTGGCGCCAGCCCCAGCCCACCCAAAGTGGCCCAGGTTGGAAGGAATGGCTGGCGCCAGGAGTCTAAGCCAGGCCGACAGGATCTTTAAGAAGGGCTCAGAGCATCAGCAAACACTGCCCTGCTCTGTGGGCTCAGGGCAGCAGAAGGATCCCCCAGGGCTGCCGTCACAGCCGTTCTGGAAAGGGCACAGGGCCTTCCAGGGAAGCTGGCACGGCCTCCTTGGGACACGTCCCGGCTGGTGGCCGTCCTGATGTGACACCGCACAAGGAACGTGTGGGCCCGAGCATGAATGCTGCTCTGAGGCCTGGGGCCCGGGGAGCGCTGACATCAGCAGGTGTGGCAGAGTCCCTGGCCAAGCAGACCTGCCACCCCCCGAGCCCTGGCAGCGCTGGTGCCTGTCTCCTGCCCCAGAGACCTGCGCCCCCAGGGAGCTTCTGTGCCAGAAGGAGCCAAAGCCCGCGTGCATGGGGGGCTGTGCTCCTACCTGCAGGGGCTGATGGCAGGAGCACCTGGAGCAAGTGCTGGCAAACTTGGTCTCTGTCAGATGATGTTGCTCCTTCCTGAAATGAATTTTTCTCATGGAAGGCATTGGCAGTAGCACCAGAGCACCATCCATTGCTGAGTTTCGCAGGGCAATTAGAATGCCACGTTAACAGTCTGAAATTTCCTTGTGCTTTTCTCACTCTCTTTCCCACATTCTGGAGAAAACAGAATCTGCCCAGCCTCTGCTATTCTCAGCTTCAGTTGCTGCATGTCTTGCTCTGGCAGCTCATGTCCAAACAAAACTGTGTCCCTGCTGAGCACAGCAAGAAGCGGCCACAAAGTGGCAAGTTCCCCAGTGAACATCAAGGCAGATACGTGGAAGTGCAGAGGATAAGGACAAGTCTGGGAGGAGAAGCTCTTCTGTGTCTCTGATGATGGTGCCCACACCCTGAAGCAGCAGCCAAGAGAAGCGCTGGAAGCAGACGGGCGCAGTTTTGGGCAGCAAAATATCAAAAGTTATGAAACCATTAGCCAGAATGCAAAGGATGGAGTGTGGCCCGGAGGGGAAGCCCTAGATGCAGCTGAGACCACTTTGTTCAGCCTGGAGGAGAGTAAAGGGCGTCATTGTGGTCTTCAACCTCCTCCTGAGGGGAATCAGAGGGGCTGCTGCAGCTCTTGTCACTGTTGGGACCAGTGACAGGACTGGAGAAAAGGGCAGGGAGCTGGGACAGGGCAAGTTTCATTTCCGTATCAGGAAAAGGTTTTTCACCCAGAGCACGGTCAGGCACTGGGATGGGTTCCCCATGGACGCAGCCCAGCGGAGCCCGGGCTGGCTCTTGGGAAAACTGCGGCGCTGCGCCAGGAGTGGGGAACGGCCAAGGCGTGGGTTCTGCCTGCGGCTGAACCTGCTGAGCCCCTGCTCAGTGGTTCAGGATCTACTCACTGCAGCACGGAGCAGCCAAAGAGAAGGAGGAGGCTCCTCGATTGTGAGGTTCCACAGGCAAAGGTTTATCCCAAGGGAAGGATTCAGCAGCATAGAGCCGCCAGCACTTCTGTGCATGAGATTTTATCGGGGTACAACTCAGGGGGGTGGATACAAAGGATTGAGCAAGAAGGAATCTGCAGGGGAGGAGCGAGGGCATTCCATCAGTTGCTTGGGACTAATTAGGACAGACGAGAGGAGAGGGTAGGTCACATGGGCCAGAGGGGCTTCCAGCAATAGGGAATTCCAAAGGGGTGGTGCAGTCAGGGATTGGTCCAAGGCAAAAGTGACAGGGAAGGTTCAGGAATAAAGAGCTGGATTATCTTGAGAGGCAGGGAAGGAGCTGGAACAAAGAGCGGGGAATGGCATGAGGGACAGCTTTGAGGGAGGGAAAAACCTAGGGGTAAACCAACTTGGGGAAAATACGGGGTACATGAAAAGAAACCATTCTACGATAACTGATAAATAGACACGAACCGCAACAGCCCAGGGAAATGGGCACAGCATCAATCCCGTCTGAGCTTGAGAAGTGTTTGAACAACTTGGAGCAGTCACCCAAGCTTTTAGACACTACATCCAAAGCCAAGGGTTGTGACCTCTAGGTTTACGTGAGTATATACTCCTGAGTATGACTTTAGGCAGTGTTTTAAGAAACTCGTTTTATGTCCGATCATACCCCAATTCCTTGCAGATTGTGTGGAATGTGGAATCCTTTTGTTTTCACTGCTTGTTAGGACTATAAAAAAGAATATTCGTGCTGGGTGACTCAGAGACAGCCTGTGTATGTTAAGTGTAGTCTACAGGGGATAAAGAGAAGGAAACAAGAAGTACTAATACATCCGGCTAAGTTTGGAAATGGAGATAGCATGAAGAATGAATAACACAAGAAGTAAAGATGGTATTAAAAAGAGTCCACTAGAATGTAATTTAGCAGATGAGAAAGATTTGGGAGGAGTCCCAGGGGGTAATTTTTCATGTAAGGTAATCTGATGGCATACTCTTACCCAATGGTAGGCTTAGTATCAATTAGAAAGTGGTGAAAAGTGACCCCCGAATGGAACGTTATGATCCATTGTTACAGTTGATGTTATTTTTAAGACAAGGAGAAAAATGAGATCCAGTGATATATGCAGACATGGTTTTTACCCTGAAGAATAAACCCAAGTGTCAGAAAGAATGTGGCTTTGATTTGGCCCCATGGGACCTTTAGTCCTAACTTTGGAAAGAGATAAGAGGCAGAAAAGAAAGAGATGTCATTTAGCACTCAGCATAAGGCAGAGATGTTTGAAATTGGCTCAGATTCACCAGGAAGATTGTGTTCTAGGTGTCCAAGACTTAGAGCTGAGTTAGCCCAGGCCAGCACGGGTACACTCCACCTCAGGCAACCACTCCGGCCCCTGAATGAAAGCCAAATGGCCGTGAGGATGAGATGAATAATCCAGGTGAGGGGACAATGTCAGGGACCCCCAGTGACAACCAACACAAGGAATAAAACCAAGAAAGCTTGGCCTTTAGTCACCCCCTTAAGGCAAGTCTTGAGTCCCCCAGGAGAAGCCATGTGGGTGAGCATCTGCTTTTCTACTAGTGACCTCAAGAGTTGGTGGCAAAAAGTTAAAATGGATAGAGAAAACGCTAGCAAAGCAGCAAAAAGATTGGAGTTCATAGTCAAGAGTCAAGAGGCAGACTGAGGTGATAGTGATTTCATATTGACAGAGCTAACCAAACCAGCAGAAGAGTTGGTGATCAAGGTGGCCAGAGCACGTGTGCAGGGACAAATTGCTAGTGGAGCCTTGCAAGGTACAATGGACCAGCTGTGTCCTACTGCAAGCCCTTTGTGGGACGCGAACAATGCAGGCAGCTGTGCAATGTTAACCAGATACCAGGAGATAGTCACATTGGAATTAAGAAATGCCATTCCAAAAGCAATAACTTGGTCAGTAATAGATAACGTTACACAGGGACAGCACAAGTCACCCACTGACTTTGTGGACAGGCTGTGAGCAGCTGCATGTAAATGCGCAGCCCTGCATCCCTGGTCGGATATGGGGAAGCAGCAGTGGGTTTCCCTGATGTCAGGGCAATCTAGCCCAGATGTCAGGCAGAAATTTCAGAAGCTGAAAGAGCCTGTCAAGAGAGACTTAAAGGCCTGAATGAGAAAAGCATAGAAAGTGTATGACAATCAAGAGAGAGAAAATAAAGAAGAGCTCCCTTCAGCCATGGTGGCAGCTCTGGATCGGCACCAGGGAGAGGCTGGACGTGGGCGTGGATGAAGCAGAGGCAGGGACGAAAAGAGCAGAGGCAGAGGAGGTTCAAAGCAGCCACAGACCAAGCTGGGGCCAAATCAATGTGCATCTTGTAAGAAATCAGGACACTGGAAATAAGGCCAGTGCCCAGAGTTAGCAGACAAAGTACACAAAACTCTTGCAGCCACTCTAGATGATAAGAAATGACCGAGACTGGCAATTCTTACCCTAGCAGGTTACCGGTTAAAATACAGCTAAAGAATAATAAAGAAGTTGAATTTTTAACTAATTGTGGAGACACATTTTCACTCTTGAATCAAGCACTGATACCCAAAAGTGAAAACTATCTTCAAGCACTAGGAGCCACTGGCCAGCATGAAAATGCATTCTTCCTGAAACCACTTCGATGTAAAATCAAGAAGAAAATGGGAATACATCAGTTTCTTTATTTACCAAACTCACCCAAATCCGTCCTATGCAGGGATTTGCTTGAAAATTTGGAAGCAACAGTTCCGTTTAGAAAAAGAAAACTTCAATGGAAGGTACCTGAACACAAATGAGTGGTTTCAGCAGTAGCACTGACAACTGACACCAGACCAACAAACAAGAAGAACTAGTTAGAGGAAGTATTGAATCAGGTATACCCAAGAGTATGGGATACTGACAGCCCAGGAAAATCAAAACGAGCAGACCCTATGAAAATTGAGCTACAGACAAGAGTTAAGGCAGTAGTCAGAAAGCAATACCCTTGAAGATTAGAAGCTAGGAAAGGAATAGAGCCAACAATCAATTAAATCCCTGACATCAGGACTGCTGGAAGAATGGCAGCTAAAATTTAATACTGCTACATCAGCAATAAAGAAACCTAATGGAACTTGGAGACTAGTGCCAGATTTCCAGGCAATTAATGGTTTATACCTTACTAGCTTACTAGCTAAGCTTGGAGATGATTTTATTTGGTGCGGGGAAGGTCCATGGGCAGGTGCTGTCGGGAGCCGTTCCCTCTTGGTCTGAGAGACCGGCTCCCCCAGCCCACCCTGCTCTCAGGCCCGGAGGTTGTAATGTGCGCTCGACCGGCAGCCGAAGGAGGGCTCTTGACACCGTGTCTGATGCAACAGGGGTTTTTGAAGGTAGGTCAGAGGGTGCAGGTTGGGTGAGGGTGAGAAGAGGGACAGGAAGAGGCAGGAGCACAAGCACTGTAACATGACACATAAGGCACCTGCAAGCTGCTGGGGAAGCCTCAAGTCTGCTCAGTGAGCCACGTGTGCCCTCAGCATAGGGACAGCCACCTTTCCCTCCGTGAGCCTCACATCCCAGGGTCAGCAAATCAAGAGGCACCAGCCATGCTGTAGGTGACTCAGAGCGAGTGCAGAGGGTCATGGTGGCCAGGGGCCAGAAGCAGGCAGAAAGCCATCGGGGCTGGGGAAAAGGCTCTGCTCTGCTTACAGCGTGGGCTGAGGGCTGGGGGAGCTCCATTTCCCCCTTGAGATGTTGGAGACAGGGCCTTTCACCCTCCTGATAGGGCTGCAGGCAGCCAAAGGAGTACGACGACACAAGGCCGAGAGCGGCAAAGCAAAGAGCCAGCCGTGCGCAACACAGGGAGGTGGCCCAGTGCAAAGCCAGCGTGGCATCCTGAAAGTGCCCGCTGCACTCTCATGTGTCCCCGGCCTGAGAAGGACAGGAATGTCCGTGGTCCAAGAGGGCCTTTCTGTGGCCCCTTTGGGCTCAAAGCTGCTGCTCTTCTGGCTCCATGGAGCCTAAAGCCACAGAGCTCGGCCTCCCCCACAGCAACAGGAACAAGACTTGGATATCAGGCAGTGGAGCTCAATGCCTAAGGCTCAGGGGCAGGGGCCTGCAGTCTGGAGCACAGGGAGGGCACACGCCCAGCCCCATAATTGCTGGCCTCACAGCCCTGAAAGGCCAGGACCAGGGTCTCACACCTGATTCCAGGGGGTCCCTCCCACTAGCCACTGACCTAGAAGCACCAGAGCAGCCGGCTGTCGGGATCAAGGCGGCTGCCAGGCGGCTGCTTATGGCCTCTGCCAGCCAATTGCTCAGGGCTTAGAAGTGCCTCAGCCCCAGGGTCTCCCCCAGCCTGGCCAAGCTTCCCGGCAGCAGCCCCGCAGTCCCACAGCAGCTCCAGAGCAGCCCCATCCAGAGGCACCTGGGAGCCCTCCGCAATGCAGCCAGCAGCGTGCAGCCAGGAGGACACGGATGGTGCTTCCTGCCCGGCACAGGGCTTGAGGCCATCTCCAGGCACCGCTCCGGCAGGGATCCCCGCAGCTCCGGCCCCTGCCCAGTCGCTCTGTGGCCGGCACAAAGGCTTCAGCAGAACCACCAAAGGCCAAGGGGCTTCTGGCTATTTTCCCTGTAACACTGCACACCTGGGCACCTGGCTGAGCACAAGCACCCTTTGCCCCCTCTTCTCCTATGCCCTACTGACCCTGTGCAAGAAAAGAAAGATCCTGGGACTCTGTGTATTGTAAGACATTCTATTCTATTCTACTCTAAGATATTCAATACTCAACAAAAACGAAAATACAAACAGAAAAATCTCAAAGAAGAAAAAGAAAATCCCTGCTGGCTCAAATGGCTCCAGCAGACAGTCTTGCAGATCATCTCTCTGCGGAGCTCCAGCAGAACAGCAAAGCAGTGCCGCACAGACGCAGACGAGGCCGTTTCCTCCATGCACTGCGGAATTGATCTCGCAGCTTACGCCATGGGGAGTAGGGAGCTCTCTGTACGGCCCGGAGAACTAAACAAGATTCAATGGCAGCATCTCTGATTGCAGGACTGCTGTCATAGGCCATTTCTTCAAGGGCTGCAAGAGAGAGGAACAGAGGCAAGGTCAGATCCCGCATGTGCAGGGAGCCCAGGAGAGGCCCCTGCCAGGGCCATCCCGGTCGGCTCTTGCCATGGCCCGCAGGGAGCAGGGAGCAAGGGGATCAGCCCGAATGTGCTGGACACGAATGGCACACGTGGCCCTGAAATCTCGGTGTGCTCTGCCCACGGCTGCAGATCCCTCCGCAGCCGGAGCAGGGCTTGCAGCTGCCCCCTCCAGCCCCCGCGATCAGCCCGCTGCCCTCACTCACTCACCAGTGCAGATCCGCTGCAGCTCTTGCTGCTGCCCCCTCAGGTGCCGCCCGGCCATGCCTGTGAACACAGAGCCTGTCACGGCCCCAGCGGCACAGCTCCCTGCCAGCGGCGCTGCCGGCGCTGTGGCCACACGGGCTGCTGCTGGCCGGGCAGGGCTCAGCCCGGGCCCTTGCCGCACGCTGCCGCCCCAGGGCACGGCTGCCAGAGGGCGGCAGCAGCAACGCCCAGGCCAGGCGGGGCTCCACGGCGCCGGGCCGGGCTGGCGCTGCCGGGGCAGCAGGCGGGGCCGGGGCCGAGCTGCGGCGGGCCGGGCCGGGCCGGGGAGGAGCCGGGCTCGGGACTCACCCATGAACCTGACGGCCGCCTCTCGCAGGGGCTCCTGTGGGCTCTGCAGGTAGCGCAGAGCCCGGCGCAGGTGCTCGGCCGCTCGGCTCCTGTCCTCTGCCAGCTGCAGAGAGCGGCAGGAGGGAAGGGTTGGCGCGGGCTCAGCCCCTGGGCCGGGCGCTGCCTGCGCCCAGCGCCGGCCTCCCCTGCCCGCACAGCCCTGAGGCGCGGCCGGCAGCCGCTGGCCAAGGGCTCCCGAGGGGAGGGGGCGGAGGGCCGGCTGCTGCCCGGGGAGCCGCGATGCCGGCCCGAAGCCCTGCCGGGCCGGGGCTCCAAGGCCACCCGGTTCGGGCCCACGGGAACCTGGAGTAGAGCCCGCACGGCCTCTGGCTGCAGCAGCGGGCACAGCTGCCAGCCCCGCACACTGAGCCCCCAGGGACCTTCGCCATGCTGAGGCTGGGGGGGGTCTCTGCTGTTCTTACCAGGCACTCCTCAAAGCTCTGATCCACGTGTAGCATTTGTTCTATATCCCTCCTCTTCAGGAATCTGGCTGAGGAATGCAGCGTTTCCCGGGAGGCCTGGATACAGCAGAGACGCAGAGATGGCCCCACAGTCCAGGGCACAGGAGCATCCCAGTGGCACAGGCTGGAGGAGGCTGCAGCCCGCAAGGTGCCAGGGCAGGAGGCAGCCCAAGCCCCTGCCAGGGGGACAGCAGGTGGCCACAAGTGCTCACCTCAGCAACAATCTGATTCTCATCATGGCAGTGGAAGTAGAGAGGGAGCAGGCTCTGGCGCACGTGGGACTTGAGGGCCTTTCTTCCCTCTTCTGTTAATAAGTCCAGCATCTCTTGAAAGACAGCCATGGAGCTCAGCTGCACCTGGCTATCATCCTGGATGAAAGGAAAGGGCAAAAGACCTGAGCATCAGCTGCTTCAGGATCCCAGGGCACAGGCCTGCATCTGCACAGGGCACCAAGTGTCCGGGCAGCAGCCAGTGGCCGTGGCTGTGGACACAGAGCCTTACGCTGTCAAAGAGTGGCAGGAGCGCCTCAGCCAGCTGCAGGGCGATGGGGGTGGCTATTGGGGCACCATTATCCAGGAGCAAATATCTCAGTAAAAGAATGCTCATCCTGATCATGTCGCTGTCATTTTCCTCCAGGAGCTCCACAAGACTTCCAGTCAGGCTCCGCAGTTTTTCGGCCTGTGCGGAACACCACTTTGTGAAAGGCCGCCCTGCTGCCGCAGGGCCCAGAGGCCAAAGGCCTGTCCCAAAGCACTGGGGCAGCTGAAGCAGGAGGCAGGAGAGCTGGGAGCAGCTGACCTAGCGGCCGAAGCCCAGGCAAGGCCAAGCGACAATGTTGCCCAGCCCCACGCTGCCTGCACGGCTTCAGCCACTGCCCCCTTCTCACCATCAAGGGATTCTTGCCCAGCACTACGAGGCCTCGGAGTGCCAAGTAACGCCTGGCCATGTGCTCGCTCTGCAGGTTCTGTGCTACGATCTCCAGAACACTGTCACTGCATTCGCTCAAGTCCAGGCACTCGAGGACCTGAAAGGCACAGGGCAGTGACAGGGGAGCCGGCCGGCAGGAGCCCGGAGCTGCACAGGGCCGGGCCCAGGCAGCAGCACAGGGCACGGGCACTGTCCTGGCTGCTGTGGCTGCGAGTGGGCAGAGGGCTGGGAGGCAGCTCAGCCAGGCAGCGCTGGCCTTGAGGCTCACCTCCACAAGGAATGCCAGGGCAGGGAAATCCCAGTATGGCATCTCTTCACCGAGCATGGCGAGCAGGTAGAATGCAACCGCGGAACAAAAGTGGATGGCTAAGCGGCAAATTTCTCTGAAGAGGGGAAAAAGGAAACAAGACCCTGAGCTAGTGAGGCAAACCTCTCCCAGGCGTGACTCATCCAGTTCTCATCTTTCCACAGCACCCTTCCAGCAAGGGGGCGTGGGCCATTTGGCAGTTGGTTGCTCATGGGCACCCTCCTCTGCCAGCCTTTTGCAGTCTGCTTGGCCGTTCCTTTAGTGACAAGGCCCTCTGGCCCATGGCCACCACAAACACTTTGTGGGCCATCTGGGCACAGAGCAGCAATGTCAGAGGCAGTGGGGAGAAGGGGGTCTCACCTGGCAAGCAGAGCCACGGCAAAGTGGTGAGTGTCAAGAGAGAGCAGCGTGTCCCAGGCACACCTGCGCTCCATTGCCACCACCACATCCTCGCAGCGGAGAAGGCAGAGCAGGGACTTCAGGGTGCGCACTGCAAACCTGTGTGCAGAGCAAAGCCCAGGTCACACTGGCAGCACTGGCTCCTTGGCAGGCCACGTGGCAGGGACAGGAGGAGTGGGATGGAGCACCTGTTGGGGCTGGTGGCAAGGCCGTGCTCTTCCTGGCATCCCTTCCAGAAGGTGTCCACTGCCTCTGGCATATCCAGAGTGCTGAAGAACACTTGGAAGAGGAGATGCACAAATAGGCGGGGGAAATACACCTTCAATATCCGTGGCAGACAGGGCACCTGGAGGATCTTCCACATCACCACGGTTGCCTGCAAAGGACAAAGCCCACCGAGACAGCGCTCAGTGCCGAGGTGTGCGTGTGGCAGGGCCCGAGCGTGGCGGGGAGAGGCCCGGAGAGACCTTGGCAGGGGGAGCACGGGGCCTGGTGGGCCTGAAGCTGCCCCTGGGCCAGGTTTCAGGCCAGCGCCTGAGGCAGGGAGATGCGGTGGGGGAAGGAGGATGGAGAGCTGCTGGAGAGGCAGCCTTGGGGCCAGCAAAGGCCAGTTGCAGAAACTCACAGCCAGGGCAAAGACAGCCGTTTCGTCCCCATCGGAGGTGCAGGTGCTGTACTCTGGCCAGCTCCCCAGCACATCCAGGAGGATCAGCTGCGCCAGCTCCACAGTCCTGGCTGAGCCCATGATGGTCTTCCACATGGCCATGGCAGCTCTGCAGGGTTAGAGCTGTGTCTCAGGGGCAGCTGAGCTGGCTGCCATTTCTGCCTGGGCCCACCGCCCCCCTGCCAGCAGCAGCCCGACAGCCCAGCCCAGTGGGGACAGAGCCCTGAGAGGCGGCAAGGGAGCGTGGCAGCAGGCTCAGGGGCTGTCATAGCAGGGCAGGGAAAGGGAGCAGCCAGAGGGCCCTGGAACTCTCTGTTGCTCAGACACCTGGGCAGGCTGTACAGGGTGATGGTCTGGGGAGGCCTGAGCCCTGTGGGCAGGTGAGCCCCATACCTGTCACAGGACGGGGCCACACGCAGGAGCGTGATGACTGCGTCATTTGGCTGTGCTTCGGTGAGATCCAGCAGGGTCTTGTCCAGCCTGTGCTCAGCAGAATCATTGGCCATGAGCCACTGGTGGATGTAGCTCACCATGGCAGGCACCTGGAGAAGGCACGGGGAGACTTGGAAAGCTGCCAGAGGGAGCAATGTTCCCAGCTTCCCCAGAGAAGTGCTTCCCTTCCCAACCCACTGCCATGTGGCCTGAAAGGCTCACAGCAACCAGCATGCGTGGCTGGGGAGGCCAAGCAGTTGCTGGGAGGATCAAAGCCTGGCCACAGGCTGCTTACTTGCTTTGGAGTGTATAAATGTTCCTCTACAAGCATAGAGAGCAAGGCAGCACCGGTCTTGCTTTGGAAGATGGGCGAGTACGGTCTGAGGCCTACGCCCGTGGCGATGGTCTCTTCCTCCTCAATTCTCTTGAGGAAGTTGCAAACGAACTGTAGGAGAAGGGCAAGAAGCCGGGGATGTTGCATGGAGTGCTGCACACACGGTGTTGGGCTGAGCAGGGACAGCAGGCCCAGCCCAGGTGGGGGTGGCTGCAGGTACCTGCGCTGTTCTGCGGAAGCGGCCACGGCTGGACTCCTGCTCCTGTGTGCGCTCCAGGGCTGCATCTGGCAAAGAGCGAGGGCAGCCAGAGATGAGGGACTGTGGGAGAGGCCCGAGAGCACGGCCCAGCCCTGCGCTCCCCAGGCAGGGAGAGCCCCGGGATGCCCCAGGGGATGGAGCACGGCCACTGCGGGGTGTCTGCCCGGCCCCTCTTCCATCCGGTCCATGGGCCTGTCCCCAGGGGATAGCATGGCACAGCACAGCATGGCATGGTGTGGGGCCAAGCTGGCAGCAGGCTCCAGTCCTGTGGCCCAGCCGTGCCACTCACCCTCCTGCGGTGGCTGGAACGGCACCACCGCTTCAGTCTGCTGTGCCGGGGCAGCTCCAGAGCCTTCTTCCTCCTCCTCCACCCAGGCCAGCTCAGGCACTGCCGGGTGTCTCTGCTCCATGTCTCTGCCTGGATTTGTGGCTACTTGCAGGAGAGATGCCCTGGCAAAGCTCCAAGTCACCAAATCAGGCAGGGTGCCTGGAAGGCACCTTCAAGTAAGAAGCCTCAGGAAGGGCTACAGGACAGCAAGTCCTGCACTCGGTCTCAAGGGCTCCTGCCACAAGGACAGGAGACTCCTGTCAAGAACTGTGGGCTGGCCTCAAGGGCACCTGCAGAAGAGAAGCCTCAGGGAGACCACGGGTCAGCAAGTCCTGTGGTCTGGCCTTGAGCTCAGCTGCAGGAACAAGGCTTCAGAAAAGCTCCGGGTGGGACGCGAACGAGCGCGCTGTGCGGGGGGCTCCTCACGGCACCGCTCTGTCCCGTCCTGTCCCGTCGCGTGCTCTGAGCACTGTGGCGAGCTCTTGTCACCGCCAGCTCCTATGTCACCAGGTGTCACAGAGGTCCCTTGGACACCCGTTTCCATGTCACAATGACTGTGTGGCACCGTGTCACCAAGGGCCCTTGCACACACTGCCGCCTGCCTTGGCGCCAGCCCCAGCCCACCCAAAGTGGCCCAGGTTGGAAGGAATGGCTGGCGCCAGGAGTCTAAGCCAGGCCGACAGGATCTTTAAGAAGGGCTCAGAGCATCAGCAAACACTGCCCTGCTCTGTGGGCTCAGGGCAGCAGAAGGATCCCCCAGGGCTGCCGTCACAGCCGTTCTGGAAAGGGCACAGGGCCTTCCAGGGAAGCTGGCACGGCCTCCTTGGGACACGTCCCGGCTGGTGGCCGTCCTGATGTGACACCGCACAAGGAACGTGTGGGCCCGAGCATGAATGCTGCTCTGAGGCCTGGGGCCCGGGGAGCGCTGACATCAGCAGGTGTGGCAGAGTCCCTGGCCAAGCAGACCTGCCACCCCCCGAGCCCTGGCAGCGCTGGTGCCTGTCTCCTGCCCCAGAGACCTGCGCCCCCAGGGAGCTTCTGTGCCAGAAGGAGCCAAAGCCCGCGTGCATGGGGGGCTGTGCTCCTACCTGCAGGGGCTGATGGCAGGAGCACCTGGAGCAAGTGCTGGCACACTTGGTCTCTGTCAGATGATGTTGCTCCTTCCTGAAATGAATTTTTCTCATGGAAGGCATTGGCAGTAGCACCAGAGCACCATCCATTGCTGAGTTTCGCAGGGCAATTAGAATGCCACGTTAACAGTCTGAAATTTCCTTGTGCTTTTCTCACTCTCTTTCCCACATTCTGGAGAAAACAGAATCTGCCCAGCCTCTGCTATTCTCAGCTTCAGTTGCTGCATGTCTTGCTCTGGCAGCTCATGTCCAAACAAAACTGTGTCCCTGCTGAGCACAGCAAGAAGCGGCCACAAAGTGGCAAGTTCCCCAGTGAACATCAAGGCAGATACGTGGAAGTGCAGAGGATAAGGACAAGTCTGGGAGGAGAAGCTCTTCTGTGTCTCTGATGATGGTGCCCACACCCTGAAGCAGCAGCCAAGAGAAGCGCTGGAAGCAGACGGGCGCAGTTTTGGGCAGCAAAATATCAAAAGTTATGAAACCATTAGCCAGAATGCAAAGGATGGAGTGTGGCCCGGAGGGGAAGCCCTAGATGCAGCTGAGACCACTTTGTTCAGCCTGGAGGAGAGTAAAGGGCGTCATTGTGGTCTTCAACCTCCTCCTGAGGGGAATCAGAGGGGCTGCTGCAGCTCTTGTCACTGTTGGGACCAGTGACAGGACTGGAGAAAAGGGCAGGGAGCTGGGACAGGGCAAGTTTCATTTCCGTATCAGGAAAAGGTTTTTCACCCAGAGCACGGTCAGGCACTGGGATGGGTTCCCCATGGACGCAGCCCAGCGGAGCCCGGGCTGGCTCTTGGGAAAACTGCGGCGCTGCGCCAGGAGTGGGGAACGGCCAAGGCGTGGGTTCTGCCTGCGGCTGAACCTGCTGAGCCCCTGCTCAGTGGTTCAGGATCTACTCACTGCAGCACGGAGCAGCCAAAGAGAAGGAGGAGGCTCCTCGATTGTGAGGTTCCACAGGCAAAGGTTTATCCCAAGGGAAGGATTCAGCAACATAGAGCCGCCAGCACTTCTGTGCATGAGATTTTACCGGGGTACAACTCAGGGGGGTGGATACAAAGGATTGAGCAAGAAGGAATCTGCAGGGGAGGAGCGAGGGCATTCCATCAGTTGCTTGGGACTAATTAGGACAGACGAGAGGAGAGGGTAGGTCACATGGGCCAGAGGGGCTTCCAGCAATAGGGAATTCCAAAGGGGTGGTGCAGTCAGGGATTGGTCCAAGGCAAAAGTGACAGGGAAGGTTCAGGAATAAAGAGCTGGATTATCTTGAGAGGCAGGGAAGGAGCTGGAACAAAGAGCGGGGAATGGCATGAGGGACAGCTTTGAGGGAGGGAAAAACCTAGGGGTAAACCAACTTGGGGAAAATACGGGGTACATGAAAAGAAACCATTCTACGATAACTGATAAATAGACACGAACCGCAACAGCCCAGGGAAATGGGCACAGCATCAATCCCGTCTGAGTTTGAGAAGTGTTTGAACAACTTGGAGCAGTCACCCAAGCTTTTAGACACTACATCCAAAGCCAAGGGTTGTGACCTCTAGGTTTACGTGAGTATATACTCCTGAGTATGACTTTAGGCAGTGTTTTAAGAAACTCGTTTTATGTCCGATCATACCCCAATTCCTTGCAGATTGTGTGGAATGTGGAATCCTTTTGTTTTCACTGCTTGTTAGGACTATAAAAAAGAATATTTGTGCTGGGTGACTCAGAGACAGCCTGTGTATGTTAAGTGTAGTCTACAGGGGATAAAGAGAAGGAAACAAGAAGTACTAATACATCCGGCTAAGTTTGGAAATGTAGATAGCATGAAGAATGAATAACACAAGAAGTAAAGATGGTATTAAAAAGAGTCCACTAGAATGTAATTTAGCAGATGAGAAAGATTTGGGAGGAGTCCCAGGGGGTAATTTTTCATGTAAGGTAATCTGATGGCATACTCTTACCCAATGGTAGGCTTAGTATCAATTAGAAAGTGGTGAAAAGTGACCCCCGAATGGAACGTTATGATCCATTGTTACAGTTGATGTTATTTTTAAGACAAGGAGAAAAATGAGATCCAGTGATATATGCAGACATGGTTTTTACCCTGAAGAATAAACCCAAGTGTCAGAAAGAATGTGGCTTTGATTTGGCCCCATGGGACCTTTAGTCCTAACTTTGGAAAGAGATAAGAGGCAGAAAAGAAAGAGATGTCATTTAGCACTCAGCATAAGGCAGAGATGTTTGAAATTGGCTCAGATTCACCAGGAAGATTGTGTTCTAGGTGTCCAAGACTTAGAGCTGAGTTAGCCCAGGCCAGCACGGGTACACTCCACCTCAGGCAACCACTCCGGCCCCTGAATGAAAGCCAAATGGCCGTGAGGATGAGATGAATAATCCAGGTGAGGGGACAATGTCAGGGACCCCCAGTGACAACCAACACAAGGAATAAAACCAAGAAAGCTTGGCCTTTAGTCACCCCCTTAAGGCAAGTCTTGAGTCCCCCAGGAGAAGCCATGTGGGTGAGCATCTGCTTTTCTACTAGTGACCTCAAGAGTTGGTGGCAAAAAGTTAAAATGGATAGAGAAAACGCTAGCAAAGCAGCAAAAAGATTGGAGTTCATAGTCAAGAGTCAAGAGGCAGACTGAGGTGATAGTGATTTCATATTGACAGAGCTAACCAAACCAGCAGAAGAGTTGGTGATCAAGGTGGCCAGAGCACGTGTGCAGGGACAAATTGCTAGTGGAGCCTTGCAAGGTACAATGGACCAGCTGTGTCCTACTGCAAGCCCTTTGTGGGACGCGAACAATGCAGGCAGCTGTGCAATGTTAACCAGATACCAGGAGATAGTCACATTGGAATTAAGAAATGCCATTCCAAAAGCAATAACTTGGTCAGTAATAGATAACGTTACACAGGGACAGCACAAGTCACCCACTGACTTTGTGGACAGGCTGTGAGCAGCTGCATGTAAATGCGCAGCCCTGCATCCCTGGTCAGATATGGGGAAGCAGCAGTGGGTTTCCCTGATGTCAGGGCAATCTAGCCCAGATGTCAGGCAGAAATTTCAGAAGCTGAAAGAGCCTGTCAAGAGAGACTTAAAGGCCTGAATGAGAAAAGCATAGAAAGTGTATGACAATCAAGAGAGAGAAAATAAAGAAGAGCTCCCTTCAGCCATGGTGGCAGCTCTGGATCGGCACCAGGGAGAGGCCGGACGTGGGCGTGGATGAAGCAGAGGCAGGGACGAAAAGAGCAGAGGCAGAGGAGGTTCAAAGCAGCCACAGACCAAGCTGGGGCCAAATCAATGTGCATCTTGTAAGAAATCAGGACACTGGAAATAAGGTTAGTGCCCAGAGTTAGCAGACAAAGTACACAAAACTCTTGCAGCCACTCTAGATGATAAGAAATGACCGAGACTGGCAATTCTTACCCTAGCAGGTTACCGGTTAAAATACAGCTAAAGAATAATAAAGAAGTTGAATTTTTAACTAACTGTGGAGACACATTTTCACTCTTGAATCAAGCACTGATACCCAAAAGTGAAAACTATCTTCAAGCACTAGGAGCCACTGGCCAGCATGAAAATGCATTCTTCCTGAAACCACTTCGATGTAAAATCAAGAAGAAAATGGTAATACATCAGTTTCTTTATTTACCAAACTCACCCAAATCCGTCCTATGCAGGGATTTGCTTGAAAATTTGGAAGCAACAGTTCCGTTTAGAAAAAGAAAACTTCAATGGAAGGTACCTGAACACAAATGAGTGGTTTCAGCAGTAGCACTGACAACTGACACCAGACCAACAAACAAGAAGAACTAGTTAGAGGAAGTATTGAATCAGGTATACCCAAGAGTATGGGATACTGACAGCCCAGGAAAATCAAAACGAGCAGACCCTATGAAAATTGAGCTACAGACAAGAGTTAAGGCAGTAGTCAGAAAGCAATACCCTTGAAGATTAGAAGCTAGGAAAGGAATAGAGCCAACAATCAATTAAATCCCTGACATCAGGACTGCTGGAAGAATGGCAGCTAAAATTTAATACTGCTACATCAGCAATAAAGAAACCTAATGGAACTTGGAGACTAGTGCCAGATTTCCAGGCAATTAATGGTTTATACCTTACTAGCTTACTAGCTAAGCTTGGAGATGATTTTATTTGGTGCGGGGAAGGTCCATGGGCAGGTGCTGTCGGGAGCCGTTCCCTCTTGGTCTGAGAGACCGGCTCCCCCAGCCCACCCTGCTCTCAGGCCCGGAGGTTGTAATGTGCGCTCGACCGGCAGCCGAAGGAGGGCTCTTGACACCGTGTCTGATGCAACAGGGGTTTTTGAAGGTAGGTCAGAGGGTGCAGGTTGGGTGAGGGTGAGAAGAGGGACAGGAAGAGGCAGGAGCACAAGCACTGTAACATGACACATAAGGCACCTGCAAGCTGCTGGGGAAGCCTCAAGTCTGCTCAGTGAGCCACGTGTGCCCTCAGCATAGGGACAGCCACCTTTCCCTCCGTGAGCCTCACATCCCAGGGTCAGCAAATCAAGAGGCACCAGCCATGCTGTAGGTGACTCAGAGCGAGTGCAGAGGGTCATGGTGGCCAGGGGCCAGAAGCAGGCAGAAAGCCATCGGGGCTGGGGAAAAGGCTCTGCTCTGCTTACAGCGTGGGCTGAGGGCTGGGGGAGCTCCATTTCCCCCTTGAGATGTTGGAGACGGGGCCTTTCACCCTCCTGATAGGGCTGCAGGCAGCCAAAGGAGTACGACGACACAAGGCCGAGAGCGGCAAAGCAAAGAGCCAGCCGTGCGCAACACAGGGAGGTGGCCCAGTGCAAAGCCAGCGTGGCATCCTGAAAGTGCCCGCTGCACTCTCATGTGTCCCCGGCCTGAGAAGGACAGGAATGTCCGTGGTCCAAGAGGGCCTTTCTGTGGCCCCTTTGGGCTCAAAGCTGCTGCTCTTCTGGCTCCATGGAGCCTAAAGCCACAGAGCTCGGCCTCCCCCACAGCAACAGGAACAAGACTTGGATATCAGGCAGTGGAGCTCAATGCCTAAGGCTCAGGGGCAGGGGCCTGCAGTCTGGAGCACAGGGAGGGCACACGCCCAGCCCCATAATTGCTGGCCTCACAGCCCTGAAAGGCCAGGACCAGGGTCTCACACCTGATTCCAGGGGGTCCCTCCCACTAGCCACTGACCTAGAAGCACCAGAGCAGCCGGCTGTCGGGATCAAGGCGGCTGCCAGGCGGCTGCTTATGGCCTCTGCCAGCCAATTGCTCAGGGCTTAGAAGTGCCTCAGCCCCAGGGTCTCCCCCAGCCTGGCCAAGCTTCCCGGCAGCAGCCCCGCAGTCCCACAGCAGCTCCAGAGCAGCCCCATCCAGAGGCACCTGGGAGCCCTCCGCAATGCAGCCAGCAGCGTGCAGCCAGGAGGACACGGATGGTGCTTCCTGCCCGGCACAGGGCTTGAGGCCATCTCCAGGCACCGCTCCGGCAGGGATCCCCGCAGCTCCGGCCCCTGCCCAGTCGCTCTGTGGCCGGCACAAAGGCTTCAGCAGAACCACCAAAGGCCAAGGGGCTTCTGGCTATTTTCCCTGTAACACTGCACACCTGGGCACCTGGCTGAGCACAAGCACCCTTTGCCCCCTCTTCTCCTATGCCCTACTGACCCTGTGCAAGAAAAGAAAGATCCTGGGACTCTGTGTATTGTAAGACATTCTATTCTATTCTACTCTAAGATATTCAATACTCAACAAAAACGAAAATACAAACAGAAAAATCTCAAAGAAGAAAAAGAAAATCCCTGCTGGCTCAAATGGCTCCAGCAGACAGTCTTGCAGATCATCTCTCTGCGGAGCTCCAGCAGAACAGCAAAGCAGTGCCGCACAGACGCAGACGAGGCCGTTTCCTCCATGCACTGCGGAATTGATCTCGCAGCTTACGCCATGGGGAGTAGGGAGCTCTCTGTACGGCCCGGAGAACTAAACAAGATTCAATGGCAGCATCTCTGATTGCAGGACTGCTGTCATAGGCCATTTCTTCAAGGGCTGCAAGAGAGAGGAACAGAGGCAAGGTCAGATCCCGCATGTGCAGGGAGCCCAGGAGAGGCCCCTGCCAGGGCCATCCCGGTCGGCTCTTGCCATGGCCCGCAGGGAGCAGGGAGCAAGGGGATCAGCCCGAATGTGCTGGACACGAATGGCACACGTGGCCCTGAAATCTCGGTGTGCTCTGCCCACGGCTGCAGATCCCTCCGCAGCCGGAGCAGGGCTTGCAGCTGCCCCCTCCAGCCCCCGCGATCAGCCCGCTGCCCTCACTCACTCACCAGTGCAGATCCGCTGCAGCTCTTGCTGCTGCCCCCTCAGGTGCCGCCCGGCCATGCCTGTGAACACAGAGCCTGTCACGGCCCCAGCGGCACAGCTCCCTGCCAGCGGCGCTGCCGGCGCTGTGGCCACACGGGCTGCTGCTGGCCGGGCAGGGCTCAGCCCGGGCCCTTGCCGCACGCTGCCGCCCCAGGGCACGGCTGCCAGAGGGCGGCAGCAGCAACGCCCAGGCCAGGCGGGGCTCCACGGCGCCGGGCCGGGCTGGCGCTGCCGGGGCAGCAGGCGGGGCCGGGGCCGAGCTGCGGCGGGCCGGGCCGGGCCGGGGAGGAGCCGGGCTCGGGACTCACCCATGAACCTGACGGCCGCCTCTCGCAGGGGCTCCTGTGGGCTCTGCAGGTAGCGCAGAGCCCGGCGCAGGTGCTCGGCCGCTCGGCTCCTGTCCTCTGCCAGCTGCAGAGAGCGGCAGGAGGGAAGGGTTGGCGCGGGCTCAGCCCCTGGGCCGGGCGCTGCCTGCGCCCAGCGCCGGCCTCCCCTGCCCGCACAGCCCTGAGGCGCGGCCGGCAGCCGCTGGCCAAGGGCTCCCGAGGGGAGGGGGCGGAGGGCCGGCTGCTGCCCGGGGAGCCGCGATGCCGGCCCGAAGCCCTGCCGGGCCGGGGCTCCAAGGCCACCCGGTTCGGGCCCACGGGAACCTGGAGTAGAGCCCGCACGGCCTCTGGCTGCAGCAGCGGGCACAGCTGCCAGCCCCGCACACTGAGCCCCCAGGGACCTTCGCCATGCTGAGGCTGGGGGGGGTCTCTGCTGTTCTTACCAGGCACTCCTCAAAGCTCTGATCCACGTGTAGCATTTGTTCTATATCCCTCCTCTTCAGGAATCTGGCTGAGGAATGCAGCGTTTCCCGGGAGGCCTGGATACAGCAGAGACGCAGAGATGGCCCCACAGTCCAGGGCACAGGAGCATCCCAGTGGCACAGGCTGGAGGAGGCTGCAGCCCGCAAGGTGCCAGGGCAGGAGGCAGCCCAAGCCCCTGCCAGGGGGACAGCAGGTGGCCACAAGTGCTCACCTCAGCAACAATCTGATTCTCATCATGGCAGTGGAAGTAGAGAGGGAGCAGGCTCTGGCGCACGTGGGACTTGAGGGCCTTTCTTCCCTCTTCTGTTAATAAGTCCAGCATCTCTTGAAAGACAGCCATGGAGCTCAGCTGCACCTGGCTATCATCCTGGATGAAAGGAAAGGGCAAAAGACCTGAGCATCAGCTGCTTCAGGACCCCAGGGCACAGGCCTGCATCTGCACAGGGCACCAAGTGTCCGGGCAGCAGCCAGTGGCCGTGGCTGTGGACACAGAGCCTTACGCTGTCAAAGAGTGGCAGGAGCGCCTCAGCCAGCTGCAGGGCGATGGGGGTGGCTATTGGGGCACCATTATCCAGGAGCAAATATCTCAGTAAAAGAATGCTCATCCTGATCATGTCGCTGTCATTTTCCTCCAGGAGCTCCACAAGACTTCCAGTCAGGCTCCGCAGTTTTTCGGCCTGTGCGGAACACCACTTTGTGAAAGGCCGCCCTGCTGCCGCAGGGCCCAGAGGCCAAAGGCCTGTCCCAAAGCACTGGGGCAGCTGAAGCAGGAGGCAGGAGAGCTGGGAGCAGCTGACCTAGCGGCCGAAGCCCAGGCAAGGCCAAGCGACAATGTTGCCCAGCCCCACGCTGCCTGCACGGCTTCAGCCACTGCCCCCTTCTCACCATCAAGGGATTCTTGCCCAGCACTACGAGGCCTCGGAGTGCCAAGTAACGCCTGGCCATGTGCTCGCTCTGCAGGTTCTGTGCTACGATCTCCAGAACACTGTCACTGCATTCGCTCAAGTCCAGGCACTCGAGGACCTGAAAGGCACAGGGCAGTGACAGGGGAGCCGGCCGGCAGGAGCCCGGAGCTGCACAGGGCCGGGCCCAGGCAGCAGCACAGGGCACGGGCACTGTCCTGGCTGCTGTGGCTGCGAGTGGGCAGAGGGCTGGGAGGCAGCTCAGCCAGGCAGCGCTGGCCTTGAGGCTCACCTCCACAAGGAATGCCAGGGCAGGGAAATCCCAGTATGGCATCTCTTCACCGAGCATGGCGAGCAGGTAGAATGCAACCGCGGAACAAAAGTGGATGGCTAAGCGGCAAATTTCTCTGAAGAGGGGAAAAAGGAAACAAGACCCTGAGCTAGTGAGGCAAACCTCTCCCAGGCGTGACTCATCCAGTTCTCATCTTTCCACAGCACCCTTCCAGCAAGGGGGCGTGGGCCATTTGGCAGTTGGTTGCTCATGGGCACCCTCCTCTGCCAGCCTTTTGCAGTCTGCTTGGCCGTTCCTTTAGTGACAAGGCCCTCTGGCCCATGGCCACCACAAACACTTTGTGGGCCATCTGGGCACAGAGCAGCAATGTCCGAGGCAGTGGGGAGAAGGGGGTCTCACCTGGCAAGCAGAGCCACGGCAAAGTGGTGAGTGTCAAGAGAGAGCAGCGTGTCCCAGGCACACCTGCGCTCCATTGCCACCACCACATCCTCGCAGCGGAGAAGGCAGAGCAGGGACTTCAGGGTGCGCACTGCAAACCTGTGTGCAGAGCAAAGCCCAGGTCACACTGGCAGCACTGGCTCCTTGGCAGGCCACGTGGCAGGGACAGGAGGAGTGGGATGGAGCACCTGTTGGGGCTGGTGGCAAGGCCGTGCTCTTCCTGGCATCCCTTCCAGAAGGTGTCCACTGCCTCTGGCATATCCAGAGTGCTGAAGAACACTTGGAAGAGGAGATGCACAAATAGGCGGGGGAAATACACCTTCAATATCCGTGGCAGACAGGGCACCTGGAGGATCTTCCACATCACCACGGTTGCCTGCAAAGGACAAAGCCCACCGAGACAGCGCTCAGTGCCGAGGTGTGCGTGTGGCAGGGCCCGAGCGTGGCAGGGAGAGGCCCGGAGAGACCTTGGCAGGGGGAGCACGGGGCCTGGTGGGCCTGAAGCTGCCCCTGGGCCAGGTTTCAGGCCAGCGCCTGAGGCAGGGAGATGCGGTGGGGGAAGGAGGATGGAGAGCTGCTGGAGAGGCAGCCTTGGGGCCAGCAAAGGCCAGTTGCAGAAACTCACAGCCAGGGCAAAGACAGCCGTTTCGTCCCCATCGGAGGTGCAGGTGCTGTACTCTGGCCAGCTCCCCAGCACATCCAGGAGGATCAGCTGCGCCAGCTCCACAGTCCTGGCTGAGCCCATGATGGTCTTCCACATGGCCATGGCAGCTCTGCAGGGTTAGAGCTGTGTCTCAGGGGCAGCTGAGCTGGCTGCCATTTCTGCCTGGGCCCACCGCCCCCCTGCCAGCAGCAGCCCGACAGCCCAGCCCAGTGGGGACAGAGCCCTGAGAGGCGGCAAGGGAGCGTGGCAGCAGGCTCAGGGGCTGTCATAGCAGGGCAGGGAAAGGGAGCAGCCAGAGGGCCCTGGAACTCTCTGTTGCTCAGACACCTGGGCAGGCTGTACAGGGTGATGGTCTGGGGAGGCCTGAGCCCTGTGGGCAGGTGAGCCCCATACCTGTCACAGGACGGGGCCACACGCAGGAGCGTGATGACTGCGTCATTTGGCTGTGCTTCGGTGAGATCCAGCAGGGTCTTGTCCAGCCTGTGCTCAGCAGAATCATTGGCCATGAGCCACTGGTGGATGTAGCTCACCATGGCAGGCACCTGGAGAAGGCACGGGGAGACTTGGAAAGCTGCCAGAGGGAGCAATGTTCCCAGCTTCCCCAGAGAAGTGCTTCCCTTCCCAACCCACTGCCATGTGGCCTGAAAGGCTCACAGCAACCAGCATGCGTGGCTGGGGAGGCCAAGCAGTTGCTGGGAGGATCAAAGCCTGGCCACAGGCTGCTTACTTGCTTTGGAGTGTATAAATGTTCCTCTACAAGCATAGAGAGCAAGGCAGCACCGGTCTTGCTTTGGAAGATGGGCGAGTACGGTCTGAGGCCTACGCCCGTGGCGATGGTCTCTTCCTCCTCAATTCTCTTGAGGAAGTTGCAAACGAACTGTAGGAGAAGGGCAAGAAGCCGGGGATGTTGCATGGAGTGCTGCACACACGGTGTTGGGCTGAGCAGGGACAGCAGGCCCAGCCCAGGTGGGGGTGGCTGCAGGTACCTGCGCTGTTCTGCGGAAGCGGCCACGGCTGGACTCCTGCTCCTGTGTGCGCTCCAGGGCTGCATCTGGCAAAGAGCGAGGGCAGCCAGAGATGAGGGACTGTGGGAGAGGCCCGAGAGCACGGCCCAGCCCTGCGCTCCCCAGGCAGGGAGAGCCCCGGGATGCCCCAGGGGATGGAGCACGGCCACTGCGGGGTGTCTGCCCGGCCCCTCTTCCATCCGGTCCATGGGCCTGTCCCCAGGGGATAGCATGGCACAGCACAGCATGGCATGGTGTGGGGCCAAGCTGGCAGCAGGCTCCAGTCCTGTGGCCCAGCCGTGCCACTCACCCTCCTGCGGTGGCTGGAACGGCACCACCGCTTCAGTCTGCTGTGCCGGGGCAGCTCCAGAGCCTTCTTCCTCCTCCTCCACCCAGGCCAGCTCAGGCACTGCCGGGTGTCTCTGCTCCATGTCTCTGCCTGGATTTGTGGCTACTTGCAGGAGAGATGCCCTGGCAAAGCTCCAAGTCACCAAATCAGGCAGGGTGCCTGGAAGGCACCTTCAAGTAAGAAGCCTCAGGAAGGGCTACAGGACAGCAAGTCCTGCACTCGGTCTCAAGGGCTCCTGCCACAAGGACAGGAGACTCCTGTCAAGAACTGTGGGCTGGCCTCAAGGGCACCTGCAGAAGAGAAGCCTCAGGGAGACCACGGGTCAGCAAGTCCTGTGGTCTGGCCTTGAGCTCAGCTGCAGGAACAAGGCTTCAGAAAAGCTCCGGGTGGGACGCGAACGAGCGCGCTGTGCGGGGGGCTCCTCACGGCACCGCTCTGTCCCGTCCTGTCCCGTCGCGTGCTCTGAGCACTGTGGCGAGCTCTTGTCACCGCCAGCTCCTATGTCACCAGGTGTCACAGAGGTCCCTTGGACACCCGTTTCCATGTCACAATGACTGTGTGGCACCGTGTCACCAAGGGCCCTTGCACACACTGCCGCCTGCCTTGGCGCCAGCCCCAGCCCACCCAAAGTGGCCCAGGTTGGAAGGAATGGCTGGCGCCAGGAGTCTAAGCCAGGCCGACAGGATCTTTAAGAAGGGCTCAGAGCATCAGCAAACACTGCCCTGCTCTGTGGGCTCAGGGCAGCAGAAGGATCCCCCAGGGCTGCCGTCACAGCCGTTCTGGAAAGGGCACAGGGCCTTCCAGGGAAGCTGGCACGGCCTCCTTGGGACACGTCCCGGCTGGTGGCCGTCCTGATGTGACACCGCACAAGGAACGTGTGGGCCCGAGCATGAATGCTGCTCTGAGGCCTGGGGCCCGGGGAGCGCTGACATCAGCAGGTGTGGCAGAGTCCCTGGCCAAGCAGACCTGCCACCCCCCGAGCCCTGGCAGCGCTGGTGCCTGTCTCCTGCCCCAGAGACCTGCGCCCCCAGGGAGCTTCTGTGCCAGAAGGAGCCAAAGCCCGCGTGCATGGGGGGCTGTGCTCCTACCTGCAGGGGCTGATGGCAGGAGCACCTGGAGCAAGTGCTGGCACACTTGGTCTCTGTCAGATGATGTTGCTCCTTCCTGAAATGAATTTTTCTCATGGAAGGCATTGGCAGTAGCACCAGAGCACCATCCATTGCTGAGTTTCGCAGGGCAATTAGAATGCCACGTTAACAGTCTGAAATTTCCTTGTGCTTTTCTCACTCTCTTTCCCACATTCTGGAGAAAACAGAATCTGCCCAGCCTCTGCTATTCTCAGCTTCAGTTGCTGCATGTCTTGCTCTGGCAGCTCATGTCCAAACAAAACTGTGTCCCTGCTGAGCACAGCAAGAAGCGGCCACAAAGTGGCAAGTTCCCCAGTGAACATCAAGGCAGATACGTGGAAGTGCAGAGGATAAGGACAAGTCTGGGAGGAGAAGCTCTTCTGTGTCTCTGATGATGGTGCCCACACCCTGAAGCAGCAGCCAAGAGAAGCGCTGGAAGCAGACGGGCGCAGTTTTGGGCAGCAAAATATCAAAAGTTATGAAACCATTAGCCAGAATGCAAAGGATGGAGTGTGGCCCGGAGGGGAAGCCCTAGATGCAGCTGAGACCACTTTGTTCAGCCTGGAGGAGAGTAAAGGGCGTCATTGTGGTCTTCAACCTCCTCCTGAGGGGAATCAGAGGGGCTGCTGCAGCTCTTGTCACTGTTGGGACCAGTGACAGGACTGGAGAAAAGGGCAGGGAGCTGGGACAGGGCAAGTTTCATTTCCGTATCAGGAAAAGGTTTTTCACCCAGAGCACGGTCAGGCACTGGGATGGGTTCCCCATGGACGCAGCCCAGCGGAGCCCGGGCTGGCTCTTGGGAAAACTGCGGCGCTGCGCCAGGAGTGGGGAACGGCCAAGGCGTGGGTTCTGCCTGCGGCTGAACCTGCTGAGCCCCTGCTCAGTGGTTCAGGATCTACTCACTGCAGCACGGAGCAGCCAAAGAGAAGGAGGAGGCTCCTCGATTGTGAGGTTCCACAGGCAAAGGTTTATCCCAAGGGAAGGATTCAGCAGCATAGAGCCGCCAGCACTTCTGTGCATGAGATTTTATCGGGGTACAACTCAGGGGGGTGGATACAAAGGATTGAGCAAGAAGGAATCTGCAGGGGAGGAGCGAGGGCATTCCATCAGTTGCTTGGGACTAATTAGGACAGACGAGAGGAGAGGGTAGGTCACATGGGCCAGAGGGGCTTCCAGCAATAGGGAATTCCAAAGGGGTGGTGCAGTCAGGGATTGGTCCAAGGCAAAAGTGACAGGGAAGGTTCAGGAATAAAGAGCTGGATTATCTTGAGAGGCAGGGAAGGAGCTGGAACAAAGAGCGGGGAATGGCATGAGGGACAGCTTTGAGGGAGGGAAAAACCTAGGGGTAAACCAACTTGGGGAAAATACGGGGTACATGAAAAGAAACCATTCTACGATAACTGATAAATAGACACGAACCGCAACAGCCCAGGGAAATGGGCACAGCATCAATCCCGTCTGAGTTTGAGAAGTGTTTGAACAACTTGGAGCAGTCACCCAAGCTTTTAGACACTACATCCAAAGCCAAGGGTTGTGACCTCTAGGTTTACGTGAGTATATACTCCTGAGTATGATATTAGGCAGTGTTTTAAGAAACTCGTTTTATGTCCGATCATACCCCAATTCCTTGCAGATTGTGTGGAATGTGGAATCCTTTTGTTTTCACTGCTTGTTAGGACTATAAAAAAGAATATTCGTGCTGGGTGACTCAGAGACAGCCTGTGTATGTTAAGTGTAGTCTACAGGGGATAAAGAGAAGGAAACAAGAAGTACTAATACATCCGGCTAAGTTTGGAAATGTAGATAGCATGAAGAATGAATAACACAAGAAGTAAAGATGGTATTAAAAAGAGTCCACTAGAATGTAATTTAGCAGATGAGAAAGATTTGGGAGGAGTCCCAGGGGGTAATTTTTCATGTAAGGTAATCTGATGGCATACTCTTACCCAATGGTAGGCTTAGTATCAATTAGAAAGTGGTGAAAAGTGACCCCCGAATGGAACGTTATGATCCATTGTTACAGTTGATGTTATTTTTAAGACAAGGAGAAAAATGAGATCCAGTGATATATGCAGACATGGTTTTTACCCTGAAGAATAAACCCAAGTGTCAGAAAGAATGTGGCTTTGATTTGGCCCCATGGGACCTTTAGTCCTAACTTTGGAAAGAGATAAGAGGCAGAAAAGAAAGAGATGTCATTTAGCACTCAGCATAAGGCAGAGATGTTTGAAATTGGCTCAGATTCACCAGGAAGATTGTGTTCTAGGTGTCCAAGACTTAGAGCTGAGTTAGCCCAGGCCAGCACGGGTACACTCCACCTCAGGCAACCACTCCGGCCCCTGAATGAAAGCCAAATGGCCGTGAGGATGAGATGAATAATCCAGGTGAGGGGACAATGTCAGGGACCCCCAGTGACAACCAACACAAGGAATAAAACCAAGAAAGCTTGGCCTTTAGTCACCCCCTTAAGGCAAGTCTTGAGTCCCCCAGGAGAAGCCATGTGGGTGAGCATCTGCTTTTCTACTAGTGACCTCAAGAGTTGGTGGCAAAAAGTTAAAATGGATAGAGAAAACGCTAGCAAAGCAGCAAAAAGATTGGAGTTCATAGTCAAGAGTCAAGAGGCAGACTGAGGTGATAGTGATTTCATATTGACAGAGCTAACCAAACCAGCAGAAGAGTTGGTGATCAAGGTGGCCAGAGCACGTGTGCAGGGACAAATTGCTAGTGGAGCCTTGCAAGGTACAATGGACCAGCTGTGTCCTACTGCAAGCCCTTTGTGGGACGCGAACAATGCAGGCAGCTGTGCAATGTTAACCAGATACCAGGAGATAGTCACATTGGAATTAAGAAATGCCATTCCAAAAGCAATAACTTGGTCAGTAATAGATAACGTTACACAGGGACAGCACAAGTCACCCACTGACTTTGTGGACAGGCTGTGAGCAGCTGCATGTAAATGCGCAGCCCTGCATCCCTGGTCGGATATGGGGAAGCAGCAGTGGGTTTCCCTGATGTCAGGGCAATCTAGCCCAGATGTCAGGCAGAAATTTCAGAAGCTGAAAGAGCCTGTCAAGAGAGACTTAAAGGCCTGAATGAGAAAAGCATAGAAAGTGTATGACAATCAAGAGAGAGAAAATAAAGAAGAGCTCCCTTCAGCCATGGTGGCAGCTCTGGATCGGCACCAGGGAGAGGCCGGACGTGGGCGTGGATGAAGCAGAGGCAGGGACGAAAAGAGCAGAGGCAGAGGAGGTTCAAAGCAGCCACAGACCAAGCTGGGGCCAAATCAATGTGCATCTTGTAAGAAATCAGGACACTGGAAATAAGGTTAGTGCCCAGAGTTAGCAGACAAAGTACACAAAACTCTTGCAGCCACTCTAGATGATAAGAAATGACCGAGACTGGCAATTCTTACCCTAGCAGGTTACCGGTTAAAATACAGCTAAAGAATAATAAAGAAGTTGAATTTTTAACTAATTGTGGAGACACATTTTCACTCTTGAATCAAGCACTGATACCCAAAAGTGAAAACTATCTTCAAGCACTAGGAGCCACTGGCCAGCATGAAAATGCATTCTTCCTGAAACCACTTCGATGTAAAATCAAGAAGAAAATGGGAATACATCAGTTTCTTTATTTACCAAACTCACCCAAATCCGTCCTATGCAGGGATTTGCTTGAAAATTTGGAAGCAACAGTTCCGTTTAGAAAAAGAAAACTTCAATGGAAGGTACCTGAACACAAATGAGTGGTTTCAGCAGTAGCACTGACAACTGACACCAGACCAACAAACAAGAAGAACTAGTTAGAGGAAGTATTGAATCAGGTATACCCAAGAGTATGGGATACTGACAGCCCAGGAAAATCAAAACGAGCAGACCCTATGAAAATTGAGCTACAGACAAGAGTTAAGGCAGTAGTCAGAAAGCAATACCCTTGAAGATTAGAAGCTAGGAAAGGAATAGAGCCAACAATCAATTAGATCCCTGACATCAGGACTGCTGGAAGAATGGCAGCTAAAATTTAATACTGCTACATCAGCAATAAAGAAACCTAATGGAACTTGGAGACTAGTGCCAGATTTCCAGGCAATTAATGGTTTATACCTTACTAGCTTACTAGCTAAGCTTGGAGATGATTTTATTTGGTGCGGGGAAGGTCCATGGGCAGGTGCTGTCGGGAGCCGTTCCCTCTTGGTCTGAGAGACCGGCTCCCCCAGCCCACCCTGCTCTCAGGCCCGGAGGTTGTAATGTGCGCTCGACCGGCAGCCGAAGGAGGGCTCTTGACACCGTGTCTGATGCAACAGGGGTTTTTGAAGGTAGGTCAGAGGGTGCAGGTTGGGTGAGGGCGAGAAGAGGGACAGGAAGAGGCAGGAGCACAAGCACTGTAACATGACACATAAGGCACCTGCAAGCTGCTGGGGAAGCCTCAAGTCTGCTCAGTGAGCCACGTGTGCCCTCAGCATAGGGACAGCCACCTTTCCCTCCGTGAGCCTCACATCCCAGGGTCAGCAAATCAAGAGGCACCAGCCATGCTGTAGGTGACTCAGAGCGAGTGCAGAGGGTCATGGTGGCCAGGGGCCAGAAGCAGGCAGAAAGCCATCGGGGCTGGGGAAAAGGCTCTGCTCTGCTTACAGCGTGGGCTGAGGGCTGGGGGAGCTCCATTTCCCCCTTGAGATGTTGGAGACGGGGCCTTTCACCCTCCTGATAGGGCTGCAGGCAGCCAAAGGAGTACGACGACACAAGGCCGAGAGCGGCAAAGCAAAGAGCCAGCCGTGCGCAACACAGGGAGGTGGCCCAGTGCAAAGCCAGCGTGGCATCCTGAAAGTGCCCGCTGCACTCTCATGTGTCCCCGGCCTGAGAAGGACAGGAATGTCCGTGGTCCAAGAGGGCCTTTCTGTGGCCCCTTTGGGCTCAAAGCTGCTGCTCTTCTGGCTCCATGGAGCCTAAAGCCACAGAGCTCGGCCTCCCCCACAGCAACAGGAACAAGACTTGGATATCAGGCAGTGGAGCTCAATGCCTAAGGCTCAGGGGCAGGGGCCTGCAGTCTGGAGCACAGGGAGGGCACACGCCCAGCCCCATAATTGCTGGCCTCACAGCCCTGAAAGGCCAGGACCAGGGTCTCACACCTGATTCCATGGGGTCCCTCCCACTAGCCACTGACCTAGAAGCACCAGAGCAGCCGGCTGTCGGGATCAAGGCGGCTGCCAGGCGGCTGCTTATGGCCTCTGCCAGCCAATTGCTCAGGGCTTAGAAGTGCCTCAGCCCCAGGGTCTCCCCCAGCCTGGCCAAGCTTCCCGGCAGCAGCCCCGCAGTCCCACAGCAGCTCCAGAGCAGCCCCATCCAGAGGCACCTGGGAGCCCTCCGCAATGCAGCCAGCAGCGTGCAGCCAGGAGGACACGGATGGTGCTTCCTGCCCGGCACAGGGCTTGAGGCCATCTCCAGGCACCGCTCCGGCAGGGATCCCCGCAGCTCCGGCCCCTGCCCAGTCGCTCTGTGGCCGGCACAAAGGCTTCAGCAGAACCACCAAAGGCCAAGGGGCTTCTGGCTATTTTCCCTGTAACACTGCACACCTGGGCACCTGGCTGAGCACAAGCACCCTTTGCCCCCTCTTCTCCTATGCCCTACTGACCCTGTGCAAGAAAAGAAAGATCCTGGGACTCTGTGTATTGTAAGACATTCTATTCTATTCTACTCTAAGATATTCAATACTCAACAAAAACGAAAATACAAACAGAAAAATCTCAAAGAAGAAAAAGAAAATCCCTGCTGGCTCAAATGGCTCCAGCAGACAGTCTTGCAGATCATCTCTCTGCGGAGCTCCAGCAGAACAGCAAAGCAGTGCCGCACAGACGCAGACGAGGCCGTTTCCTCCATGCACTGCGGAATTGATCTCGCAGCTTACGCCATGGGGAGTAGGGAGCTCTCTGTACGGCCCGGAGAACTAAACAACATTCAATGGCAGCATCTCTGATTGCAGGACTGCTGTCATAGGCCATTTCTTCAAGGGCTGCAAGAGAGAGGAACAGAGGCAAGGTCAGATCCCGCATGTGCAGGGAGCCCAGGAGAGGCCCCTGCCAGGGCCATCCCGGTCGGCTCTTGCCATGGCCCGCAGGGAGCAGGGAGCAAGGGGATCAGCCCGAATGTGCTGGACACGAATGGCACACGTGGCCCTGAAATCTCGGTGTGCTCTGCCCACGGCTGCAGATCCCTCCGCAGCCGGAGCAGGGCTTGCAGCTGCCCCCTCCAGCCCCCGCGATCAGCCCGCTGCCCTCACTCACTCACCAGTGCAGATCCGCTGCAGCTCTTGCTGCTGCCCCCTCAGGTGCCGCCCGGCCATGCCTGTGAACACAGAGCCTGTCACGGCCCCAGCGGCACAGCTCCCTGCCAGCGGCGCTGCCGGCGCTGTGGCCACACGGGCTGCTGCTGGCCGGGCAGGGCTCAGCCCGGGCCCTTGCCGCACGCTGCCGCCCCAGGGCACGGCTGCCAGAGGGCGGCAGCAGCAACGCCCAGGCCAGGCGGGGCTCCACGGCGCCGGGCCGGGCTGGCGCTGCCGGGGCAGCAGGCGGGGCCGGGGCCGAGCTGCGGCGGGCCGGGCCGGGCCGGGGAGGAGCCGGGCTCGGGACTCACCCATGAACCTGACGGCCGCCTCTCGCAGGGGCTCCTGTGGGCTCTGCAGGTAGCGCAGAGCCCGGCGCAGGTGCTCGGCCGCTCGGCTCCTGTCCTCTGCCAGCTGCAGAGAGCGGCAGGAGGGAAGGGTTGGCGCGGGCTCAGCCCCTGGGCCGGGCGCTGCCTGCGCCCAGCGCCGGCCTCCCCTGCCCGCACAGCCCTGAGGCGCGGCCGGCAGCCGCTGGCCAAGGGCTCCCGAGGGGAGGGGGCGGAGGGCCGGCTGCTGCCCGGGGAGCCGCGATGCCGGCCCGAAGCCCTGCCGGGCCGGGGCTCCAAGGCCACCCGGTTCGGGCCCACGGGAACCTGGAGTAGAGCCCGCACGGCCTCTGGCTGCAGCAGCGGGCACAGCTGCCAGCCCCGCACACTGAGCCCCCAGGGACCTTCGCCATGCTGAGGCTGGGGGGGGTCTCTGCTGTTCTTACCAGGCACTCCTCAAAGCTCTGATCCACGTGTAGCATTTGTTCTATATCCCTCCTCTTCAGGAATCTGGCCGAGGAATGCAGCGTTTCCCGGGAGGCCTGGATACAGCAGAGACGCAGAGATGGCCCCACAGTCCAGGGCACAGGAGCATCCCAGTGGCACAGGCTGGAGGAGGCTGCAGCCCGCAAGGTGCCAGGGCAGGAGGCAGCCCAAGCCCCTGCCAGGGGGACAGCAGGTGGCCACAAGTGCTCACCTCAGCAACAATCTGATTCTCATCATGGCAGTGGAAGTAGAGAGGGAGCAGGCTCTGGCGCACGTGGGACTTGAGGGCCTTTCTTCCCTCTTCTGTTAATAAGTCCAGCATCTCTTGAAAGACAGCCATGGAGCTCAGCTGCACCTGGCTATCATCCTGGATGAAAGGAAAGGGCAAAAGACCTGAGCATCAGCTGCTTCAGGACCCCAGGGCACAGGCCTGCATCTGCACAGGGCACCAAGTGTCCGGGCAGCAGCCAGTGGCCGTGGCTGTGGACACAGAGCCTTACGCTGTCAAAGAGTGGCAGGAGCGCCTCAGCCAGCTGCAGGGCGATGGGGGTGGCTATTGGGGCACCATTATCCAGGAGCAAATATCTCAGTAAAAGAATGCTCATCCTGATCATGTCGCTGTCATTTTCCTCCAGGAGCTCCACAAGACTTCCAGTCAGGCTCCGCAGTTTTTCGGCCTGTGCGGAACACCACTTTGTGAAAGGCCGCCCTGCTGCCGCAGGGCCCAGAGGCCAAAGGCCTGTCCCAAAGCACTGGGGCAGCTGAAGCAGGAGGCAGGAGAGCTGGGAGCAGCTGACCTAGCGGCCGAAGCCCAGGCAAGGCCAAGCGACAATGTTGCCCAGCCCCACGCTGCCTGCACGGCTTCAGCCACTGCCCCCTTCTCACCATCAAGGGATTCTTGCCCAGCACTACGAGGCCTCGGAGTGCCAAGTAACGCCTGGCCATGTGCTCGCTCTGCAGGTTCTGTGCTACGATCTCCAGAACACTGTCACTGCATTCGCTCAAGTCCAGGCACTCGAGGACCTGAAAGGCACAGGGCAGTGACAGGGGAGCCGGCCGGCAGGAGCCCGGAGCTGCACAGGGCCGGGCCCAGGCAGCAGCACAGGGCACGGGCACTGTCCTGGCTGCTGTGGCTGCGAGTGGGCAGAGGGCTGGGAGGCAGCTCAGCCAGGCAGCGCTGGCCTTGAGGCTCACCTCCACAAGGAATGCCAGGGCAGGGAAATCCCAGTATGGCATCTCTTCACCGAGCATGGCGAGCAGGTAGAATGCAACCGCGGAACAAAAGTGGATGGCTAAGCGGCAAATTTCTCTGAAGAGGGGAAAAAGGAAACAAGACCCTGAGCTAGTGAGGCAAACCTCTCCCAGGCGTGACTCATCCAGTTCTCATCTTTCCACAGCACCCTTCCAGCAAGGGGGCGTGGGCCATTTGGCAGTTGGTTGCTCATGGGCACCCTCCTCTGCCAGCCTTTTGCAGTCTGCTTGGCCGTTCCTTTAGTGACAAGGCCCTCTGGCCCATGGCCACCACAAACACTTTGTGGGCCATCTGGGCACAGAGCAGCAATGTCCGAGGCAGTGGGGAGAAGGGGGTCTCACCTGGCAAGCAGAGCCACGGCAAAGTGGTGAGTGTCAAGAGAGAGCAGCGTGTCCCAGGCACACCTGCGCTCCATTGCCACCACCACATCCTCGCAGCGGAGAAGGCAGAGCAGGGACTTCAGGGTGCGCACTGCAAACCTGTGTGCAGAGCAAAGCCCAGGTCACACTGGCAGCACTGGCTCCTTGGCAGGCCACGTGGCAGGGACAGGAGGAGTGGGATGGAGCACCTGTTGGGGCTGGTGGCAAGGCCGTGCTCTTCCTGGCATCCCTTCCAGAAGGTGTCCACTGCCTCTGGCATATCCAGAGTGCTGAAGAACACTTGGAAGAGGAGATGCACAAATAGGCGGGGGAAATACACCTTCAATATCCGTGGCAGACAGGGCACCTGGAGGATCTTCCACATCACCACGGTTGCCTGCAAAGGACAAAGCCCACCGAGACAGCGCTCAGTGCCGAGGTGTGCGTGTGGCAGGGCCCGAGCGTGGCAGGGAGAGGCCCGGAGAGACCTTGGCAGGGGGAGCACGGGGCCTGGTGGGCCTGAAGCTGCCCCTGGGCCAGGTTTCAGGCCAGCGCCTGAGGCAGGGAGATGCGGTGGGGGAAGGAGGATGGAGAGCTGCTGGAGAGGCAGCCTTGGGGCCAGCAAAGGCCAGTTGCAGAAACTCACAGCCAGGGCAAAGACAGCCGTTTCGTCCCCATCGGAGGTGCAGGTGCTGTACTCTGGCCAGCTCCCCAGCACATCCAGGAGGATCAGCTGCGCCAGCTCCACAGTCCTGGCTGAGCCCATGATGGTCTTCCACATGGCCATGGCAGCTCTGCAGGGTTAGAGCTGTGTCTCAGGGGCAGCTGAGCTGGCTGCCATTTCTGCCTGGGCCCACCGCCCCCCTGCCAGCAGCAGCCCGACAGCCCAGCCCAGTGGGGACAGAGCCCTGAGAGGCGGCAAGGGAGCGTGGCAGCAGGCTCAGGGGCTGTCATAGCAGGGCAGGGAAAGGGAGCAGCCAGAGGGCCCTGGAACTCTCTGTTGCTCAGACACCTGGGCAGGCTGTACAGGGTGATGGTCTGGGGAGGCCTGAGCCCTGTGGGCAGGTGAGCCCCATACCTGTCACAGGACGGGGCCACACGCAGGAGCGTGATGACTGCGTCATTTGGCTGTGCTTCGGTGAGATCCAGCAGGGTCTTGTCCAGCCTGTGCTCAGCAGAATCATTGGCCATGAGCCACTGGTGGATGTAGCTCACCATGGCAGGCACCTGGAGAAGGCACGGGGAGACTTGGAAAGCTGCCAGAGGGAGCAATGTTCCCAGCTTCCCCAGAGAAGTGCTTCCCTTCCCAACCCACTGCCATGTGGCCTGAAAGGCTCACAGCAACCAGCATGCGTGGCTGGGGAGGCCAAGCAGTTGCTGGGAGGATCAAAGCCTGGCCACAGGCTGCTTACTTGCTTTGGAGTGTATAAATGTTCCTCTACAAGCATAGAGAGCAAGGCAGCACCGGTCTTGCTTTGGAAGATGGGCGAGTACGGTCTGAGGCCTACGCCCGTGGCGATGGTCTCTTCCTCCTCAATTCTCTTGAGGAAGTTGCAAACGAACTGTAGGAGAAGGGCAAGAAGCCGGGGATGTTGCATGGAGTGCTGCACACACGGTGTTGGGCTGAGCAGGGACAGCAGGCCCAGCCCAGGTGGGGGTGGCTGCAGGTACCTGCGCTGTTCTGCGGAAGCGGCCACGGCTGGACTCCTGCTCCTGTGTGCGCTCCAGGGCTGCATCTGGCAAAGAGCGAGGGCAGCCAGAGATGAGGGACTGTGGGAGAGGCCCGAGAGCACGGCCCAGCCCTGCGCTCCCCAGGCAGGGAGAGCCCCGGGATGCCCCAGGGGATGGAGCACGGCCACTGCGGGGTGTCTGCCCGGCCCCTCTTCCATCCGGTCCATGGGCCTGTCCCCAGGGGATAGCATGGCACAGCACAGCATGGCATGGTGTGGGGCCAAGCTGGCAGCAGGCTCCAGTCCTGTGGCCCAGCCGTGCCACTCACCCTCCTGCGGTGGCTGGAACGGCACCACCGCTTCAGTCTGCTGTGCCGGGGCAGCTCCAGAGCCTTCTTCCTCCTCCTCCACCCAGGCCAGCTCAGGCACTGCCGGGTGTCTCTGCTCCATGTCTCTGCCTGGATTTGTGGCTACTTGCAGGAGAGATGCCCTGGCAAAGCTCCAAGTCACCAAATCAGGCAGGGTGCCTGGAAGGCACCTTCAAGTAAGAAGCCTCAGGAAGGGCTACAGGACAGCAAGTCCTGCACTCGGTCTCAAGGGCTCCTGCCACAAGGACAGGAGACTCCTGTCAAGAACTGTGGGCTGGCCTCAAGGGCACCTGCAGAAGAGAAGCCTCAGGGAGACCACGGGTCAGCAAGTCCTGTGGTCTGGCCTTGAGCTCAGCTGCAGGAACAAGGCTTCAGAAAAGCTCCGGGTGGGACGCGAACGAGCGCGCTGTGCGGGGGGCTCCTCACGGCACCGCTCTGTCCCGTCCTGTCCCGTCGCGTGCTCTGAGCACTGTGGCGAGCTCTTGTCACCGCCAGCTCCTATGTCACCAGGTGTCACAGAGGTCCCTTGGACACCCGTTTCCATGTCACAATGACTGTGTGGCACCGTGTCACCAAGGGCCCTTGCACACACTGCCGCCTGCCTTGGCGCCAGCCCCAGCCCACCCAAAGTGGCCCAGGTTGGAAGGAATGGCTGGCGCCAGGAGTCTAAGCCAGGCCGACAGGATCTTTAAGAAGGGCTCAGAGCATCAGCAAACACTGCCCTGCTCTGTGGGCTCAGGGCAGCAGAAGGATCCCCCAGGGCTGCCGTCACAGCCGTTCTGGAAAGGGCACAGGGCCTTCCAGGGAAGCTGGCACGGCCTCCTTGGGACACGTCCCGGCTGGTGGCCGTCCTGATGTGACACCGCACAAGGAACGTGTGGGCCCGAGCATGAATGCTGCTCTGAGGCCTGGGGCCCGGGGAGCGCTGACATCAGCAGGTGTGGCAGAGTCCCTGGCCAAGCAGACCTGCCACCCCCCGAGCCCTGGCAGCGCTGGTGCCTGTCTCCTGCCCCAGAGACCTGCGCCCCCAGGGAGCTTCTGTGCCAGAAGGAGCCAAAGCCCGCGTGCATGGGGGGCTGTGCTCCTACCTGCAGGGGCTGATGGCAGGAGCACCTGGAGCAAGTGCTGGCACACTTGGTCTCTGTCAGATGATGTTGCTCCTTCCTGAAATGAATTTTTCTCATGGAAGGCATTGGCAGTAGCACCAGAGCACCATCCATTGCTGAGTTTCGCAGGGCAATTAGAATGCCACGTTAACAGTCTGAAATTTCCTTGTGCTTTTCTCACTCTCTTTCCCACATTCTGGAGAAAACAGAATCTGCCCAGCCTCTGCTATTCTCAGCTTCAGTTGCTGCATGTCTTGCTCTGGGAGCTCATGTCCAAACAAAACTGTGTCCCTGCTGAGCACAGCAAGAAGCGGCCACAAAGTGGCAAGTTCCCCAGTGAACATCAAGGCAGATACGTGGAAGTGCAGAGGATAAGGACAAGTCTGGGAGGAGAAGCTCTTCTGTGTCTCTGATGATGGTGCCCACACCCTGAAGCAGCAGCCAAGAGAAGCGCTGGAAGCAGACGGGCGCAGTTTTGGGCAGCAAAATATCAAAAGTTATGAAACCATTAGCCAGAATGCAAAGGATGGAGTGTGGCCCGGAGGGGAAGCCCTAGATGCAGCTGAGACCACTTTGTTCAGCCTGGAGGAGAGTAAAGGGCATCATTGTGGTCTTCAGCCTCCTCCTGAGGGGAATCAGAGGGGCTGCTGCAGCTCTTGTCACTGTTGGGACCAGTGACAGGACTGGAGAAAAGGGCAGGGAGCTGGGACAGGGCAAGTTTCATTTCCGTATCAGGAAAAGGTTTTTCACCCAGAGCACGGTCAGGCACTGGGATGGGTTCCCCATGGACGCAGCCCAGCGGAGCCCGGGCTGGCTCTTGGGAAAACTGCGGCGCTGCGCCAGGAGTGGGGAACGGCCAAGGCGTGGGTTCTGCCTGCGGCTGAACCTGCTGAGCCCCTGCTCAGTGGTTCAGGATCTACTCACTGCAGCACGGAGCAGCCAAAGAGAAGGAGGAGGCTCCTCGATTGTGAGGTTCCACAGGCAAAGGTTTATCCCAAGGGAAGGATTCAGCAGCATAGAGCCGCCAGCACTTCTGTGCATGAGATTTTATCGGGGTACAACTCAGGGGGGTGGATACAAAGGATTGAGCAAGAAGGAATCTGCAGGGGAGGAGCGAGGGCATTCCATCAGTTGCTTGGGACTAATTAGGACAGACGAGAGGAGAGGGTAGGTCACATGGGCCAGAGGGGCTTCCAGCAATAGGGAATTCCAAAGGGGTGGTGCAGTCAGGGATTGGTCCAAGGCAAAAGTGACAGGGAAGGTTCAGGAATAAAGAGCTGGATTATCTTGAGAGGCAGGGAAGGAGCTGGAACAAAGAGCGGGGAATGGCATGAGGGACAGCTTTGAGGGAGGGAAAAACCTAGGGGTAAACCAACTTGGGGAAAATACGGGGTACATGAAAAGAAACCATTCTACGATAACTGATAAATAGACACGAACCGCAACAGCCCAGGGAAATGGGCACAGCATCAATCCCGTCTGAGTTTGAGAAGTGTTTGAACAACTTGGAGCAGTCACCCAAGCTTTTAGACACTACATCCAAAGCCAAGGGTTGTGACCTCTAGGTTTACGTGAGTATATACTCCTGAGTATGATATTAGGCAGTGTTTTAAGAAACTCGTTTTATGTCCGATCATACCCCAATTCCTTGCAGATTGTGTGGAATGTGGAATCCTTTTGTTTTCACTGCTTGTTAGGACTATAAAAAAGAATATTCGTGCTGGGTGACTCAGAGACAGCCTGTGTATGTTAAGTGTAGTCTACAGGGGATAAAGAGAAGGAAACAAGAAGTACTAATACATCCGGCTAAGTTTGGAAATGTAGATAGCATGAAGAATGAATAACACAAGAAGTAAAGATGGTATTAAAAAGAGTCCACTAGAATGTAATTTAGCAGATGAGAAAGATTTGGGAGGAGTCCCAGGGGGTAATTTTTCATGTAAGGTAATCTGATGGCATACTCTTACCCAATGGTAGGCTTAGTATCAATTAGAAAGTGGTGAAAAGTGACCCCCGAATGGAACGTTATGATCCATTGTTACAGTTGATGTTATTTTTAAGACAAGGAGAAAAATGAGATCCAGTGATATATGCAGACATGGTTTTTACCCTGAAGAATAAACCCAAGTGTCAGAAAGAATGTGGCTTTGATTTGGCCCCATGGGACCTTTAGTCCTAACTTTGGAAAGAGATAAGAGGCAGAAAAGAAAGAGATGTCATTTAGCACTCAGCATAAGGCAGAGATGTTTGAAATTGGCTCAGATTCACCAGGAAGATTGTGTTCTAGGTGTCCAAGACTTAGAGCTGAGTTAGCCCAGGCCAGCACGGGTACACTCCACCTCAGGCAACCACTCCGGCCCCTGAATGAAAGCCAAATGGCCGTGAGGATGAGATGAATAATCCAGGTGAGGGGACAATGTCAGGGACCCCCAGTGACAACCAACACAAGGAATAAAACCAAGAAAGCTTGGCCTTTAGTCACCCCCTTAAGGCAAGTCTTGAGTCCCCCAGGAGAAGCCATGTGGGTGAGCATCTGCTTTTCTACTAGTGACCTCAAGAGTTGGTGGCAAAAAGTTAAAATGGATAGAGAAAACGCTAGCAAAGCAGCAAAAAGATTGGAGTTCATAGTCAAGAGTCAAGAGGCAGACTGAGGTGATAGTGATTTCATATTGACAGAGCTAACCAAACCAGCAGAAGAGTTGGTGATCAAGGTGGCCAGAGCACGTGTGCAGGGACAAATTGCTAGTGGAGCCTTGCAAGGTACAATGGACCAGCTGTGTCCTACTGCAAGCCCTTTGTGGGACGCGAACAATGCAGGCAGCTGTGCAATGTTAACCAGATACCAGGAGATAGTCACATTGGAATTAAGAAATGCCATTCCAAAAGCAATAACTTGGTCAGTAATAGATAACGTTACACAGGGACAGCACAAGTCACCCACTGACTTTGTGGACAGGCTGTGAGCAGCTGCATGTAAATGCGCAGCCCTGCATCCCTGGTCGGATATGGGGAAGCAGCAGTGGGTTTCCCTGATGTCAGGGCAATCTAGCCCAGATGTCAGGCAGAAATTTCAGAAGCTGAAAGAGCCTGTCAAGAGAGACTTAAAGGCCTGAATGAGAAAAGCATAGAAAGTGTATGACAATCAAGAGAGAGAAAATAAAGAAGAGCTCCCTTCAGCCATGGTGGCAGCTCTGGATCGGCACCAGGGAGAGGCCGGACGTGGGCGTGGATGAAGCAGAGGCAGGGACGAAAAGAGCAGAGGCAGAGGAGGTTCAAAGCAGCCACAGACCAAGCTGGGGCCAAATCAATGTGCATCTTGTAAGAAATCAGGACACTGGAAATAAGGTTAGTGCCCAGAGTTAGCAGACAAAGTACACAAAACTCTTGCAGCCACTCTAGATGATAAGAAATGACCGAGACTGGCAATTCTTACCCTAGCAGGTTACCGGTTAAAATACAGCTAAAGAATAATAAAGAAGTTGAATTTTTAACTAATTGTGGAGACACATTTTCACTCTTGAATCAAGCACTGATACCCAAAAGTGAAAACTATCTTCAAGCACTAGGAGCCACTGGCCAGCATGAAAATGCATTCTTCCTGAAACCACTTCGATGTAAAATCAAGAAGAAAATGGGAATACATCAGTTTCTTTATTTACCAAACTCACCCAAATCCGTCCTATGCAGGGATTTGCTTGAAAATTTGGAAGCAACAGTTCCGTTTAGAAAAAGAAAACTTCAATGGAAGGTACCTGAACACAAATGAGTGGTTTCAGCAGTAGCACTGACAACTGACACCAGACCAACAAACAAGAAGAACTAGTTAGAGGAAGTATTGAATCAGGTATACCCAAGAGTATGGGATACTGACAGCCCAGGAAAATCAAAACGAGCAGACCCTATGAAAATTGAGCTACAGACAAGAGTTAAGGCAGTAGTCAGAAAGCAATACCCTTGAAGATTAGAAGCTAGGAAAGGAATAGAGCCAACAATCAATTAGATCCCTGACATCAGGACTGCTGGAAGAATGGCAGCTAAAATTTAATACTGCTACATCAGCAATAAAGAAACCTAATGGAACTTGGAGACTAGTGCCAGATTTCCAGGCAATTAATGGTTTATACCTTACTAGCTTACTAGCTAAGCTTGGAGATGATTTTATTTGGTGCGGGGAAGGTCCATGGGCAGGTGCTGTCGGGAGCCGTTCCCTCTTGGTCTGAGAGACCGGCTCCCCCAGCCCACCCTGCTCTCAGGCCCGGAGGTTGTAATGTGCGCTCGACCGGCAGCCGAAGGAGGGCTCTTGACACCGTGTCTGATGCAACAGGGGTTTTTGAAGGTAGGTCAGAGGGTGCAGGTTGGGTGAGGGCGAGAAGAGGGACAGGAAGAGGCAGGAGCACAAGCACTGTAACATGACACATAAGGCACCTGCAAGCTGCTGGGGAAGCCTCAAGTCTGCTCAGTGAGCCACGTGTGCCCTCAGCATAGGGACAGCCACCTTTCCCTCCGTGAGCCTCACATCCCAGGGTCAGCAAATCAAGAGGCACCAGCCATGCTGTAGGTGACTCAGAGCGAGTGCAGAGGGTCATGGTGGCCAGGGGCCAGAAGCAGGCAGAAAGCCATCGGGGCTGGGGAAAAGGCTCTGCTCTGCTTACAGCGTGGGCTGAGGGCTGGGGGAGCTCCATTTCCCCCTTGAGATGTTGGAGACGGGGCCTTTCACCCTCCTGATAGGGCTGCAGGCAGCCAAAGGAGTACGACGACACAAGGCCGAGAGCGGCAAAGCAAAGAGCCAGCCGTGCGCAACACAGGGAGGTGGCCCAGTGCAAAGCCAGCGTGGCATCCTGAAAGTGCCCGCTGCACTCTCATGTGTCCCCGGCCTGAGAAGGACAGGAATGTCCGTGGTCCAAGAGGGCCTTTCTGTGGCCCCTTTGGGCTCAAAGCTGCTGCTCTTCTGGCTCCATGGAGCCTAAAGCCACAGAGCTCGGCCTCCCCCACAGCAACAGGAACAAGACTTGGATATCAGGCAGTGGAGCTCAATGCCTAAGGCTCAGGGGCAGGGGCCTGCAGTCTGGAGCACAGGGAGGGCACACGCCCAGCCCCATAATTGCTGGCCTCACAGCCCTGAAAGGCCAGGACCAGGGTCTCACACCTGATTCCATGGGGTCCCTCCCACTAGCCACTGACCTAGAAGCACCAGAGCAGCCGGCTGTCGGGATCAAGGCGGCTGCCAGGCGGCTGCTTATGGCCTCTGCCAGCCAATTGCTCAGGGCTTAGAAGTGCCTCAGCCCCAGGGTCTCCCCCAGCCTGGCCAAGCTTCCCGGCAGCAGCCCCGCAGTCCCACAGCAGCTCCAGAGCAGCCCCATCCAGAGGCACCTGGGAGCCCTCCGCAATGCAGCCAGCAGCGTGCAGCCAGGAGGACACGGATGGTGCTTCCTGCCCGGCACAGGGCTTGAGGCCATCTCCAGGCACCGCTCCGGCAGGGATCCCCGCAGCTCCGGCCCCTGCCCAGTCGCTCTGTGGCCGGCACAAAGGCTTCAGCAGAACCACCAAAGGCCAAGGGGCTTCTGGCTATTTTCCCTGTAACACTGCACACCTGGGCACCTGGCTGAGCACAAGCACCCTTTGCCCCCTCTTCTCCTATGCCCTACTGACCCTGTGCAAGAAAAGAAAGATCCTGGGACTCTGTGTATTGTAAGACATTCTATTCTATTCTACTCTAAGATATTCAATACTCAACAAAAACGAAAATACAAACAGAAAAATCTCAAAGAAGAAAAAGAAAATCCCTGCTGGCTCAAATGGCTCCAGCAGACAGTCTTGCAGATCATCTCTCTGCGGAGCTCCAGCAGAACAGCAAAGCAGTGCCGCACAGACGCAGACGAGGCCGTTTCCTCCATGCACTGCGGAATTGATCTCGCAGCTTACGCCATGGGGAGTAGGGAGCTCTCTGTACGGCCCGGAGAACTAAACAACATTCAATGGCAGCATCTCTGATTGCAGGACTGCTGTCATAGGCCATTTCTTCAAGGGCTGCAAGAGAGAGGAACAGAGGCAAGGTCAGATCCCGCATGTGCAGGGAGCCCAGGAGAGGCCCCTGCCAGGGCCATCCCGGTCGGCTCTTGCCATGGCCCGCAGGGAGCAGGGAGCAAGGGGATCAGCCCGAATGTGCTGGACACGAATGGCACACGTGGCCCTGAAATCTCGGTGTGCTCTGCCCACGGCTGCAGATCCCTCCGCAGCCGGAGCAGGGCTTGCAGCTGCCCCCTCCAGCCCCCGCGATCAGCCCGCTGCCCTCACTCACTCACCAGTGCAGATCCGCTGCAGCTCTTGCTGCTGCCCCCTCAGGTGCCGCCCGGCCATGCCTGTGAACACAGAGCCTGTCACGGCCCCAGCGGCACAGCTCCCTGCCAGCGGCGCTGCCGGCGCTGTGGCCACACGGGCTGCTGCTGGCCGGGCAGGGCTCAGCCCGGGCCCTTGCCGCACGCTGCCGCCCCAGGGCACGGCTGCCAGAGGGCGGCAGCAGCAACGCCCAGGCCAGGCGGGGCTCCACGGCGCCGGGCCGGGCTGGCGCTGCCGGGGCAGCAGGCGGGGCCGGGGCCGAGCTGCGGCGGGCCGGGCCGGGCCGGGGAGGAGCCGGGCTCGGGACTCACCCATGAACCTGACGGCCGCCTCTCGCAGGGGCTCCTGTGGGCTCTGCAGGTAGCGCAGAGCCCGGCGCAGGTGCTCGGCCGCTCGGCTCCTGTCCTCTGCCAGCTGCAGAGAGCGGCAGGAGGGAAGGGTTGGCGCGGGCTCAGCCCCTGGGCCGGGCGCTGCCTGCGCCCAGCGCCGGCCTCCCCTGCCCGCACAGCCCTGAGGCGCGGCCGGCAGCCGCTGGCCAAGGGCTCCCGAGGGGAGGGGGCGGAGGGCCGGCTGCTGCCCGGGGAGCCGCGATGCCGGCCCGAAGCCCTGCCGGGCCGGGGCTCCAAGGCCACCCGGTTCGGGCCCACGGGAACCTGGAGTAGAGCCCGCACGGCCTCTGGCTGCAGCAGCGGGCACAGCTGCCAGCCCCGCACACTGAGCCCCCAGGGACCTTCGCCATGCTGAGGCTGGGGGGGGTCTCTGCTGTTCTTACCAGGCACTCCTCAAAGCTCTGATCCACGTGTAGCATTTGTTCTATATCCCTCCTCTTCAGGAATCTGGCCGAGGAATGCAGCGTTTCCCGGGAGGCCTGGATACAGCAGAGACGCAGAGATGGCCCCACAGTCCAGGGCACAGGAGCATCCCAGTGGCACAGGCTGGAGGAGGCTGCAGCCCGCAAGGTGCCAGGGCAGGAGGCAGCCCAAGCCCCTGCCAGGGGGACAGCAGGTGGCCACAAGTGCTCACCTCAGCAACAATCTGATTCTCATCATGGCAGTGGAAGTAGAGAGGGAGCAGGCTCTGGCGCACGTGGGACTTGAGGGCCTTTCTTCCCTCTTCTGTTAATAAGTCCAGCATCTCTTGAAAGACAGCCATGGAGCTCAGCTGCACCTGGCTATCATCCTGGATGAAAGGAAAGGGCAAAAGACCTGAGCATCAGCTGCTTCAGGACCCCAGGGCACAGGCCTGCATCTGCACAGGGCACCAAGTGTCCGGGCAGCAGCCAGTGGCCGTGGCTGTGGACACAGAGCCTTACGCTGTCAAAGAGTGGCAGGAGCGCCTCAGCCAGCTGCAGGGCGATGGGGGTGGCTATTGGGGCACCATTATCCAGGAGCAAATATCTCAGTAAAAGAATGCTCATCCTGATCATGTCGCTGTCATTTTCCTCCAGGAGCTCCACAAGACTTCCAGTCAGGCTCCGCAGTTTTTCGGCCTGTGCGGAACACCACTTTGTGAAAGGCCGCCCTGCTGCCGCAGGGCCCAGAGGCCAAAGGCCTGTCCCAAAGCACTGGGGCAGCTGAAGCAGGAGGCAGGAGAGCTGGGAGCAGCTGACCTAGCGGCCGAAGCCCAGGCAAGGCCAAGCGACAATGTTGCCCAGCCCCACGCTGCCTGCACGGCTTCAGCCACTGCCCCCTTCTCACCATCAAGGGATTCTTGCCCAGCACTACGAGGCCTCGGAGTGCCAAGTAACGCCTGGCCATGTGCTCGCTCTGCAGGTTCTGTGCTACGATCTCCAGAACACTGTCACTGCATTCGCTCAAGTCCAGGCACTCGAGGACCTGAAAGGCACAGGGCAGTGACAGGGGAGCCGGCCGGCAGGAGCCCGGAGCTGCACAGGGCCGGGCCCAGGCAGCAGCACAGGGCACGGGCACTGTCCTGGCTGCTGTGGCTGCGAGTGGGCAGAGGGCTGGGAGGCAGCTCAGCCAGGCAGCGCTGGCCTTGAGGCTCACCTCCACAAGGAATGCCAGGGCAGGGAAATCCCAGTATGGCATCTCTTCACCGAGCATGGCGAGCAGGTAGAATGCAACCGCGGAACAAAAGTGGATGGCTAAGCGGCAAATTTCTCTGAAGAGGGGAAAAAGGAAACAAGACCCTGAGCTAGTGAGGCAAACCTCTCCCAGGCGTGACTCATCCAGTTCTCATCTTTCCACAGCACCCTTCCAGCAAGGGGGCGTGGGCCATTTGGCAGTTGGTTGCTCATGGGCACCCTCCTCTGCCAGCCTTTTGCAGTCTGCTTGGCCGTTCCTTTAGTGACAAGGCCCTCTGGCCCATGGCCACCACAAACACTTTGTGGGCCATCTGGGCACAGAGCAGCAATGTCCGAGGCAGTGGGGAGAAGGGGGTCTCACCTGGCAAGCAGAGCCACGGCAAAGTGGTGAGTGTCAAGAGAGAGCAGCGTGTCCCAGGCACACCTGCGCTCCATTGCCACCACCACATCCTCGCAGCGGAGAAGGCAGAGCAGGGACTTCAGGGTGCGCACTGCAAACCTGTGTGCAGAGCAAAGCCCAGGTCACACTGGCAGCACTGGCTCCTTGGCAGGCCACGTGGCAGGGACAGGAGGAGTGGGATGGAGCACCTGTTGGGGCTGGTGGCAAGGCCGTGCTCTTCCTGGCATCCCTTCCAGAAGGTGTCCACTGCCTCTGGCATATCCAGAGTGCTGAAGAACACTTGGAAGAGGAGATGCACAAATAGGCGGGGGAAATACACCTTCAATATCCGTGGCAGACAGGGCACCTGGAGGATCTTCCACATCACCACGGTTGCCTGCAAAGGACAAAGCCCACCGAGACAGCGCTCAGTGCCGAGGTGTGCGTGTGGCAGGGCCCGAGCGTGGCAGGGAGAGGCCCGGAGAGACCTTGGCAGGGGGAGCACGGGGCCTGGTGGGCCTGAAGCTGCCCCTGGGCCAGGTTTCAGGCCAGCGCCTGAGGCAGGGAGATGCGGTGGGGGAAGGAGGATGGAGAGCTGCTGGAGAGGCAGCCTTGGGGCCAGCAAAGGCCAGTTGCAGAAACTCACAGCCAGGGCAAAGACAGCCGTTTCGTCCCCATCGGAGGTGCAGGTGCTGTACTCTGGCCAGCTCCCCAGCACATCCAGGAGGATCAGCTGCGCCAGCTCCACAGTCCTGGCTGAGCCCATGATGGTCTTCCACATGGCCATGGCAGCTCTGCAGGGTTAGAGCTGTGTCTCAGGGGCAGCTGAGCTGGCTGCCATTTCTGCCTGGGCCCACCGCCCCCCTGCCAGCAGCAGCCCGACAGCCCAGCCCAGTGGGGACAGAGCCCTGAGAGGCGGCAAGGGAGCGTGGCAGCAGGCTCAGGGGCTGTCATAGCAGGGCAGGGAAAGGGAGCAGCCAGAGGGCCCTGGAACTCTCTGTTGCTCAGACACCTGGGCAGGCTGTACAGGGTGATGGTCTGGGGAGGCCTGAGCCCTGTGGGCAGGTGAGCCCCATACCTGTCACAGGACGGGGCCACACGCAGGAGCGTGATGACTGCGTCATTTGGCTGTGCTTCGGTGAGATCCAGCAGGGTCTTGTCCAGCCTGTGCTCAGCAGAATCATTGGCCATGAGCCACTGGTGGATGTAGCTCACCATGGCAGGCACCTGGAGAAGGCACGGGGAGACTTGGAAAGCTGCCAGAGGGAGCAATGTTCCCAGCTTCCCCAGAGAAGTGCTTCCCTTCCCAACCCACTGCCATGTGGCCTGAAAGGCTCACAGCAACCAGCATGCGTGGCTGGGGAGGCCAAGCAGTTGCTGGGAGGATCAAAGCCTGGCCACAGGCTGCTTACTTGCTTTGGAGTGTATAAATGTTCCTCTACAAGCATAGAGAGCAAGGCAGCACCGGTCTTGCTTTGGAAGATGGGCGAGTACGGTCTGAGGCCTACGCCCGTGGCGATGGTCTCTTCCTCCTCAATTCTCTTGAGGAAGTTGCAAACGAACTGTAGGAGAAGGGCAAGAAGCCGGGGATGTTGCATGGAGTGCTGCACACACGGTGTTGGGCTGAGCAGGGACAGCAGGCCCAGCCCAGGTGGGGGTGGCTGCAGGTACCTGCGCTGTTCTGCGGAAGCGGCCACGGCTGGACTCCTGCTCCTGTGTGCGCTCCAGGGCTGCATCTGGCAAAGAGCGAGGGCAGCCAGAGATGAGGGACTGTGGGAGAGGCCCGAGAGCACGGCCCAGCCCTGCGCTCCCCAGGCAGGGAGAGCCCCGGGATGCCCCAGGGGATGGAGCACGGCCACTGCGGGGTGTCTGCCCGGCCCCTCTTCCATCCGGTCCATGGGCCTGTCCCCAGGGGATAGCATGGCACAGCACAGCATGGCATGGTGTGGGGCCAAGCTGGCAGCAGGCTCCAGTCCTGTGGCCCAGCCGTGCCACTCACCCTCCTGCGGTGGCTGGAACGGCACCACCGCTTCAGTCTGCTGTGCCGGGGCAGCTCCAGAGCCTTCTTCCTCCTCCTCCACCCAGGCCAGCTCAGGCACTGCCGGGTGTCTCTGCTCCATGTCTCTGCCTGGATTTGTGGCTACTTGCAGGAGAGATGCCCTGGCAAAGCTCCAAGTCACCAAATCAGGCAGGGTGCCTGGAAGGCACCTTCAAGTAAGAAGCCTCAGGAAGGGCTACAGGACAGCAAGTCCTGCACTCGGTCTCAAGGGCTCCTGCCACAAGGACAGGAGACTCCTGTCAAGAACTGTGGGCTGGCCTCAAGGGCACCTGCAGAAGAGAAGCCTCAGGGAGACCACGGGTCAGCAAGTCCTGTGGTCTGGCCTTGAGCTCAGCTGCAGGAACAAGGCTTCAGAAAAGCTCCGGGTGGGACGCGAACGAGCGCGCTGTGCGGGGGGCTCCTCACGGCACCGCTCTGTCCCGTCCTGTCCCGTCGCGTGCTCTGAGCACTGTGGCGAGCTCTTGTCACCGCCAGCTCCTATGTCACCAGGTGTCACAGAGGTCCCTTGGACACCCGTTTCCATGTCACAATGACTGTGTGGCACCGTGTCACCAAGGGCCCTTGCACACACTGCCGCCTGCCTTGGCGCCAGCCCCAGCCCACCCAAAGTGGCCCAGGTTGGAAGGAATGGCTGGCGCCAGGAGTCTAAGCCAGGCCGACAGGATCTTTAAGAAGGGCTCAGAGCATCAGCAAACACTGCCCTGCTCTGTGGGCTCAGGGCAGCAGAAGGATCCCCCAGGGCTGCCGTCACAGCCGTTCTGGAAAGGGCACAGGGCCTTCCAGGGAAGCTGGCACGGCCTCCTTGGGACACGTCCCGGCTGGTGGCCGTCCTGATGTGACACCGCACAAGGAACGTGTGGGCCCGAGCATGAATGCTGCTCTGAGGCCTGGGGCCCGGGGAGCGCTGACATCAGCAGGTGTGGCAGAGTCCCTGGCCAAGCAGACCTGCCACCCCCCGAGCCCTGGCAGCGCTGGTGCCTGTCTCCTGCCCCAGAGACCTGCGCCCCCAGGGAGCTTCTGTGCCAGAAGGAGCCAAAGCCCGCGTGCATGGGGGGCTGTGCTCCTACCTGCAGGGGCTGATGGCAGGAGCACCTGGAGCAAGTGCTGGCACACTTGGTCTCTGTCAGATGATGTTGCTCCTTCCTGAAATGAATTTTTCTCATGGAAGGCATTGGCAGTAGCACCAGAGCACCATCCATTGCTGAGTTTCGCAGGGCAATTAGAATGCCACGTTAACAGTCTGAAATTTCCTTGTGCTTTTCTCACTCTCTTTCCCACATTCTGGAGAAAACAGAATCTGCCCAGCCTCTGCTATTCTCAGCTTCAGTTGCTGCATGTCTTGCTCTGGGAGCTCATGTCCAAACAAAACTGTGTCCCTGCTGAGCACAGCAAGAAGCGGCCACAAAGTGGCAAGTTCCCCAGTGAACATCAAGGCAGATACGTGGAAGTGCAGAGGATAAGGACAAGTCTGGGAGGAGAAGCTCTTCTGTGTCTCTGATGATGGTGCCCACACCCTGAAGCAGCAGCCAAGAGAAGCGCTGGAAGCAGACGGGCGCAGTTTTGGGCAGCAAAATATCAAAAGTTATGAAACCATTAGCCAGAATGCAAAGGATGGAGTGTGGCCCGGAGGGGAAGCCCTAGATGCAGCTGAGACCACTTTGTTCAGCCTGGAGGAGAGTAAAGGGCATCATTGTGGTCTTCAGCCTCCTCCTGAGGGGAATCAGAGGGGCTGCTGCAGCTCTTGTCACTGTTGGGACCAGTGACAGGACTGGAGAAAAGGGCAGGGAGCTGGGACAGGGCAAGTTTCATTTCCGTATCAGGAAAAGGTTTTTCACCCAGAGCACGGTCAGGCACTGGGATGGGTTCCCCATGGACGCAGCCCAGCGGAGCCCGGGCTGGCTCTTGGGAAAACTGCGGCGCTGCGCCAGGAGTGGGGAACGGCCAAGGCGTGGGTTCTGCCTGCGGCTGAACCTGCTGAGCCCCTGCTCAGTGGTTCAGGATCTACTCACTGCAGCACGGAGCAGCCAAAGAGAAGGAGGAGGCTCCTCGATTGTGAGGTTCCACAGGCAAAGGTTTATCCCAAGGGAAGGATTCAGCAGCATAGAGCCGCCAGCACTTCTGTGCATGAGATTTTATCGGGGTACAACTCAGGGGGGTGGATACAAAGGATTGAGCAAGAAGGAATCTGCAGGGGAGGAGCGAGGGCATTCCATCAGTTGCTTGGGACTAATTAGGACAGACGAGAGGAGAGGGTAGGTCACATGGGCCAGAGGGGCTTCCAGCAATAGGGAATTCCAAAGGGGTGGTGCAGTCAGGGATTGGTCCAAGGCAAAAGTGACAGGGAAGGTTCAGGAATAAAGAGCTGGATTATCTTGAGAGGCAGGGAAGGAGCTGGAACAAAGAGCGGGGAATGGCATGAGGGACAGCTTTGAGGGAGGGAAAAACCTAGGGGTAAACCAACTTGGGGAAAATACGGGGTACATGAAAAGAAACCATTCTACGATAACTGATAAATAGACACGAACCGCAACAGCCCAGGGAAATGGGCACAGCATCAATCCCGTCTGAGTTTGAGAAGTGTTTGAACAACTTGGAGCAGTCACCCAAGCTTTTAGACACTACATCCAAAGCCAAGGGTTGTGACCTCTAGGTTTACGTGAGTATATACTCCTGAGTATGATATTAGGCAGTGTTTTAAGAAACTCGTTTTATGTCCGATCATACCCCAATTCCTTGCAGATTGTGTGGAATGTGGAATCCTTTTGTTTTCACTGCTTGTTAGGACTATAAAAAAGAATATTCGTGCTGGGTGACTCAGAGACAGCCTGTGTATGTTAAGTGTAGTCTACAGGGGATAAAGAGAAGGAAACAAGAAGTACTAATACATCTGGCTAAGTTTGGAAATGGAGATAGCATGAAGAATGAATAACACAAGAAGTAAAGATGGTATTAAAAAGAGTCCACTAGAATGTAATTTAGCAGATGAGAAAGATTTGGGAGGAGTCCCAGGGGGTAATTTTTCATGTAAGGTAATCTGATGGCATACTCTTACCCAATGGTAGGCTTAGTATCAATTAGAAAGTGGTGAAAAGTGACCCCCGAATGGAACGTTATGATCCATTGTTACAGTTGATGTTATTTTTAAGACAAGGAGAAAAATGAGATCCAGTGATATATGCAGACATGGTTTTTACCCTGAAGAATAAACCCAAGTGTCAGAAAGAATGTGGCTTTGATTTGGCCCCATGGGACCTTTAGTCCTAACTTTGGAAAGAGATAAGAGGCAGAAAAGAAAGAGATGTCATTTAGCACTCAGCATAAGGCAGAGATGTTTGAAATTGGCTCAGATTCACCAGGAAGATTGTGTTCTAGGTGTCCAAGACTTAGAGCTGAGTTAGCCCAGGCCAGCACGGGTACACTCCACCTCAGGCAACCACTCCGGCCCCTGAATGAAAGCCAAATGGCCGTGAGGATGAGATGAATAATCCAGGTGAGGGGACAATGTCAGGGACCCCCAGTGACAACCAACACAAGGAATAAAACCAAGAAAGCTTGGCCTTTAGTCACCCCCTTAAGGCAAGTCTTGAGTCCCCCAGGAGAAGCCATGTGGGTGAGCATCTGCTTTTCTACTAGTGACCTCAAGAGTTGGTGGCAAAAAGTTAAAATGGATAGAGAAAACGCTAGCAAAGCAGCAAAAAGATTGGAGTTCATAGTCAAGAGTCAAGAGGCAGACTGAGGTGATAGTGATTTCATATTGACAGAGCTAACCAAACCAGCAGAAGAGTTGGTGATCAAGGTGGCCAGAGCACGTGTGCAGGGACAAATTGCTAGTGGAGCCTTGCAAGGTACAATGGACCAGCTGTGTCCTACTGCAAGCCCTTTGTGGGACGCGAACAATGCAGGCAGCTGTGCAATGTTAACCAGATACCAGGAGATAGTCACATTGGAATTAAGAAATGCCATTCCAAAAGCAATAACTTGGTCAGTAATAGATAACGTTACACAGGGACAGCACAAGTCACCCACTGACTTTGTGGACAGGCTGTGAGCAGCTGCATGTAAATGCGCAGCCCTGCATCCCTGGTCGGATATGGGGAAGCAGCAGTGGGTTTCCCTGATGTCAGGGCAATCTAGCCCAGATGTCAGGCAGAAATTTCAGAAGCTGAAAGAGCCTGTCAAGAGAGACTTAAAGGCCTGAATGAGAAAAGCATAGAAAGTGTATGACAATCAAGAGAGAGAAAATAAAGAAGAGCTCCCTTCAGCCATGGTGGCAGCTCTGGATCGGCACCAGGGAGAGGCCGGACGTGGGCGTGGATGAAGCAGAGGCAGGGACGAAAAGAGCAGAGGCAGAGGAGGTTCAAAGCAGCCACAGACCAAGCTGGGGCCAAATCAATGTGCATCTTGTAAGAAATCAGGACACTGGAAATAAGGCCAGTGCCCAGAGTTAGCAGACAAAGTACACAAAACTCTTGCAGCCACTCTAGATGATAAGAAATGACCGAGACTGGCAATTCTTACCCTAGCAGGTTACCGGTTAAAATACAGCTAAAGAATAATAAAGAAGTTGAATTTTTAACTAATTGTGGAGACACATTTTCACTCTTGAATCAAGCACTGATACCCAAAAGTGAAAACTATCTTCAAGCACTAGGAGCCACTGGCCAGCATGAAAATGCATTCTTCCTGAAACCACTTCGATGTAAAATCAAGAAGAAAATGGGAATACATCAGTTTCTTTATTTACCAAACTCACCCAAATCCGTCCTATGCAGGGATTTGCTTGAAAATTTGGAAGCAACAGTTCCGTTTAGAAAAAGAAAACTTCAATGGAAGGTACCTGAACACAAATGAGTGGTTTCAGCAGTAGCACTGACAACTGACACCAGACCAACAAACAAGAAGAACTAGTTAGAGGAAGTATTGAATCAGGTATACCCAAGAGTATGGGATACTGACAGCCCAGGAAAATCAAAACGAGCAGACCCTATGAAAATTGAGCTACAGACAAGAGTTAAGGCAGTAGTCAGAAAGCAATACCCTTGAAGATTAGAAGCTAGGAAAGGAATAGAGCCAACAATCAATTAAATCCCTGACATCAGGACTGCTGGAAGAATGGCAGCCAAAATTTAATACTGCTACATCAGCAATAAAGAAACCTAATGGAACTTGGAGACTAGTGCCAGATTTCCAGGCAATTAATGGTTTATACCTTACTAGCTTACTAGCTAAGCTTGGAGATGATTTTATTTGGTGCAGGGAAGGTCCATGGGCAGGTGCTGTCGGGAGCCGTTCCCTCTTGGTCTGAGAGACCGGCTCCCCCAGCCCACCCTGCTCTCAGGCCCGGAGGTTGTAATGTGCGCTCGACCGGCAGCCGAAGGAGGGCTCTTGACACCGTGTCTGATGCAACAGGGGTTTTTGAAGGTAGGTCAGAGGGTGCAGGTTGGGTGAGGGTGAGAAGAGGGACAGGAAGAGGCAGGAGCACAAGCACTGTAACATGACACATAAGGCACCTGCAAGCTGCTGGGGAAGCCTCAAGTCTGCTCAGTGAGCCACGTGTGCCCTCAGCATAGGGACAGCCACCTTTCCCTCCGTGAGCCTCACATCCCAGGGTCAGCAAATCAAGAGGCACCAGCCATGCTGTAGGTGACTCAGAGCGAGTGCAGAGGGTCATGGTGGCCAGGGGCCAGAAGCAGGCAGAAAGCCATCGGGGCTGGGGAAAAGGCTCTGCTCTGCTTACAGCGTGGGCTGAGGGCTGGGGGAGCTCCATTTCCCCCTTGAGATGTTGGAGACGGGGCCTTTCACCCTCCTGATAGGGCTGCAGGCAGCCAAAGGAGTACGACGACACAAGGCCGAGAGCGGCAAAGCAAAGAGCCAGCCGTGCGCAACACAGGGAGGTGGCCCAGTGCAAAGCCAGCGTGGCATCCTGAAAGGGCCCGCTGCACTCTCATGTGTCCCCGGCCTGAGAAGGACAGGAATGTCCGTGGTCCAAGAGGGCCTTTCTGTGGCCCCTTTGGGCTCAAAGCTGCTGCTCTTCTGGCTCCATGGAGCCTAAAGCCACAGAGCTCGGCCTCCCCCACAGCAACAGGAACAAGACTTGGATATCAGGCAGTGGAGCTCAATGCCTAAGGCTCAGGGGCAGGGGCCTGCAGTCTGGAGCACAGGGAGGGCACACGCCCAGCCCCATAATTGCTGGCCTCACAGCCCTGAAAGGCCAGGACCAGGGTCTCACACCTGATTCCAGGGGGTCCCTCCCACTAGCCACTGACCTAGAAGCACCAGAGCAGCCGGCTGTCGGGATCAAGGCGGCTGCCAGGCGGCTGCTTATGGCCTCTGCCAGCCAATTGCTCAGGGCTTAGAAGTGCCTCAGCCCCAGGGTCTCCCCCAGCCTGGCCAAGCTTCCCGGCAGCAGCCCCGCAGTCCCACAGCAGCTCCAGAGCAGCCCCATCCAGAGGCACCTGGGAGCCCTCCGCAATGCAGCCAGCAGCGTGCAGCCAGGAGGACACGGATGGTGCTTCCTGCCCGGCACAGGGCTTGAGGCCATCTCCAGGCACCGCTCCGGCAGGGATCCCTGCAGCTCCGGCCCCTGCCCAGTCGCTCTGTGGCCGGCACAAAGGCTTCAGCAGAACCACCAAAGGCCAAGGGGCTTCTGGCTATTTTCCCTGTAACACTGCACACCTGGGCACCTGGCTGAGCACAAGCACCCTTTGCCCCCTCTTCTCCTATGCCCTACTGACCCTGTGCAAGAAAAGAAAGATCCTGGGACTCTGTGTATTGTAAGACATTCTATTCTATTCTACTCTAAGATATTCAATACTCAACAAAAACGAAAATACAAACAGAAAAATCTCAAAGAAGAAAAAGAAAATCCCTGCTGGCTCAAATGGCTCCAGCAGACAGTCTTGCAGATCATCTCTCTGCGGAGCTCCAGCAGAACAGCAAAGCAGTGCCGCACAGACGCAGACGAGGCCGTTTCCTCCATGCACTGCGGAATTGATCTCGCAGCTTACGCCATGGGGAGTAGGGAGCTCTCTGTACGGCCCGGAGAACTAAACAAGATTCAATGGCAGCATCTCTGATTGCAGGACTGCTGTCATAGGCCATTTCTTCAAGGGCTGCAAGAGAGAGGAACAGAGGCAAGGTCAGATCCCGCATGTGCAGGGAGCCCAGGAGAGGCCCCTGCCAGGGCCATCCCGGTCGGCTCTTGCCATGGCCCGCAGGGAGCAGGGAGCAAGGGGATCAGCCCGAATGTGCTGGACACGAATGGCACACGTGGCCCTGAAACCTCGGTGTGCTCTGCCCACGGCTGCAGATCCCTCCGCAGCCGGAGCAGGGCTTGCAGCTGCCCCCTCCAGCCCCCGCGATCAGCCCGCTGCCCTCACTCACTCACCAGTGCAGATCAGCTGCAGCTCTTGCTGCTGCCCCCTCAGGTGCCGCCCGGCCATGCCTGTGAACACAGAGCCTGTCACGGCCCCAGCGGCACAGCTCCCTGCCAGCGGCGCTGCCGGCGCTGTGGCCACACGGGCTGCTGCTGGCCGGGCAGGGCTCAGCCCGGGCCCTTGCCGCACGCTGCCGCCCCAGGGCACGGCTGCCAGAGGGCGGCAGCAGCAACGCCCAGGCCAGGCGGGGCTCCACGGCGCCGGGCCGGGCTGGCGCTGCCGGGGCAGCAGACGGGGCCGGGGCCGAGCTGCGGCGGGCCGGGCCGGGCCGGGGAGGAGCCGGGCTCGGGACTCACCCATGAACCTGACGGCCGCCTCTCGCAGGGGCTCCTGTGGGCTCTGCAGGTAGCGCAGAGCCCGGCGCAGGTGCTCGGCCGCTCGGCTCCTGTCCTCTGCCAGCTGCAGAGAGCGGCAGGAGGGAAGGGTTGGCGCGGGCTCAGCCCCTGGGCCGGGCGCTGCCTGCGCCCAGCGCCGGCCTCCCCTGCCCGCACAGCCCTGAGGCGCGGCCGGCAGCCGCTGGCCAAGGGCTCCCGAGGGGAGGGGGCGGAGGGCCGGCTGCTGCCCGGGGAGCCGCGATGCCGGCCCGAAGCCCTGCCAGGCCGGGGCTCCAAGGCCACCCGGTTCGGGCCCACGGGAACCTGGAGTAGAGCCCGCACGGCCTCTGGCTGCAGCAGCGGGCACAGCTGCCAGCCCCGCACACTGAGCCCCCAGGGACCTTCGCCATGCTGAGGCTGGGGGGGGTCTCTGCTGTTCTTACCAGGCACTCCTCAAAGCTCTGATCCACGTGTAGCATTTGTTCTATATCCCTCCTCTTCAGGAATCTGGCTGAGGAATGCAGCGTTTCCCGGGAGGCCTGGATACAGCAGAGACGCAGAGATGGCCCCACAGTCCAGGGCACAGGAGCATCCCAGTGGCACAGGCTGGAGGAGGCTGCAGCCCGCAAGGTGCCAGGGCAGGAGGCAGCCCAAGCCCCTGCCAGGGGGACAGCAGGTGGCCACAAGTGCTCACCTCAGCAACAATCTGATTCTCATCATGGCAGTGGAAGTAGAGAGGGAGCAGGCTCTGGCGCACGTGGGACTTGAGGGCCTTTCTTCCCTCTTCTGTTAATAAGTCCAGCATCTCTTGAAAGACAGCCATGGAGCTCAGCTGCACCTGGCTATCATCCTGGATGAAAGGAAAGGGCGAAAGACCTGAGCATCAGCTGCTTCAGGACCCCAGGGCACAGGCCTGCATCTGCACAGGGCACCAAGTGTCCGGGCAGCAGCCAGTGGCCGTGGCTGTGGACACAGAGCCTTACGCTGTCAAAGAGTGGCAGGAGCGCCTCAGCCAGCTGCAGGGCGATGGGGGTGGCTATTGGGGCACCATTATCCAGGAGCAAATATCTCAGTAAAAGAATGCTCATCCTGATCATGTCGCTGTCATTTTCCTCCAGGAGCTCCACAAGACTTCCAGTCAGGCTCCGCAGTTTTTCGGCCTGTGCGGAACACCACTTTGTGAAAGGCCGCCCTGCTGCCGCAGGGCCCAGAGGCCAAAGGCCTGTCCCAAAGCACTGGGGCAGCTGAAGCAGGAGGCAGGAGAGCTGGGAGCAGCTGACCTAGCGGCCGAAGCCCAGGCAAGGCCAAGCGACAATGTTGCCCAGCCCCACGCTGCCTGCACGGCTTCAGCCACTGCCCCCTTCTCACCATCAAGGGATTCTTGCCCAGCACTACGAGGCCTCGGAGTGCCAAGTAACGCCTGGCCATGTGCTCGCTCTGCAGGTTCTGTGCTACGATCTCCAGAACACTGTCACTGCATTCGCTCAAGTCCAGGCACTCGAGGACCTGAAAGGCACAGGGCAGTGACAGGGGAGCCGGCCGGCAGGAGCCCGGAGCTGCACAGGGCCGGGCCCAGGCAGCAGCACAGGGCACGGGCACTGTCCTGGCTGCTGTGGCTGCGAGTGGGCAGAGGGCTGGGAGGCAGCTCAGCCAGGCAGCGCTGGCCTTGAGGCTCACCTCCACAAGGAATGCCAGGGCAGGGAAATCCCAGTATGGCATCTCTTCACCGAGCATGGCGAGCAGGTAGAATGCAACCGCGGAACAAAAGTGGATGGCTAAGCGGCAAATTTCTCTGAAGAGGGGAAAAAGGAAACAAGACCCTGAGCTAGTGAGGCAAACCTCTCCCAGGCGTGACTCATCCAGTTCTCATCTTTCCACAGCACCCTTCCAGCAAGGGGGCGTGGGCCATTTGGCAGTTGGTTGCTCATGGGCACCCTCCTCTGCCAGCCTTTTGCAGTCTGCTTGGCCGTTCCTTTAGTGACAAGGCCCTCTGGCCCATGGCCACCACAAACACTTTGTGGGCCATCTGGGCACAGAGCAGCAATGTCAGAGGCAGTGGGGAGAAGGGGGTCTCACCTGGCAAGCAGAGCCACGGCAAAGTGGTGAGTGTCAAGAGAGAGCAGCGTGTCCCAGGCACACCTGCGCTCCATTGCCACCACCACATCCTCGCAGCGGAGAAGGCAGAGCAGGGACTTCAGGGTGCGCACTGCAAACCTGTGTGCAGAGCAAAGCCCAGGTCACACTGGCAGCACTGGCTCCTTGGCAGGCCACGTGGCAGGGACAGGAGGAGTGGGATGGAGCACCTGTTGGGGCTGGTGGCAAGGCCGTGCTCTTCCTGGCATCCCTTCCAGAAGGTGTCCACTGCCTCTGGCATATCCAAAGTGCTGAAGAACACTTGGAAGAGGAGATGCACAAATAGGCGGGGGAAATACACCTTCAATATCCGTGGCAGACAGGGCACCTGGAGGATCTTCCACATCACCACGGTTGCCTGCAAAGGACAAAGCCCACCGAGACAGCGCTCAGTGCCGAGGTGTGCGTGTGGCAGGGCCCGAGCGTGGCAGGGAGAGGCCCGGAGAGACCTTGGCAGGGGGAGCACGGGGCCTGGTGGGCCTGAAGCTGCCCCTGGGCCAGGTTTCAGGCCAGCGCCTGAGGCAGGGAGATGCGGTGGGGGAAGGAGGATGGAGAGCTGCTGGAGAGGCAGCCTTGGGGCCAGCAAAGGCCAGTTGCAGAAACTCACAGCCAGGGCAAAGACAGCCGTTTCGTCCCCATCGGAGGTGCAGGTGCTGTACTCTGGCCAGCTCCCCAGCACATCCAGGAGGATCAGCTGCGCCAGCTCCACAGTCCTGGCTGAGCCCATGATGGTCTTCCACATGGCCATGGCAGCTCTGCAGGGTTAGAGCTGTGTCTCAGGGGCAGCTGAGCTGGCTGCCATTTCTGCCTGGGCCCACCGCCCCCCTGCCAGCAGCAGCCCGACAGCCCAGCCCAGTGGGGACAGAGCCCTGAGAGGCGGCAAGGGAGCGTGGCAGCAGGCTCAGGGGCTGTCATAGCAGGGCAGGGAAAGGGAGCAGCCAGAGGGCCCTGGAACTCTCTGTTGCTCAGACACCTGGGCAGGCTGTACAGGGTGATGGTCTGGGGAGGCCTGAGCCCTGTGGGCAGGTGAGCCCCATACCTGTCACAGGACGGGGCCACACGCAGGAGCGTGATGACTGCGTCATTTGGCTGTGCTTCGGTGAGATCCAGCAGGGTCTTGTCCAGCCTGTGCTCAGCAGAATCATTGGCCATGAGCCACTGGTGGATGTAGGTCACCATGGCAGGCACCTGGAGAAGGCACGGGGAGACTTGGAAAGCTGCCAGAGGGAGCAATGTTCCCAGCTTCCCCAGAGAAGTGCTTCCCTTCCCAACCCACTGCCATGTGGCCTGAAAGGCTCACAGCAACCAGCATGCGTGGCTGGGGAGGCCAAGCAGTTGCTGGGAGGATCAAAGCCTGGCCACAGGCTGCTTACTTGCTTTGGAGTGTATAAATGTTCCTCTACAAGCACAGAGAGCAAGGCAGCACCGGTCTTGCTTTGGAAGACGGGCGAGTACGGTCTGAGGCCTACGCCCGTGGCGATGGTCTCTTCCTCCTCAATTCTCTTGAGGAAGTTGCAAACGAACTGTAGGAGAAGGGCAAGAAGCCGGGGATGTTGCATGGAGTGCTGCACACACGGTGCTGGGCTGAGCAGGGACAGCAGGCCCAGCCCAGGTGGGGGTGGCTGCAGGTACCTGCGCTGTTCTGCGGAAGCGGCCACGGCTGGACTCCTGCTCCTGTGTGCGCTCCAGGGCTGCATCTGGCAAAGAGCGAGCGCAGCCAGAGATGAGGGACTGTGGGAGAGGCCCGAGAGCACGGCCCAGCCCTGCGCTCCCCAGGCAGGGAGAGCCCCGGGATGCCCCAGGGGATGGAGCACGGCCACTGCGGGGTGTCTGCCCGGCCCCTCTTCCATCCGGTCCATGGGCCTGTCCCCAGGGGATAGCATGGCACAGCACAGCATGGCATGGTGTGGGGCCAAGCTGGCAGCAGGCTCCAGTCCTGTGGCCCAGCCGTGCCACTCACCCTCCTGCGGTGGCTGGAACGGCACCACCGCTTCAGTCTGCTGTGCCGGGGCAGCTCCAGAGCCTTCTTCCTCCTCCTCCACCCAGGCCAGCTCAGGCACTGCCGGGTGTCTCTGCTCCATGTCTCTGCCTGGATTTGTGGCTACTTGCAGGAGAGATGCCCTGGCAAAGCTCCAAGTCACCAAATCAGGCAGGGTGCCTGGAAGGCACCTTCAAGTAAGAAGCCTCAGGAAGGGCTACAGGACAGCAAGTCCTGCACTCGGTCTCAAGGGCTCCTGCCACAAGGACAGGAGACTCCTGTCAAGAACTGTGGGCTGGCCTCAAGGGCACCTGCAGAAGAGAAGCCTCAGGGAGACCACGGGTCAGCAAGTCCTGTGGTCTGGCCTTGAGCTCAGCTGCAGGAACAAGGCTTCAGAAAAGCTCCGGGTGGGACGCGAACGAGCGCGCTGTGCGGGGGGCTCCTCACGGCACCGCTCTGTCCCGTCCTGTCCCGTCGCGTGCTCTGAGCACTGTGGCGAGCTCTTGTCACCGCCAGCTCCTATGTCACCAGGTGTCACAGAGGTCCCTTGGACACCCGTTTCCATGTCACAATGACTGTGTGGCACCGTGTCACCAAGGGCCCTTGCACACACTGCCGCCTGCCTTGGCGCCAGCCCCAGCCCACCCAAAGTGGCCCAGGTTGGAAGGAATGGCTGGCGCCAGGAGTCTAAGCCAGGCCGACAGGATCTTTAAGAAGGGCTCAGAGCATCAGCAAACACTGCCCTGCTCTGTGGGCTCAGGGCAGCAGAAGGATCCCCCAGGGCTGCCGTCACAGCCGTTCTGGAAAGGGCACAGGGCCTTCCAGGGAAGCTGGCACGGCCTCCTTGGGACACGTCCCGGCTGGTGGCCGTCCTGATGTGACACCGCACAAGGAACGTGTGGGCCCGAGCATGAATGCTGCTCTGAGGCCTGGGGCCCGGGGAGCGCTGACATCAGCAGGTGTGGCAGAGTCCCTGGCCAAGCAGACCTGCCACCCCCCGAGCCCTGGCAGCGCTGGTGCCTGTCTCCTGCCCCAGAGACCTGCGCCCCCAGGGAGCTTCTGTGCCAGAAGGAGCCAAAGCCCGCGTGCATGGGGGGCTGTGCTCCTACCTGCAGGGGCTGATGGCAGGAGTACCTGGAGCAAGTGCTGGCACACTTGGTCTCTGTCAGATGATGTTGCTCCTTTCTGAAATGAATTTTTCTCATGGAAGGCTTTGGCAGTAGCACCAGAGCACCATCCATTGCTGAGTTTCGCAGGGCAATTAGAATGCCACGTTAACAGTCTGAAATTTCCTTGTGCTTTTCTCACTCTCTTTCCCACATTCTGGAGAAAACAGAATCTGCCCAGCCTCTGCTATTCTCAGCTTCAGTTGCTGCATGTCTTGCTCTGGCAGCTCATGTCCAAACAAAACTGTGTCCCTGCTGAGCACAGCAAGAAGCGGCCACAAAGTGGCAAGTTCCCCAGTGAACATCAAGGCAGATACGTGGAAGTGCAGAGGATAAGGACAAGTCTGGGAGGAGAAGCTCTTCTGTGTCTCTGATGATGGTGCCCACACCCTGAAGCAGCAGCCAAGAGAAGCGCTGGAAGCAGACGGGCGCAGTTTTGGGCAGCAAAATATCAAAAGTTATGAAACCATTAGCCAGAATGCAAAGGATGGAGTGTGGCCCGGAGGGGAAGCCCTAGATGCAGCTGAGACCACTTTGTTCAGCCTGGAGGAGAGTAAAGGGCGTCATTGTGGTCTTCAACCTCCTCCTGAGGGGAATCAGAGGGGCTGCTGCAGCTCTTGTCACTGTTGGGACCAGTGACAGGACTGGAGAAAAGGGCAGGGAGCTGGGACAGGGCAAGTTTCATTTCCGTATCAGGAAAAGGTTTTTCACCCAGAGCACGGTCAGGCACTGGGATGGGTTCCCCATGGACGCAGCCCAGCGGAGCCCGGGCTGGCTCTTGGGAAAACTGCGGCGCTGCGCCAGGAGTGGGGAACGGCCAAGGCGTGGGTTCTGCCTGCGGCTGAACCTGCTGAGCCCCTGCTCAGTGGTTCAGGATCTACTCACTGCAGCACGGAGCAGCCAAAGAGAAGGAGGAGGCTCCTCGATTGTGAGGTTCCACAGGCAAAGGTTTATCCCAAGGGAAGGATTCAGCAGCATAGAGCCGCCAGCACTTCTGTGCATGAGATTTTATCGGGGTACAACTCAGGGGGGTGGATACAAAGGATTGAGCAAGAAGGAATCTGCAGGGGAGGAGCGAGGGCATTCCATCAGTTGCTTGGGACTAATTAGGACAGACGAGAGGAGAGGGTAGGTCACATGGGCCAGAGGGGCTTCCAGCAATAGGGAATTCCAAAGGGGTGGTGCAGTCAGGGATTGGTCCAAGGCAAAAGTGACAGGGAAGGTTCAGGAATAAAGAGCTGGATTATCTTGAGAGGCAGGGAAGGAGCTGGAACAAAGAGTGGGGAATGGCATGAGGGACAGCTTTGAGGGAGGGAAAAACCTAGGGGTAAACCAACTTGGGGAAAATACGGGGTACATGAAAAGAAACCATTCTACGATAACTGATAAATAGACACGAACCGCAACAGCCCAGGGAAATGGGCACAGCATCAATCCCGTCTGAGTTTGAGAAGTGTTTGAACAACTTGGAGCAGTCACCCAAGCTTTTAGACACTACATCCAAAGCCAAGGGTTGTGACCTCTAGGTTTACGTGAGTATATACTCCTGAGTATGATATTAGGCAGTGTTTTAAGAAACTCGTTTTATGTCCGATCATACCCCAATTCCTTGCAGATTGTGTGGAATGTGGAATCCTTTTGTTTTCACTGCTTGTTAGGACTATAAAAAAGAATATTCGTGCTGGGTGACTCAGAGACAGCCTGTGTATGTTAAGTGTAGTCTACAGGGGATAAAGAGAAGGAAACAAGAAGTACTAATACATCTGGCTAAGTTTGGAAATGGAGATAGCATGAAGAATGAATAACACAAGAAGTAAAGATGGTATTAAAAAGAGTCCACTAGAATGTAATTTAGCAGATGAGAAAGATTTGGGAGGAGTCCCAGGGGGTAATTTTTCATGTAAGGTAATCTGATGGCATACTCTTACCCAATGGTAGGCTTAGTATCAATTAGAAAGTGGTGAAAAGTGACCCCCGAATGGAACGTTATGATCCATTGTTACAGTTGATGTTATTTTTAAGACAAGGAGAAAAATGAGATCCAGTGATATATGCAGACATGGTTTTTACCCTGAAGAATAAACCCAAGTGTCAGAAAGAATGTGGCTTTGATTTGGCCCCATGGGACCTTTAGTCCTAACTTTGGAAAGAGATAAGAGGCAGAAAAGAAAGAGATGTCATTTAGCACTCAGCATAAGGCAGAGATGTTTGAAATTGGCTCAGATTCACCAGGAAGATTGTGTTCTAGGTGTCCAAGACTTAGAGCTGAGTTAGCCCAGGCCAGCACGGGTACACTCCACCTCAGGCAACCACTCCGGCCCCTGAATGAAAGCCAAATGGCCGTGAGGATGAGATGAATAATCCAGGTGAGGGGACAATGTCAGGGACCCCCAGTGACAACCAACACAAGGAATAAAACCAAGAAAGCTTGGCCTTTAGTCACCCCCTTAAGGCAAGTCTTGAGTCCCCCAGGAGAAGCCATGTGGGTGAGCATCTGCTTTTCTACTAGTGACCTCAAGAGTTGGTGGCAAAAAGTTAAAATGGATAGAGAAAACGCTAGCAAAGCAGCAAAAAGATTGGAGTTCATAGTCAAGAGTCAAGAGGCAGACTGAGGTGATAGTGATTTCATATTGACAGAGCTAACCAAACCAGCAGAAGAGTTGGTGATCAAGGTGGCCAGAGCACGTGTGCAGGGACAAATTGCTAGTGGAGCCTTGCAAGGTACAATGGACCAGCTGTGTCCTACTGCAAGCCCTTTGTGGGACGCGAACAATGCAGGCAGCTGTGCAATGTTAACCAGATACCAGGAGATAGTCACATTGGAATTAAGAAATGCCATTCCAAAAGCAATAACTTGGTCAGTAATAGATAACGTTACACAGGGACAGCACAAGTCACCCACTGACTTTGTGGACAGGCTGTGAGCAGCTGCATGTAAATGCGCAGCCCTGCATCCCTGGTCGGATATGGGGAAGCAGCAGTGGGTTTCCCTGATGTCAGGGCAATCTAGCCCAGATGTCAGGCAGAAATTTCAGAAGCTGAAAGAGCCTGTCAAGAGAGACTTAAAGGCCTGAATGAGAAAAGCATAGAAAGTGTATGACAATCAAGAGAGAGAAAATAAAGAAGAGCTCCCTGCAGCCATGGTGGCAGCTCTGGATCGGCACCAGGGAGAGGCCGGACGTGGGCGTGGATGAAGCAGAGGCAGGGACGAAAAGAGCAGAGGCAGAGGAGGTTCAAAGCAGCCACAGACCAAGCTGGGGCCAAATCAATGTGCATCTTGTAAGAAATCAGGACACTGGAAATAAGGCCAGTGCCCAGAGTTAGCAGACAAAGTACACAAAACTCTTGCAGCCACTCTAGATGATAAGAAGTGACCGAGACTGGCAATTCTTACCCTAGCAGGTTACCGGTTAAAATACAGCTAAAGAATAATAAAGAAGTTGAATTTTTAACTAATTGTGGAGACACATTTTCACTCTTGAATCAAGCACTGATACCCAAAAGTGAAAACTATCTTCAAGCACTAGGAGCCACTGGCCAGCATGAAAATGCATTCTTCCTGAAACCACTTCGATGTAAAATCAAGAAGAAAATGGGAATACCTCAGTTTCTTTATTTACCAAACTCACCCAAATCTGTCCTATGCAGGGATTTGCTTGAAAATTTGGAAGCAACAGTTCCGTTTAGAAAAAGAAAACTTCAATGGAAGGTACCTGAACACAAATGAGTGGTTTCAGCAGTAGCACTGACAACTGACACCAGACCAACAAACAAGAAGAACTAGTTAGAGGAAGTATTGAATCAGGTATACCCAAGAGTATGGGATACTGACAGCCCAGGAAAATCAAAACGAGCAGACCCTATGAAAATTGAGCTACAGACAAGAGTTAAGGCAGTAGTCAGAAAGCAATACCCTTGAAGATTAGAAGCTAGGAAAGGAATAGAGCCAACTATCAATTAAATCCCTGACATCAGGACTGCTGGAAGAATGGCAGCTAAAATTTAATACTGCTACATCAGCAATAAAGAAACCTAATGGAACTTGGAGACTAGTGCCAGATTTCCAGGCAATTAATGGTTTATGCCTTACTAGCTTACTAGCTAAGCTTGGAGATGATTTTATTTGGTGCGGGGAAGGTCCATGGGCAGGTGCTGTCGGGAGCCGTTCCCTCTTGGTCTGAGAGACCGGCTCCCCCAGCCCACCCTGCTCTCAGGCCCGGAGGTTGTAATGTGCGCTCGACCGGCAGCCGAAGGAGGGCTCTTGACACCGTGTCTGATGCAACAGGGGTTTTTGAAGGTAGGTCAAAGGGTGCAGGTTGGGTGAGGGCGAGAAGAGGGACAGGAAGAGGCAGGAGCACAAGCACTGTAACATGACACATAGGCACCTGCAAGCTGCTGGGGAAGCCTCAAGTCTGCTCAGTGAGCCACGTGTGCCCTCAGCATAGGGACAGCCACCTTTCCCTCCGTGAGCCTCACATCCCAGGGTCAGCAAATCAAGAGGCACCAGCCATGCTGTAGGTGACTCAGAGCGAGTGCAGAGGGTCATGGTGGCCAGGGGCCAGAAGCAGGCAGAAAGCCATCGGGGCTGGGGAAAAGGCTCTGCTCTGCTTACAGCGTGGGCTGAGGGCTGGGAGAGCTCCATTTCCCCCTTGAGATGTTGGAGACGGGGCCTTTCACCCTCCTGATAGGGCTGCAGGCAGCCAAAGGAGTACGACGACACAAGGCCGAGAGCGGCAAAGCAAAGAGCCAGCCGTGCGCAACACAGGGAGGTGGCCCAGTGCAAAGCCAGCGTGGCATCCTGAAAGTGCCCGCTGCACTCTCATGTGTCCCCGGCCTGAGAAGGACAGGAATGTCCGTGGTCCAAGAGGGCCTTTCTGTGGCCCCTTTGGGCTCAAAGCTGCTGCTCTTCTGGCTCCATGGAGCCTAAAGCCACAGAGCTCGGCCTCCCCCACAGCAACAGGAACAAGACTTGGATATCAGGCAGTGGAGCTCAATGCCTAAGGCTCAGGGGCAGGGGCCTGCAGTCTGGAGCACAGGGAGGGCACACGCCCAGCCCCATAATTGCTGGCCTCACAGCCCTGAAAGGCCAGGACCAGGGTCTCACACCTGATTCCAGGGGGTCCCTCCCACTAGCCACTGACCTAGAAGCACCAGAGCAGCCGGCTGTCGGGATCAAGGCGGCTGCCAGGCGGCTGCTTATGGCCTCTGCCAGCCAATTGCTCAGGGCTTAGAAGTGCCTCAGCCCCAGGGTCTCCCCCAGCCTGGCCAAGCTTCCCGGCAGCAGCCCCGCAGTCCCACAGCAGCTCCAGAGCAGCCCCATCCAGAGGCACCTGGGAGCCCTCAGCAATGCAGCCAGCAGCGTGCAGCCAGGAGGACACGGATGGTGCTTCCTGCCCGGCACAGGGCTTGAGGCCATCTCCAGGCACCGCTCTGGCAGGGATCCCCGAACACTCCCAGGACTCCAAAATGATCCCCCACATCTCTGTACAGCCCTCCGGAAGCTCTCCAAACCCTCCAGGACGTCCCAGTGCCATCCCAATTTTCCTCAAAGCCTACTCTGGATGACCCTGGAGTAGAATCAAGATCCTCTATATTCCTCTAGAACACCCAGCCAAGGTCACTCTGGGCTCAGTTTCCCCGATCTCAGGAGACCTGGGTGCTGCCAGGTGTCTTTCCCCACTCTGAGGGCTTTTCCTCACTCCAGGACGCCCATCCCCTCCATTGTCACTCACTCCGTGGTGCCACCAGTGACAGCCCCTGCTGACAGCCACGAGCAGGAGCAGGAACAGGGGGGTCCTGCCAATATTCACAGCCACTGCTGGGGACAGAGGGGACACACCCTGGACCCTGGGAGTCCTGAACATCCCGGCGACCCTTTCATGACTCCACCTGTGACCCAGGGTGAGCCAGGTGTCACCTCCAGGACCACCTTGAACGCGTAGTGCCCATCCTGTCCCAGCAGGTTGGTGGCCATGCACTGGTAGGTGCCTGAATGTCTCACGTCGATGTCCCCAAGCTCCAGGAGGGGACCCTGAGCCACCTCGTGCCCCTTGTGCAGCCAGGTGACAAGTGCTGAGACCACCTGCACTGAGCAGCGCAGGGTCACGGCATCACCTGCATGCATGTGGTGTGCCAGGGGAACAGGGGCGATGGTGGCATTTGCCACGGGCACTGCGCGGACAGAGACAGGGCTGTGGGCACTGGGCAAGGTGGAATAGGGGTGCTGTGGGTGGAGTCACCCCCTACCCGAGGGTCCTGCTCACCCAGGACAGTGACATTCAGGAGGACACTCAGCCACACTGTCCTGGCATTGGTACTGGCAACTGTCATTGTCCCCAACATGGCGCAGCTCCAGGTGGGGGCCGGTGCCTAGCAGTGCCTCTGAGCCCTCCCGGTGCCAGGAGGACAGAGGACCTGTCCCAGCAGCCACCGCACAGCTCAGCACCAGACGGTCCTTGAGTGCCACCTGTGCCCCTGGGGTACTGCGCCCACTGGGGGACCCCTGAGTGTGGGAGCTCTGCAGGAGGGGGGACAGCAGGGGACAGTGAGGGACCTGGGGGGTGTCAGGGAGAGGCAGGGGAACCCCAGTGAGGGCGAGGGGGCGCAGAGATGAGGGGTATGGAAAGGAACCCTGAGGAAGGATGGGGGGTTCAGGGAGAGGACACTTGGAGAAGAAGAGGGGGGACCTCAGGAAGGGGTTGGTTTAGGGCACTGTGGGAGTGTTGCTATAGAGCGTGACAGAGCAGAAAACACCACAACTCCCATCAGAAGGGTGTAAAAGAGAGATTTATTATAGTTTTTTTTATAGTTTTTCAAGATATTTACATTTACTTAAAAGACACATTCAGTGCCCATTGGTTGTAAGAGAGAAACAAAGTTCTCAGTAGGTGTACAAGGAGCGACGTCATTCTGTGAGCCAGCTAGAGTCCGTATCTTATAACTTTCTCTCCTTCATCATGTCTCTGTGGTGACAGCCTCGGTGTCTTCCTCGGGAGAGATACAGGGCTTTCCTTATCTTTAGGAAGCCTTTACTGACGCACAAGAACAGCACAAAATGCCTTTCCTACAATTCCCCCTTTTTGTATTTGACCCAGAAACACAACTGCTAAGGACTTTTGCAGGGTCCTTGCAATAATCCAAGCAGACAGAGGATCCATTCTTCATTCACTTACAGATTCACTTACAGATAACCAACTTCTTCCAACTCCACAACACACACTCTCACAATCCTAACATTCATATACAAACAAGGTCCATAAAAACAGATCTTCAAATACCGTTACAGACCTCACAATTTTCAGATGACACATTTGTAGCAGAATGACACCTTCACCTCTAATAAAATAACTTTCTTCCACACAGAATCAGAGACAAAGTCATCTGCCTAGTCACCACTTAGAACCAAGTAGCATCCATTTAACTTTACAATTGGTTGCTGCTCTCACAACCAACCTAGTTGCTCGAAGTCTGGACTTCAGCTACTAATTCAACCCTTATGCAAAGGCAACATTTCTCCCTAAGGTATATCAAATTCCCCTATTTTTTGAACTGTGTGTGCCCTGCAAAAGGAAATGGTACAAGACACATTTCTCAGTACTACCAACCTCTCTATAAGAGAATTCAAAGAAAAGAAGCAAAAGTAACATCCATTACCTTAAATTTTTGATTTTCAGCGTAAGCCTGTAACTCCCTTTACTCTGTCTTGAATTACCATCTTTACCATACATTCCTTGAGGGTCCATGCTTCCATCCACCTAATAATCAATGCAATTACCTACTCATTTTGCTTCTGCTGTAGAACTACCCATCCTGTCCTTTTCTTTGTGTTCCAAATAAGGTTTAACGAAATGGACAGAGACACAACGAGGTCCATTTTCTGTTAAAATGCATGCATATCCTCTTCCCCATGTTAGTAATTCCACTGGGCCAGTCCACCTTTCTGTGATTAAGTCTTTTACCCATACCTTAATACCTTTCTTAAAGCTTGGCTGTTTTGAATTCAAAGACAGAAAATGATAGAATATAGGAGACACATGTAAGTCAGGTAAAGGACGCAGAAAGTTTAAGACATAAATGGCTTTGTCTAATCTCACTTGAGGCGATTCCCTTTGCATTCCCCATTTTTGTTTTTGTACCTAGCACTTCAACACACCATGATCACGTCCAATAATTGCTTGGCCTGTTGAGGCATAAGGAATACCAGTGGAATGATCAACACCCCAGGCACAAAACCCACCTGGAATTTCTTTGAAACATATGCTGGGCCATTATCCATCTTTACATGTGATGGAACAACTAAGATGGAAAAGGTGTGGCAAAAATGATAAATAACATCCCGAGATGTTTCACCTGCCAACGCTGAGGCAACCATGGCATGAGAAAAGGTGTCAATTGTAACATGAACATACTTTGACAGCCAAATTCAGGCATTTTTGTAACATCTGTTTGCCATTCTTGCAAAGGGAGTAAGCCTCTAGGATTAGTACCGTAATATTGTGAAACATGAGATGTATGACGATGAGGGCAAGAAGAAATAATTGACTTTGCTTCACTATGTGATAATTTAAATTGCTGCTGTAGTGTCTGAGCACCGTGATGAAATTTGGTGAGATAGAACAGCTTGCTATAACACATTAGGCACCATTTTTACTGCTGAGGCAGCCACAAGAGAATCCTCATAGGCGTTACCTTCAACAAAGAATCCAGGTAGTGATGTATGGCTACAAATATGCATAATGAAATAAGAATGCTTTTAATTATGAATAATAGTCCACAATTTCAACAACATAACAAATAATGGTTTCTCCTTTACATTATACAACACATCTTGATCCAACTGTATTACTAAATTAGCATCGTGAACAGAATCAGTAACTATATTTACGGAACTAGGAAATAAGGTAAAGGCTAAGAGTATGGCACAAAGTTCAATTAATTGAGGACACTCTTGTTGAACCATTAATTCATATTCCTAGTGGTCATCTTTCTTCCAGGCTACAGCAGCTTTTCCAGTTCTTCCCGATCCATCTGTAAAAACTGTCACAGCTAAAAACTGTCACAGCTTCCCCTGGCACAGAAGAGCAAAGTTGTTTCCCCTGAAAAGGAATCCTCTTAGTGAAATTCAAAATAGGACGAGAAGGTGTGCTGGTTTGACGGGGAAATGGGAATTCTGGGATGCTGTAGTCAAAACAATGAGTGCTCAGATTTTAATATTGGCACCTGATGTAGCCAGTGAGGTTTGGACACACCTCTGAGAACACACAGGAGTTAAAAACCAGAGCTGCGCCCCTGGGAAACTCTCTTGAGACTTCGAGGGAAAGAAGTCAGATCTCCCTCCACCGTCCAGCTGCTGGTGCTGGGCGGGGGAGAGGCAGCCATGTGGTAGGCCTGGGCCTGGACAGAGATGGGGGGATGAGGAGGCCCTTGAAGATAGAAGCGTGAAGGAGCACCAAGAGACATCGGGCAGCGCCCCCTCCCCCCTTCCCCAGGAGAGAGAGAGATGGAGAGCTGGCATCTGAATTTGATAGCGGCCGGCCCAGAACAAGAAGAGGGGGGAGCGTGGGGAGAAGGTGCCCGGCCAGAGCAGCGTGGGAGTTCCGGAGCTCTAAGACAAGCAGAGACTGAAAGACTGAAATTTTTAACCCTTTTCTTCCATGATTGAGACCTTGCAAATGCTGATCCTCCTGAAGCTGAATGAGAAGAGAGATAAGCGATGAGATAAGAAGGGATTAGCCACGAAGAAAGTAGAGAAGACTCTTGAATGAGGGGAGAGATGATAGAGTAGCCTTTTGGCTGGACTTTTCTTGTTGGACATAGACTGAACCAGTTTTTTCCTGTGACATAGAGACTGCATTTAGGGGGAGGCAGTGCCTCAGAACCAGAAAGGTTCAGTGTGGGGACCCCTCAGCCCCAGGGGGTAGAAAAACTAGAGGGGACAGATGTCCTGAAGGAAAGACTGTGTCTTATTTAGAGTGAAACAAGGCATCCTTGAAAGACAACCCTAGAAGCAGTTCTGGTCCATGCACAGTAGTGAAAGCACTGGGCATAGAAGGAAGGTGTCACAATAGCAAAGAACTTTCCGAGCAGTGCTGAGTGACATAGAAGCACACGAAGTTTCAACGTGTTTCCAGGAGAAGCCTATAGTGCAAGAAGGACTCCTCTCCTCTTCATGAACTGATGATTGAGTATTCTAGAGTGGTGCCAGACTGAGAGTTAGTGATTTAGGAGAATGTATTGCATTGAGAAATTTGGTGGGGGGGGAGGAGAAAATTGCTTTTGTAAGGTTTTCATTTTCGTTGTATTTTTTTTTTTCTTCTTTTCTTGTAGTTTAGTTAATAAAGTTTTCTTTATTTCTAAGCAAGAGCCTGCTTTGCTTATTCCTAGTCACATCACACAGCAGACACCAGAGAGAAGGTATTCTCATAGAGGCACTAGCATTGTGTCAGAGTCCAACCATGACAGAAGGTAAATGATATACTATTTGACCTGTAAAGGAAGATAAAGCAGATTGTAGCTCATGATTGTTTTGAAAACACCACTCAAAATACCATTGTTGTACTGGTATGACAATAGTTACTGGACCACGGCCTAAGGTGTCATGGCAGCGTCTGCGACCTTTGATAATGATGTCTGCAAAAAGCTTGTACAGACCTGGAGCTGTTTTTCAGGACCTGAAAAATAAAAATATCCAATTCAAAAGATATGCAATTTTTCTTCCCTTTTATCATTCTGTTGACACAACAATCTGCATGATATTTCATCATCTCTCAAAAAAAAGAATTGCACACCAACAGAAACATCTATCCTTGTAACAAATCCAGATGTCAAGGCTAATTCAACTTCTACAGCCTTTTTTGCTGCAGTGGTCAAATATCTCTCATTGGTAGAGGAAGTTTTCCCTGATAGTAAGTCATACAAAGGTTGTAGTTGGTGATTAGTTATCCCCAAGTATGGCCTAAGCCAACCTATTGCAACAACCAATTTCTGCACATCAGCAGAGGTGTTAATTTCAATGTCCAATTTCACAGGTTAAGGCACAATTTGTGTATTGGTGATTATCAACCCCAAATATTTCCAAGGCATCTGTCTTTGAACTTCCTCTGGGGTGATAACCAAACCAACTAGAGTGTACACATCGTCCAGCAGTTTGAGGGCATTGGGTCTTCACATGCCCTGATTCTTCATAAGCTCAACATCTGGGTGAGGACTTTATGACTTTGCCAAAGCAGCCATTTTATGCTCAACCGAACCAACCTTTGAGCAAGCAACTACAAGATCTGACAGCAAGGGATCTCCCGGTAAAGAATCAATAATTCCCCTGCAATCATCATTCGCTAGCTGTCTGCATAAAATTTACCTCAACTTATCATCTTCTACTTGCTTCTCAAGGGCTGCAGCAACCCTCTCCAAAAACTGCAGAAAAAGTTCCTTCACCCCTTGCTGGATGGTAATATACCTTGTTTTAGGAGCTGCCATCTCCATTGTTTTAAGTAAGGCACTCATACCCGGCTGCTGGGCCTGTGCCAGAACCAGGGGGTCCCATCTTGCCTGTAAATACAGGTTAGAGAATGGTCCATTGCCCAGCAAGGCATCAACTCCCACAGCATGACGTGGATCGTGCTGAGGTAACTGCATATTGTCCAATGCTACTCTTTCAGCCATTTGTTTCCAGGTAGCTTGAGACACACCATACTGCACTAGCTGAAACAGAATCCTAGAAAGGTGAACAATATCATAAGGGGCAAGTACATCAGCATTTAAAACATGAATCACTTGCATCACCTGTGAAGAGTTAGCACCATACTGATCTACTTTTGACTGAAAGTCCTGTACAACCCTCCATGCAAAAACCTGATGACTATCTTGTTGTCCTGAATTAGGAGTAGCTTTGAAAACAGGAAAAGCCACAAGCCCACCAGAAGCAGCAGCAGCAGCAGCAGCAGCCATCTCCATCCTTTTAGGTGGACCTATTTTCTCTAACAAATTCCAATCTCCCACTTCAGCTGCTTTCATTCTCACATGCTCCCAAAATTGTAAAGAGTGTAAAGGAGTCACAGCCACCTGTCAGGGAGGCAGAGCACAAGAAACAGCTGGCCTGGATCTGCTACGAGGTCTAACAAATTCCTGTGTCTTTTTAGGTGTACTTTCAACTGGCAGTTCATTGTCAGAACTATCACTAGACAAAGAAGGACACAATGTTAAGGATTGCATTTTTCAACCAGTTCAGGAGGGAGGAGGGGGGCAGACGGCGCAACAGGGGATTGAGCAGAGGCAGATGACTCGAAGGAGGGCAGAGAAGGGGTGGATGGCTCAAGGGAAAGCAGGGGCTGGAGCAGCTGACTAAGGGGAGGGTGAGGGGGGAGCAGATGGCCCAGGGGGAGACAAAAGGGCCAATGACTCAGCCTGTTTTTCACTTCACTTCTGTAACTTCATTTTTGCTAACTGCTGTGCAGGCGTAAGATACTTTGGTTTTGTACTCAGTTCAATTAACGGCTGAGCAGGTGAACTATACACAGGTTTAACATGGTCTTCTGGAGATAAATACCAAGAAACAGTCTTAGCCTGCTGTTTGATTCTCACAATAGCAAACCCTGGGGGAACCTCCACAGCAGCTGCAGCAGCCTCCTTAGGGGGAGATACATTGACAGGCTCAGCCTCATCTTCCACCTGTTCCTCTACTTCAGTTTCTTGCTCTAATTCCTGCTCCTCCAGTTTCTCCCCGCTATCTTGTTCTGCTTTCCATTCCTTCAATGCCTCATACAACAGTCTCCAAGTAGCAGCCAAATTGACAACCGTCTTATCCCCCTTAGATATCACTTCCCACAGTCTCTTCCAAACGTTTTTCCATGCCCAGACATTGAAGGCAGTGTCGGCATCAGCTTCAAAGTCCTGTGATTTACACCATATCAGTAGGCTACAAAGAGCATAATCAGAAGCTTGAACATTTTTCCTTTTCAATAAAGATTTCCATGTGGACAAAATAGTCCTTTCCTTATTTGATAAATTATGTCCCATTATTTTTCCCAATTATTCACCTCGAATCAGATGTCTGAATTAGGTCTAGACCTCTGCAGCATCCTTGTTGCCTTCACTCATTTTTAGGGTACCCTTCAACTTTTTTCTCTCTTTTTTCTTTCTGTTTTTTACAGTCTGGTTGCAATCACGGGGAGCAGGCACCAGATGTGGCTATAGAGCGCGACACAGAGCAAAACATCACAACTCCATCAGAAGGGTGTGAAAGAGAGATTCATTAGAGCAACATGTTGCTTTTATAGTTTTTCAAGATATTTACATTTACTTAAGAGACACATTCAGTGCCCGTAGGTCATAAGAGAGAAAAAAAGTTCTCAGTGGGTGACCAAGGAGCTACATCATTCTGTAAGCCAGCTAGAGTCTGTATCTCTTGTCTTTCTCTCCTTCATCGTGTCTCCATGATGACAACCATTGTGTCTTCCTCACGAGAGATACAGGACTTTTCTTATAATCAGGAAGCCTTTGCTGGCTCACAAGAACAACACAGAATGTGTTTCCTACACTAAACTATAAAATATTTATCACATTAAAATATATTTTCTACACTGAGATTAGGGTAAAAAGGCTGTATCAAAACAGTTTAAAAGTGACTAGAAAGTGCATTATATCAGAATAATTTGCAATAACCAATATAATAGTGAAAGCCAATGACTACATAGTCCTTCATAACAGAGAAAAGGTGTACTGGAGGATTTATTTAACTTCTTCTTATCCTACTCTGATTTTATCATCAATAAATTCAATTCATATCTCTAAATCATAAGCAGTTTTACCCGTGACAGGATTTGATGAGTGATCTCTCCTAGTCCTTGTCTCAACCCAGGAAGCCTTTGCTCAATTTTCTCTCCCCATCCAGGTGTGGAGGGCAGTGAGAGAGAGACTGTGGTGGGTGCAGGGCATCTGGCCACTGTCCATCCACAGCAAGGCAGGGAGGAGAAGGAGGGTCCAGGTCAGGTTGTTGAGCAGATTGTTTTGGGGTTTGCAGTTGTTCTTGGGCTATCTCAGTGTCTTGGGGACAGGGACAAAATGATCAATTGCTGCATTTCTGGACTGGTTCCCCCATATGTCCCCCTGCAGCGGCAGTTTGCAGCCAGCCCTGCTCTGGAAACCATCAAAGGCCCTCCCAGAGCCTCTGCTTCGGCTCCCTTTGGGTTTTGTGCTTCTTGCAGAGCTGAGCAAACCACAGGCCAGGCCTTTTTCCACCCACAGAATTCTCACCTCTGCAGCAGCTCTAAAGCTGCCAGAATCAAAGCCAGGAAGGCAGGGGGGACCCTCAGGTGCTGGCTGCCACCTGGGGCTGGCCAGAGCAGGGCTGGGCAATGGCCATCCCTGTGCAGTGGGGCTGGGCCATGGCTGGACCCCACCCTTGGATGGCCACTGGCTTCAAGGAGCAGGAGTTTGGGAGCTCCTTCCTGCCCAGGGCTCCATTCCCAAGCTGCTCTTGCCGGCTCAGATCCTGCAGGGGACGAGCAAGAATGGAGAAGTCTGGAAACACCAGGAGCTGCCATCCCCCAGGACAGGAGCCCCTTGTCCAGCATGTGTCTGCCCCCTGGGATAGGATTCCCCCTGGTTGTGCCCTCCCAGGACAGAATCTGCCCTCCCCCGTGTGACACTCAGCACAAAAGGCCTCTTCCTTCTTCTGTGCAGGAAAGAGATAGTGTTGGGGGGGCACTGTCAGACACCCACATCCCCCACAGCCTCCCCAGCCCTCCCTGCAGACCCTTCAACTCTGCTTCCCCCACGCTGGGCTTCCCTCAATCTGTTGCCTGCTCAGGTGCCCCCCAGGATCATGAAGGGATGAACTGGGGTCTTGTGAAATTGAGAGGCAAAATAATGGAAATGGAAATAAAGAGGGGAAAAAGCCCTTGGGGGCTGGGGGAACACAGACCCAGACCCTGTCAGAATCTCCCTGCCATGACCCTCCCAAACCGCAAGCACCCTGAGGGGACTTTGCTGAGCCCTGGGTCATCCCAAAATCTGATCCAGCCAGGGAAGGAGCTTTGACCCACGGGCTCACCAACACACTGCCCATTCCTGGCACTCTCATTCCCCAGGGATCCCAATCATGGGACCCCAATTCCTTCCATCCGCCCTGCCCTGGGCCTCCCATCCATGTACTCCCATTCCCCAGGACCTCCATGTCCCAGCACCCGATTCTCAAGGAACCCTCTCCTGTTCATTCCAACCCCTGAAAGGCCCCTTTCCCCAGGACCTTGATTCTCTAAGGAACCCCTATTCCCACAGGATCCCTCATTTCCCCAGCATCCCCATCTCATGACCCCAAATCCCTGGAGCCCATGTTCCCCTGGCATTCCCATCCCTGAGTCCCCCCAGCCCAGACGACCCCCATTCCCATGGGCCCCCCATGCCCAGTGAATCCCCAGTGATTCCCCCTCATCAGCACCCCCATTCCCAGGGACCCCCCATTACCCTGGACAGTCATGTCCATGTCCCCCAAAGGCCCTGAGCCCCCCAGTCCTGAGAACCCCATGTCCCACCTTGTCCCACCCAGGCTTGTCCCCATCCTGTCCCCGCCCTGCTCACAGCCTGTGCCCAGCTTGTGGCCATCCTGCCCCCACCAAGGGCCACCTACGCATGGGGATGAGACCTGACCTCGCTTCTTTCCCCTTTGGCTGAAGAGCCAACACCCAGGGGACAGCCACCCCTTGCAGCAAGTGACAGCCAGTGCACATGGCTGGGGACACCAGGATGGCCGGGAAGGTGGCGCTGCTCCTGTGGGGTGAGTGCCCTGGGCATGGGCCTGACACCCCGGGGATGGGGAGGGGAGGGGGCACAGGGGGGCTGTGGGGTCCCCTGATGTCCTCAATGCCAGCAGAGCCAAAGCATGGGATCTGCTGGGGTCGTGGAGTGGTCGTGGGGACAGCAGAAGAGGGACTGGAACATGGGGACAAAAAAGGCCGGACAAAGGTTTGGGGAGGCATCATGGGGCTTGTCGCAGACATTTTTTCACAGAAATCCTTTCTTTAAGATTTCTGTGTCTTCTGGAAGGCAGAGGCCTCAGAAGAGAATGTAAACAATTGTTATCAGCTGCTGTGGATGCAACAGGGGCCTCTGTGATTGGTCTCATGTGCTTGTTTATAATTAAGGGCCAATCACAAGGAACAAGCTGGGGACCGAGTCCCTGGACCCAACTTTAATATAAATTCTTTTTTTCTTTCTATTTTTAGCTGGAGCAGCCTCTGCAATTTCTCTCTTTATTCTTTTTAGTATAGTCATAATGTATTATATATCATATATCAATAAATCCAGCCTTCTGATCAAGAAACAAGATTCCCGTCTTTCTCTCACCAGCAGTGACCCCATGCAGGGCGCTGTAATAGCTGGTGACCCCTCGTGTCAGAGCAAAGATTAATTTGATAAGACCAGAGGAGCAAAATTGCTGCACTGGGTAAAAATCCTGTATGTGTAGCATTTGATGGTTGCTTTGAAGTGACCACAGAAGTGGATTCAAGCCAGGAGCTGAAGAACTGAAGATCCTGATTTGGACAGAGTTCACAGCCAAGGCTGACCACAAAGAGAACCTTCTTCTGGAAAACCTTCAGGAAACATGGGAGACAAGAGCAGCATACCTGTGGAGCTGGCCAGAGCTGTGGGATCTCAGCACCTCAGGACTGAGGTGCAGAGGGACCGAGACCACCCTTGGGGGGCTCGGGAGTCCTGGAATGTTGCCAGAAGTGTCTGGTGGCTGGACTTTGATCCTACACAGGAGACGACACCTGTACGAGGATAGGAGGATTTCACTGGGGTAAATGGTGAAGGGATAAGTTAATTAGAGTGTAAGACACAGGGTTTGGGATTTCTGTACAGGGGGGTCTAAAGAAGTAAGATGGAGGAATTGGGGCGTGTCCTGTTCTTCTTCTTCTTCTTCTTGGCCTCCATCTTCTGTGGTGATGTTGGCACTTTGGGATTGGTTATTACTAAAAGTGCACTGGTTAATAAGGGTAAAAGGTATTGGGGAAAAATGATAAATATTGTATACATAACTTTGAGTATAAAGATAGGTGACCGCCCCAGGGGCTCTCAGAGTGTGCTCATGGCTGGCTGCTGAGCAGACCTCTGTCGGGCCAAGAGAAAATCTTTTAGATAAACAATTAATAAACACCGAGACCAAGAAAAGATCTGGAGCCTCTTCTCGTCTTTTGAAGCGCGGGTTGTCCAAGGCCACCCCGGGCCTTTCCAGGTCACCTAAACAGAAAAAACCCGGCACAGAGCAAGCTGGACTTTTTCAAAAGGTACTGTTCACTTTTCTACCCCTGAGGGTTCAGCCGCGAGAAAATTATGTTTATATGGGGGAGATACCCCTTGAAGTACGTGGTTCGTTTTACTCCTTCAGAGGATAAACTTATTGCCCTCTGGCAACACTGGTGTAGAGAAGATGGATTTTTTTTGGAAAAAACAGATTTCTATGAGTTCTTTCAATGGGCAAAGCTTTTTGGGTTCTTTACTGATGTCCTGTATGCTTTGGATGTTTTTGTCTGGGAATGCCTGGACTCTATTCTCCAGTTTGTCTACAGTCAGGGAGATCTTTTGCCTTCTATCTACCCAGCATTTATAAAGCTCTTCCCAGTTTTGAAACGCAGAGCAGCCGCTTTTCAATGGATTTCTAACTGCTATGGGCAGGCTCCGTTTCCACCATCCCTGGTGGGAGATGAGTTGGGGCTTTCCGGCCCTCCCGCCTTCGTGGCGGGGGGGCTGAAACTTTGCCGCGCAAAGGAGTTTTTTTTACTCTGTCTCAGGAGCCTGTGCAGATGAGCTGTTCTCCTCCCCCCCCTTCTCTCTCTCCGGGGGGATGGGAGGAGGCGGTGCTGCCACAGTCGGCCTCTCAGACTCCGCCTTCAGACATGGGGGCGGCACCGGTCTCTGAGGTTTCTCCGCCTCTGCCAGCTCCGTCACTCCAGGTGATCCCGTCTCCGCCTCTCCAGGCGGTCCCCCCCACGGCTTCACCGGCCTCCCCGCCCCTGCCAGCACCTGCGTCTGACACTGCAGAAGAGACAGCACTTCCGGTCCCTGCTGAGTTGCTAGGCAACAACGACGACGTGTCTCCAGCTTCCGGCTCAGTGGAGGAGGGGATTCCTTCGGCCCCTCCGCCGCTTCCATTGGCCTCCTCACCGCCTCAAGCCGAGATGGTCCCTGTTCAGGATGGGGTGGAAGACGGTCCCGAACCCGCGGGAACCTCGGGGCAGCCCGCGGCTGAACTTACACTCAGTGTGATTCCCTCCCCGGTTCCGGCCCCCCCCCCGCTGCTTCCATCAGCCTCCCTGTCGCTCGGACCGGCCGTCCCAGCAGCTCTGCCGTTGTCGGAGGCTCTGCCCTCCGTGTCAGCGTCAGAGACTGCCCTGGAACCGGCGGCTTGTTCAAGCTTGGACCATCCCGGACTGGCTGCTGTAGCAGCTGCCCCGGCAGGGGGTCTCTCCTTCCGTGGAGCGGGGGCTGCCTTCCAGATGACTGTTGCGGCAGTCCAGCTGCCTGTTTTTAAGATCAGCATTCTCGGCGGTTTGGGGGGTGGTTTTTCGGGGATGGTCCCATGGAGGCCACCACCTCTCCTGCGTCCTAGTGGCATGGGGGGGCAGGTGCATCCCGAGAGCTCTGCCTCTGGTCCCCAGCCCGGAGGGGGTGGGGGTGATGTCATGGGGCAGATGGAAGATACACCTGCTGCTTTTGCAGTGCAGAGGGAGAGGGCACAGCTGGAGGAGACCATAGCTGGTTTGCTGTGGGAAACAAACATCTCCAGACCCCAGATGGGATTGCTGGGGAAGGCTTCTATTTCCCCGCTGCTGGCATGCCTCAGTGGTTTTGGGGAAAGGAAGCATCTCACTACCCGTGCTGCCATTGTGCTGGCAGCAGGGTGCAGACCTGTGGGAATGCAGAGCCTGCCTCATGGGTTTGGCCTGGGCCATTGGGCTCAGGAAGTTCCTGGGCCGGGCCCACTGCATGGCCTCCTGATGTTTCTGGGAATTCTGGTTTGTCCTACCGGTCCTGGTCCCCGTTTGTGGGCTAGTTTTGGGGTTCCTGGTCCAGCATGGGCCAGGGCCCCCAGGGCCTTTCCTTCTTTGGCACTGCTCTGCTCGGCTCCTGCTCTTTTGCTTTTCGATTAAAAAAAAAAAAAAATTAAAATTAAATAAAAAAGATTGAAAATAGCGGGCAGCAGCTCTGAAGCAGTGAAGCATTGAAGGGCCAGAAAAGGACATTCCAAAATTCTTCAAATTGTTTGAAATTGTTTAAAATTGTGTTATGCTGTTTTAGGGACCAAAAAGGACTCTAAGATGTCCAAAAGAAACAACTTCAGCTGATGGACTGTTCCTGAAACTCAGCTGCATGGACTTGAATTCTCTTTGCATGGTTTTTTGCATTTTCTTAGATTGTAGGATTTAGTGATTTGTTAGTATTGTATATTTTACAGCTGAAGAAATTTCCTGTTCATTTCACATCAGCATTTTTTCTTTTAATTTATACAATTTAGAAAGGTGAGATGTCGCAGACATTTTTTCACAGAAATCCTTTCTTTCAGATTTCTGCGTCTTCTGGAAGGCAGAGGCCTCAGAAGAGAATGTAAACAATTGTTATCAGCTGCTGTGGATGCAACAGGGGCCTCTGTGATTGGTCTCATGTGTTTGTTTATAATTAAGCGCCAATCACAAGGAACAAGCTGGGGACCGAGTCCCTGGACACAACTTTGATATAGATTCTTTTTTTCTTTCTATTCTTAGCTGGAGCAGCCTCTGCAATTTCTCTCTTTATTCTTTTTAGTATAGTCATAATGTATTATATATCATATATCAATAAATCCAGCCTTCTGATCAAGAAACAAGATTCCCGTCTTTCTCTCACCAGCAGTGACCCCATGCAGGGCGCTGTAATAGGGGCTGGTGGGGGTGACCTGTGCCAGCACAGGGTGGCTGTGGCATCCTCAGTTCAGAGGTGTCCACAGTGTCCCTATGTCCTGCCTGAGCAAGGGGTGGCTGCAGTGTCCCTGTCCACAAGGAGTCCATGTCATACAAGGACAGGTGGGGACAGCCCCCCACCCCCCCTACCCCTGTGCCTCTGTCCCCATGGTGCCACCCCCACTGAGCCGTGTCCCTTCTGCCTTCCAGCCCAGACCCTTGGCCTCACTGGTGAGTCCTTGGGGATGCCATGTCCCCACCCTGCTGTCCCCAGTCCCACACTGGGCCTGGCAGGCTGGTGTCTCCTGTCACCCACAGGTGCCCAGACCACCCAGCTCCTGGTGGAGCCCCCCTGAAGGCCGGCAATGCTGTGGGACTGGGTGACACTGACCTGCCAGGGCTCAGGGACCGCCGGTGCCACCACCTGGTACAAGGATGGGAAGCACTGGGGGAGGTGGAATGCGACCACCTCAATGTCACCGAGAGTGGCACCTACACATGTGACAGGCCTGGCAGTGGGCGCAGCCCCCCCGTGAGAGTCGTAGATGGTAAGGGGGAATCTTAAATCATCACGGTGGCCCTCGATAGGTCTGGGTGGGCTCCGTTTCATGGGTGGCCTCACGCGCCCCACATGGCGAGAGCCTGTGCCCATTGGAAATGGGCACAGGGAAATCCCATTGCACCCCAGTGCACCTCAGTGCACCCAGATGTCCTGGGTGTCGTGGGGACCCACCTAGGACCTCTCTCAAGCCCCTCAGTGAGATGGTAGTCTCCTGTCCTACAGACAAGCTGGTGCTGCAGATGCCAGCATGGGCACTGCTGGAGGGGGACACGGTGACACTGCGCTGCCATGGCCGGTGGAGCAGCCCAGTACCCAGGATGCGATTTTACCAGGACGAGAAGGACCTGACAGAGTCCCTCAGAGGGACCGAGCTGTCCCTGTAACCCCTGCAGCAGCACCACAGCGGCCACTACCTCTGCGAGGGCTTTCTGAGGTCCTGGCCATCACGGTCAGCACCAGTGACAGTGACAGTGTATGGTGAGCACCCCATGGCTGGAACTCTAATCTCCTCACACCCCCAAAAATACCTCCCAGCAGAATCAGAGTGACAGTCTTCACCTCCCCTCTCCTTCCCTGAGCTCTTCTCGGTGCCGATCCTGGAGGGTTCCCCTCAAGCTCACCGTGGGGGTCCCCCTGACTCTCAGCTGCCTTAGCACTCCCAGCCCCCTGTTGCCCCGAGCCCCCCTCCTGCACATGTTCTATTGGGACGGGCAGGTGATGGGGGGCCCGCAGGGGTCCCCACATCTGCTGGTGCCCGCCATGGGGGTCTGCCACTCATGGAATTACAGCTGCCAGGTGCGCTCTGAGGAGGGGGCCAGCGGAAGAGCAGCGCCCGGCTCCACGTCACGGTGCGCAGTGAAAGTGGGGATGGGCACGGGGAGCCCCCACAGCCTCCTTGAGTGCCCTGGTTGGGCACCTCCATGTCCCCCACACACATTGTTGGGTCCCCCTGCCTCTGCCCAGTGTCCCCTCACACCTCTGTGGTGTGACTCCATTCCTGACATCCGCCACCACACCCACCCCCCCCCTCCCTATCCCCTCACACCGGTTGCCAGCCCCTCCCTGTGCCCTCAGCCCTGTCTGTGTCCCCGCAGTGCCTGTGGACAGTGCCACCATCACACCTGGTGTCCTGGAGCTGACACCATGGGACATAGGGACACACAGGGACACAGGTGGGGTCACACAGCATCACCAGGGAGTGCAGGATCCCTGGGGTGATGGGTGACCCTGATGTGTCCCCCTCTGTTACTTGCAGCGGCCGCAGGGGTGAGTGGGGCCTTTTTGTTCCTGCTCCTGCTTATGGGTGTCATTGTGGCTTGGTACCACTCGCACTGCCTGGGTTGGTGACAATAGGGGCACAGGGGTCCTGGAGATCAGTGGGAAGGCCCCCAGAGAAGGGGGCCATAGGGCTGCACACACAGCCCTATGGGAGGAGCTGAGCCCCCAGTGACCATGGCTCAGAGCCCTGGGAGCTGTTGGAGGGTCCTGGGAGCTCAGGTTGTTGGTGCAAGTGGGGTGGGTCAGGGATACTGGGGGTGCATCAGGGATACTGGGGGGCCCTGGGAGGAATTGTGTGTCTGGTGGTGGTTCAGCATTCCCAAGGGTGGATGGGAGCCCCTGGGTCTCCAAACTCACCCCTCCAGTTTTCCTTTACAGATGCTAGGAAGCACCAGGAAAGGTGAGTGCAGCCTCCAGCCATGATACACCTTTTACCCAAACTCCCAGCACCTCCCATCCCCTCCCACACACCCCCGTATTCCCACAGGCCCCCCCTAGACCCCCTGGCACTCCCAGTGGAGGATCCTCACATGACGTACATGGAGCTGCACAGGCAACCGTGGGAACCCAGTGACATCTATGAAAATCTACACCAAAAGTTGTGGTGCTCTGGGAAGCAGGAGGAACTGGGTGACACTGGGGGTGCTCCCTCCATGGCTCCTGTGGTTGCTCATCCTTCCAAGGGAGGTGGTCATGAGTCAGGGGGAGGCTACACAGGGCACCCTGTGCTCCCCATTTCCTCTCCCAGTACCCCAAGGGCTCCCCCATCCCTTTGCTGCTACCTGCAGGGGCTCCCCAGCCCCATCCAAATGCCCAAGTGTCCTCAAGGACTGCCCCATTCTCTCCTCACAGTGCTTGCAGGGCACCCAAGGCTTCCCCATTCCCCCTCCCACTACCCCTGTCCCATCCCGCTGTAAAAGGGGGAGTCGGGGAAGATTTTGCTGAAAGGTTTCTCAGATGAAAATGAAGCACAAAAGTGGCAATATTATATCTGAGAACAGTTTCTTGATAAAGGAGGATAAGCATTTGTACCGAAGGGGGAGAGAAGGGAGTAGAACAGGAAAAGGATAGAGAGAGAAACAGAAGACAGGGACAGCATTACCGAAGAAGCCCGGGTGCTCTGTGGGCACCAGCTGGGCAGATGGAGTGTGTGTGCTGCAAGCCAGGGCGAGCCCACATGGCTTTTGTGAGTGGCTGGTCGTGATTTCCAAGGACGGCACCTGCATGTCTCTGGCATGGATGAGCGATGGCTGCAGGCTGGCTGCTGCAGGCTGGCTGCGGGCTGGTGCTGCGGTGCTGGTGGCTCTGGGCTGTCTGCCGCGGGCTGGGGCTGCGGTGGGCAGGAGCAGCAGGCTCGATGCTGTGGGCAGCATGGGAAATGCGTCAGAGGTGGCAGGTGGGTGCAGGCAGCATCTGCTCCATCCGGGAAAGCAATGAAGGAACGTCCAGGACGAACAGGAATGAGCTGCCTCGGGGAAGCAGCAAAGCAGGGAAGAATGGATGCAGGCAGGGAAGAAGGACCACTGGGAGGAAAAGTTGAGGCAGGGGGAGTACCAGTGATATTTTTGCCTGATGACCAGGAGGAATGATGCATCTGACTCCATCTTATCAGAAGGCTAATAATTAGTATACTAAATTATTCTATATGATATTACATTACATCTAAACGGAATCTGCCAAGCACTCAACTGCACTCCACTGCACACAATCTCATAACTTTCAGCCAACACTCCCCACACACACACACACCTGGATTCAACTGGTCAGTGAATCAAAACACTCACACTAGAATCCAATTATTAATTCCCTTCAGGTAAACAATCTTCCACAATTCATTCTACTTGTGAAGAACACAGGAGCAGTAAATGAGATAAGAATTGTTTGGATCATTCTTTGCTTCTCTCAATACTTCTCCCAGGTTCAGAGAATGTGAATCGCACAGGGAAGGAGGGCGAAGCTGACCCTCTGAGAGAGCCCCTGATCCCTCCAAGAAACCCAAAGCAAAACACTCCTGTTGTGTCACAGTCTGCTGCTTTTATTTGCAAAGGGTCCTTCCAGAGCCCGATTTTCCCAGGCATTTTTCCCCACACATTTTTCCTGGCCATCTGTCCCACCAGCCAGTGGGGGTCACTCACAGCCCAATCACTGAAACTTTCTCTCCCCTGATTCTCTGTTATGTGAAGCCTAGACAGGGACAGGGTTCCCAGCACATGTACAATCCACAGAGTCATTTTCCATCTCATGTGTAGCATATGTTGAGACGTAAATCAAAACCAGATTTGTTCCTCTTAACCCCCATGTGCTTAGTGGCTCAGCAATCCGTCTCCCAGTGCTCCCACTAAGGTGGCTTACTGGTGCCCATCCCAGTTCCAAGGGGGCACAGGACGTGGTTCTTTGCTCCTGGGACAAAAATGCAGCTCTTTGGTTAACCTGGCAGAAATGGTGTTTCTTTGTTCAGCTCTGTCAAGGAAGCTGAACAAGGTGGGAACCTCCCTTGGAATGGAAAATATGACCCCCTTCTCTCTGAACTATTGTAACTTTGAAATTATGGGGCTTTTAGGCAAAGATGTGGGAACAGGAATAACAGTTCTTCACTGGTATGTATTGTGAGAAATAAGTTAATGGAAGTTGACTTTGCTGGATATTTTACAATTTGATATAACATTATTGATTATATTGTTGATTAAATATTGTGATGTTGTTGGGACAGTGATGTGTATTGTGGAGCTGCTGATGTTGTGTCCATCCAAGGGTGGGGCCCAGCCATGGCCCAGCCCCACTGCACAGGGATGGCCATTGCCCAGCCCTGCTCTGCCCAGGCCCAGGTGGCAGCCAGCACCTGAGGGTCCCCCCTGTCCCTTTGCCTTTGATTCTGGCAGCTTTAGAGATGGATGGGAAATTGAGGAGAGCCATTCCCAGAAGCATTCCAGGAGCAACTTCCTCTGATAAATCCCTTTTTTTGGGAATGTGGAAGGGGCTCTACCCAGAGCAGGAGGTTCTGGCATTTCCCAATACAGGATGGAATAGCCTCTTTTTCCTTCATTCCATGGGAAATTACCATGTGAAAAGCTTTGGATTCAGTGGGTGGAAGCTGGAGGTTGGATTTCTCATGGAATTCCTCTCCCACCCCTTTTCCAGGGAGCTGGGAGAAGCTCCTCAGCCCAGTGCAATATTCCCTGGATATAATGGAGGCAGTGTGGAAAACATCTCATCCACCAGCTGGGCCGGGATCTGGAATTCTTCTATTGGGAAAAACAGAGCTGCTGGCAAAGGCTGGGTGATCCTGGAATCTGGGAATCTTAGATTGGGAAGAGCAGAGCTTCTGGCAAAGGCTGGGAGATCCTGGGATCTGGGAATCTTCCATTGGGAAGAGCAGAACTGCTGGCAAAGCGTGAGAATGAAGCAGATTCCCATCAGGCCAACACGGATGAGCAAGGGCCCCATGACACGGAAAAATTTCTGGGGTTCCTGTTCTGACAGGGATTGAGTCATTTTCCACCAGGATTTGGGAAAATTCCCTGACTTGGGGTCTGTCAGGGGAATTCACTGTGAGGAGCTGGGCAAGGAGCATCCTGGAGCTGGAGACCCCTGGGAATGGATGGGGTGCATGAAGGATCTGAGAAATTCCAGAGGGAAGGGAAGGAGAGGGGAGGGAAAAGGGGGGGGGGGGGGGGGGGAAGCGGAAAGAAAAGAATGGGAAGAGGAATCAGCTGTGGATCAAAGGGATTTTAGCTTCCACTACCAATCCATTTCCTAAATTTTCTAAGGTTAAAGACCCCTCAGAGCTTCTGGACAAGGAAATTCCCACTGCCTGTTCCTGGGGTGAATTCCCAGCAGCGCCTTCGGTGAGCAGAACACCGGGAATGCACTGAGCCAGCAGCTCCCACTGCAGTGTAGAGACCATTCCAGACCTTTCCAAGGTAGAGCCGGCTTCTCCCATCCCACAAAATGGAAATTGAGTCCACAGAGAGAGGGACAGTCCAACCTCCTGAGGAAAAAGGCTTTGGCCTCACCCATGAATGTTGGGAAGACACCAATTCCAGAGGTTATTCCATCAAAACTTGACACCTTCCCAGTGCTGCACCTGTTCCAGAGGTTTCCTTGCAGCAGGAATGAGTCTGGTGGGATCCAGGATGCCCCAGCCCTGCCCACCCCACCTAAATCCGGCCATTTTCCCACTCAGCGTTAGGGATAAATCCCTTTTTCCTCCATTCTGTCCTTCCTCAAACAGCTCCAGAGCTTCTCTTCCTGGTGGATTGGTGATGATCAACATTCTGGACATTACTCAAGAGCTAAATTAGCTCCCATTGTCTGTCCCTGCAGATTCCAGAGTATTTCAGAGCCTGGAATGGCACAGGGAGGAGCTGGATGCTGGATCTGGGAGGGAAGGATGGAAAAAGGACCTGGAGCATTTGTTGGTGTTGGATAAGGATGGGGAAGAGTGGGCTTTTCATGGAAAACAAACTTGGATGGGTGATCTCCAGGGTTTTCCAAAATAGGGATGAGCTATGGAGTGCCAGAGCCACAGGTGAGTGTCCACATCCCAAATATCCCCCATAAATCCCAGCAGGAATCCCTCAGGAGCAGAACAACCTCCTCGCTCAGGCTCTTCCTCCCCAAAAATTCCCCTCCTTGGGGCCTGTCTGCTGGGAATTCCAGGAGGTGGGAAGGAAATCCTGCACGGAATCAATACCCTGAACATCCCAAATCCACCCAGGCAGCTCCTCCCAGAGCTCCAGGGCCTGGATTTTGGAGAATTCCCTCTGGAGGAACCGGGATGGCTGGGAGAGCAGATTTCCCGCCCCGATCCCACTGCTCCTGTGAAAAGAAGGGAAATCAGAACTATTTTGGGACTCCTGGGTTATTGTTTCCTCCTCTAGGAATTCCAGGAGTTGGGATTTTCATAGAGCTGAGGAAAATAATGGGGCTTTCATGCTGCCAGAACAGGGATGGGACTCGGGAATTTTGGGGTGGTTCCTGCAGCAAAAGATGGGAATGCTGGGCTGTGGGCACTAGGTAATTTTGGAATATTGAAAAATAGGGATATTGTAATATGGGGACATTGAATTATGGGAATATTGGTATATTGGAATATAGGGAAATAGGAATACAGCAGTGTTGGAATATTGGAATACTGAAATAGCAAAACACTGGAATATCGAAATACTGGAATATTGAAATATTGGAAGGGAGGATTACTGAAACTGAAATATAGGAATATTAAAATATTGGAATATTGATATATTGGAACACAGGAATACTGAAATATTGAAATATAGGAATCTTGAAATATTGGTGCACAGGAATCCTGAAATATAGGTATATTGAAATACTGGGGTGCAGGGCTATTAGAAAATTGGAATACTAGAATATTGAAATATTGGAAAACAGAGCTGTTGGGAAATTGAAATACTGGAATGCAGGAACACTGGATTATGGAAATATTGGGATACAGGAATACTGGTGGAATATTGAATATTAGGATACATACATATTGGAATATTGAATCTTGGGATACATAAATATTGGAATAGGGCAAGAGCCAACCTGGCAGTCCTACAGGACACAGGGACAAATTAAAGCCACCACTCCCAGGAAATAAATGGATAAACCAAGAGGAAATTCTCAATCCTTCCACCTCCCATAGGGATACCAGGATTGGGAGACCACAAGCAAACCTCCTTCATTAACCATCATTAACCCCAGGGCTTAATTATTTCACACACCATCCCCCAGTCCTCACCTGGGAGCAGCCACTGAACCCCAAAATTCCAGCACCAAGCTCCAAACCTCTCTCTCATGCCAAACCCAGCTTTTTAAATGTTCCCCAAAACGCTCAAAAATGGGGGAAAATTTCATCCCAGTGCCCACAAAACCCTCCCCCCTCAGCCTGGGAACGCTGCTCCCCCAACTGGCACATCCAGGTACAGAATTTCTCCTGCTCCCAGCACTTCTCCTGCATGGAAAAATCAAAGAATCGGGAATTCGGGTCAGCTGGGACAGAGCCAAATCCCAGCTGGGATTTCTGCGGGATTCGCCGGCCACGGGCAGGTCCTGACAGCTCCTCACACCCCTTGGACTTCCAGAGCTGGCAGCAAAACATTCCTGCAGCTCGGAAATCCCTGGAATTAATCAGTAATTGGACTTCAACGACCCGGAGCGAAGTGCGACGGTGGGAGGATCTGGAGGGATCCACTCTGGGGTTTGCGGGATTTCAGCCACAAAGTTTAAGGACTTTTTTTGGGGAAAGGAAGATGAGTTTCCACACAGCAGGAATATTCCCATGGGAAGGTGTTTTCTGGGGCAAAGTTACAATTTTGGGTGTGAAAAAGCAGCAGCTGGAGAATACTGCTGGAGAGCCAGGAATGGGAAGGAAGTGTCTGCAGGTTAGAATCCAAGGGGTTTATCTCTAAAAATGCTCCTTTGCCCTCCCCTGGATGGTCCTCACACTGAAATCTGAGGGGTTTATCCCTAAAAATGCCACCTGCCCTTCCTAGGAGTCTCTACATTGAAATCCAAGGGGTTTGTCACTAAAAATTCCCCCCTGACCTCCCCAGGAGAGTCCCCACATTGAAACCCAAGTGTTCCTCCTTGAGAGGCTCCCGTAAGATCCCCCCCAAAACCCCCAGCGAAGGTTAGGGGGCTCTGTCTGGGCTCAACACCCACCTCAGGACCCCCCAAATTTCCCTCAAGGGCTGGGGGCTCATGATACCCTCAGCAAGGCACCCTAAGCCCCCTCCTGACCCCCTTTTTGGACCCCCTAAACCTCACCAAGGGATCCTCTGCCCCCTTGGTGCCTCCTTAGGACTCCCCAAATCACCACCAAGGGCTGGGGGTCTCAACCCCTTCTAATATCATCCTCACCAGGGAACCCTCAGCCCCCTGATGACCCCCCACATCCCCACCAAGGGTCAGGGGCTCCCCCTCCTCCCCAGGGGACCCTCAGAGCCTCCAACACCCCCAACCTCACCAAAGGGCCCTCAGGCCCCTCAGGATTCCCCCCAGACCCCAGCAAGGGCCGGGGGTCTCAGTCCCTCCTCATCACATGATCCTCAGCCCCCTCACGACCCCCCAAAACCCCCCCAAGGCCTGGGGGTCCCAATCCCCCTCATGACCCCCTCACCCAAGGCCCCGCAGAGCCCCTCAGCACCCCAACACCACACCAAGGGCTCGGTGTCCCCTCAGCCCGGGCCCCTCAGAGCCCCCTCATGGCCCCCAGAGCCCCCTCAGGACCCCCATTCCCACTCCCCCGGGACTGCCTGTGTGTGTGGGGCGCGTTCCCGGGCCCGGCTGCCGGCGGGCTGTGGCTGGGCGGCCCCCCCGTGCTCACACCTCCAGGATGCCGGGTCCCCCTTGCGCACCCTGGCGCGGTTGGCGGCTCCTCCGCCCAGCACGGCGCTGACGCGCTGCAGCGGCACGTACAGCTCGCCATTGATGCTGAACAGCTACCCGGCTTCGCTCACTTGCCCGCGAACGTTTAAGCCGTAACCCGACTAGGACTTTACCATGCGAATGACGCAGGGCCTGCCCGGGTGTCCCTCCCCAGCCCCGTTCCGCGCCTCCGGCCACGCTTCACCCTCCTCGTCTGCCACCTTGACATCCGCGCACGGCACGCGTCACGACACTTGGCCCGCGACGGCCGCCGTAGGGACCCGCCCCTCCCGCTTGCACCGCAGGGTGCGATTGGAAATGGAATCCACGGAACTGCCCAGCGCCATTAGCTCGCCGCGGGCCGCAGAGGATGATGGAAAATGTAGTCACAGAGACAGAAAGGCGGAAAGGCGGGGACAGTGCGGTGCATGCGCTGTGCGCTTGGGAGCAAGAGGTTGCCATGGGAACAGGGCTGTTGTCATGGGAAGGGGATGCTGCCATGGAAACCGAGGGGCTGTTACATGGGAACGGGGAGAGGTGGGCATGGGAATGGGGGCTACAGGTGCCTTTGGCTGGGGGGCTGCTACCGTGGGAATGGGCGGGTGTAGGCATGGGAATGGGAGGGGGCTGTTGCCGTGGTAATGAGGGGGCTGTGGGTGTGGGAATTGGGAAAGGGCTGTTGCCATGGGAACAGAAGGGTGTTGTTGCCATGGGATTGAGGGGCTTAGGGCGTGGGGACAGGGGGCTGCTGACATGAGAACGGGAGATGGGACGCTGTTGCTATGAGAACGGGTGTGTGTTGCCATGGAAACTGGGGGCGCGGTTTCCCTGGAAACCGGCAGGGGGTACTGTTTGCAGCGGTGCTGTGGGGTGACTCCCAAGGGACTGAGGGAGCCCCAAAAATCCTGCAAATCCCACAAGGATCTGCTCAACAACCTGAGCGGGACCCTCCTTGTTCGTTCCCGAGCTGACTAGGCAAAGACGAAAAAACAAAACTCCCCCGGTTTCATCAAAAGCTGCGTTTTGGGTCCAATAGGTGGGAGAAGGCTCCTGTGTCCCCTGGCACTGGTGGGGGGCGGGGGTAAAGAGGAGACCCTGGGGGTACAGGGAGCACTGGGAGCACTGGAATGGGGAGCTCTGAGCAGCCCCACATGCGACCCCCCCACTCGTTGCCACCCCCCCCGGCACCGGATCACAGGATCGGGAGGGGGGGTGAAAGGGGAGTGCCCTGGGGCAGGGACCCCCAGTGCCCCCAGTGTCACAGCACGCTATCATAGTCACGGGGGTCCTAATGTCTGTCGTGGGGTCCCAAGAGCTCCTCAATGGTCACTTGTGGATCCTGAGGTGGGGCAGGACCAAAAGACACTCGTGGGGGCTGTGAGAGTGACACCAGTTTTGAGGACCTGGGTGGGAGTGATACCCATGGGTGACGTGTCCCTGTCCCCTCCTGTACTCACCCTCTGACCACTCAGTGCCCACAATGTGGGGGTCAGCACAGCTCCCACTGACAGGGGAGTGCTGGGGGGATAAGGAGGGGGATCTGGGTGGTTTCTGGGAAGAGGGAAAGGAGAGTCCCAGACAGAGGCCCCCACTCACCTGTGCTGGGGCTTCTTGGTGGCTGCAAGGGAAAGGGGAGTGGGTGACCGTGGGGACACCGGGACCCCTGAACGTTCCTGGGACCTCAGCAGCTCCAACCACTCATGGGACCTCCAAATTCCCACTGCAGCCCTGATTCCCACCGGATTCCTGATCTCAGCCCCCACTCTGGGGGCTCCCCCTCACCCAAGGACCCCCATCCCCCTCATTGTCCCTGCCCCTGCAGCGCCACCAGTGACAGCCCCCGATGACAGCCAGGAGCAGGAGCAGGAACAGGAGGGTCCTACTGACATTCACAGCCACTGCTGGGGACAGGGGGGGCACATCGGGGTCACCCTGAACCCTGGGGGTACTGAGCACCCTGGTGACTCCACCTGTGACCCAGGGTGAGCAAGTTGTCACCTCCAGTGCCACCTCTTGGCTGAGTGCCCGGAACCCGCAGTGCCCATCCTGTCCCAGCTGGTTGGTGGCCACGCACTGGTAGGTGCTTCATGTCCCACATTGATGTCCCTGAGCTCCAGGAGGGGACCCTGGGCCACCTCCTGCCCGTTGTGCAGCCAGGTGAAGGTTAGGGTGGGCTGAGCCCACCTGCACCGAGCAGCGCAGAGTCATGTTGTCACCTGCACCCACCTGGTGTGACAGGGGACCAGGGGTGATGGTGGAATTGGCCACAGGCACTGCAGGGACACAGACAGGGCTGGCATCTGGTGAGGTGGGATGGGGGTGCCATGGGTGGGGTCACCCCCATCCCGAGGGTCCTGCTTTCCCCGGATGGTGACATTCAGGGGGTCACTCTTGGCCACACTGTCGCCGTGGCTGACCCGGCACCGGTACTGGCCGCTGTCATTGTCCCCAACGTGGCGCAGCTCCAGGCAGGGGCCAGTTCCTAGCAGTGCTCCCGAGCCCTCCTGGTGCCAGGAGAAGGACAGGGGACCTGTCCCTGTGGCCACCGCACAGCTCAGCACCAGGGGATCCCCGAGTGCCACCTGTGCCCTGGGGGCTGTGCTGACAGGGACACCCCCAAGGGCGGGACCCCTTGGATGGGGGGACACCAGGGAACAGTGAGGGACCCCGTGGGGGGGAGGGATGGGAGAGGGGAAGTGGGACTTCAGTGAGGAAAAGGAGGCACAGAGATAGGAGGGGGGCTTGTAACGGGACCCCAAGGAATGATGGAGGGCTCAAGGATGAGTGACCTGAAGAGGAAGATGGGGAGACCCCAGGAAGGGTATGTAAACCCAGGGAGGGAATGGTGAGACCTGAGGACCATGGAGGGAGATCAGAGAGAGCTGAGTTTGAATCAGGGACAGATGAAGGGACCCCAGAGAGGAATGGGGGGACACGGAGGGTGACCCCAGCAGGAATGAGGGGATGTGGAAAAAGATAACGGGGAAGACGAGGGTCCCCACATAGGGGATCTGGTGAGGTACCCAGGAAAGGATGAGGGACCCTGGCAGTTATGGGGATCCCCAGACAGGGCAGGGGACCCCGAGGAGGCTGTGGGGGGTCCCCGTGCCCATTCCTACACTCACAGCATGCCATGACACGGAGCTGGGCGCTGCTTTTCTGCACAGCCCCATCCTCGGATTGCACCTGGCAGCTGTAATTCCACGAGTGGGAGACGCCCATGGTGGGCACCAGCAGCTGCGGGGACCCCTGTGGGCCCCCCACCACCTGCCTGTCCTGGTAGAGCACATGCAGGAGGGGGGCTTGGGGCTGCAGGGGGCTGGGGGTGCTGAGGCAGCTGAAAGTCAGGGGGGACCCCAGGGCGGGCTTGGGGGGACCCTCCAGCACGGGCACCGAGAAGAGCTCTGGGAAGGAGAGGAAAGGGGGATTTGTGAGCCCGAGTCTTTGGGGAGGGGCTGTGGGGGTGTCAGGGTGGCGGCTGTGGGGTGCTCACCGTGCACTGTCACTGTCACTGGAGCCAAGCATGCCCATGGTGCCACCTTGGAGTCCACCCAGCCCCTGCAGCTGTAGCGACCGCTGTGGTTCAGCTGCAGAGGGGACAGGGACAGCTCGGTACCATTGAGGGACCTCCCCAGCTCCTTGTCCTCATGGTAGAATCGCACCCCAGTAACCGACATGTTCTCCCAGCCCCGGCAGCGCAGTGTCACCGTGGCCCTCTCCAGCAGCTCCTGCGCCACCACCTGCAGCACTAGTCGGGCTGTGGGACATGGGAGTCTTAGGACACCTGGGACATTCCATTTTCTCAAGGCCTTTGAATTGGTACACATCCAGTGCAGTAGGGTTCCCTGAATCCAGAACTGCTGTCCCTCCACTCTGAGATGCTCTGGGATCTACCCGTGTACAGGGGATGGGCACCTCACACCAGGAGGTGACCCATGGAGCAGAGCACACCCAGAGCCCTTGGGGTCCCCGCGGGTGCCAGGCTGGAGATAACAAACCCCTCCCTCACCATTTGAGACTGTCATGGGGGGGCTGAGCCCGGTGCCGTGTCTGTCACACGTGTAGGTGCCACTCTCGGTGACAGTGAAGTGGTCCGGTCCCTGCTGCCCCCAGTGCTTCCCGTCCTTGTACCAGGTGGTGGCACCGGCGGTCCCCGAGCCCTGGCAGGTCAGTGTCACCCGTTCCCACAGCACTGCCGGCCTCCAGGGGGGCTCCACTAGGATCTGGGTGGTCTGGGCACCTGTGGGTGACAGGGGACACCAGCCTGCCAGGGCCAGCATGCGGCTGGGGAGAGCAAGGTGGGGCCATGGCATTCCCCGAGGACTCACCACTGAGGCCGAGAGTCTAAGCTGGAAGGGAGAAGGGACAGGGCTGAGTAAGGGTGGCATCACAGGGACATTGGCAGGGAGGGACTGGGTGTGGGGGCTGACCATAAACTGTCATAGTGTGGCAAGGACTCCTTGGGGACAGAGACACATCGGCTAGTCCTTGCTCAGTTAAGACATGGGGACACATTGGACACCTGGAAATGGAGACTCAGCAGTGGTTGCAGTTGTCACCCCCACCGGCCCCATGATAGTTCCCTAAAACCCTGTCCCCCTGTTATTGTCTCCCCTCTTCTGTCCCCACAGCATGGTCACCTCATGTTCTGGCTCTGCAGCCTTTCAAGACCTCAGGGGACACCACAGCCTCTCTGTTCCCCCTCCCCACCAGTCTCTGCTTCACCAGGGCCCATCCCTGGGGTGTCAGGCCCGTGCCCGGGGCACTCACCCCACAGGAGCAGCGCCACCTTCCCGGCCATCCCGGTGTCCCCAGCCATGTGCACTGGCTGTCACTTGCTGCTGTGGCCACCACTCCCCTGGCTGGCGGCTCTTCGGATGAAGGGGAAGGAAGCGAGGTCAGGTCTTGTCCTCACGTGTAGGTGGCACCTGTTGGAGGCAGGGTGACCACAAGCTGGGGCCGGCTGTGGGCAGGGTGGAGACAGTCTGGGAACCAAACTGGGTGGCAAAATTTGGGACATGGAGTTCTCAGGAGTGGAGGGTTGAGGGGATCTCAGGGGTGGGTGTCCCGGAGAATGGGGGTCCTGAGGAGGGGAAGTCACCAGAGATTGCGGTGCAAGGGGAATGGGGGTCCTCAGGGCTGGGGGGGACTCAGGTATGAGAGTCCCAGAGGAACCTGGTCTCCAGGCTCATGGGAGGAGCATGCTGGGGGAATGGGGGGTCCTGGAAATTTCAAGGTAGTGTGGGAAGGGGAATTTTTGGGGATGGAATGAATGGGAGAGCCAATATTGCCGGATGAAACGTGCCTGGACTTGTCTGGCCTTGCTGCTGGACCAAAGGCAGCAGCTGTGGTGGTCTCACCCCAGAGACACCTGTGGCTAGCTGGGTATTGCAGCTGGTGTTTCGGACAAGTCCAGGCAAGCAGGAACTCAGTTTTACCTCTGGTGGAAAGGCTTTAGGCGATGATGAAGGAAAAAGGAGACGGGTCCTGATGGACGGTTTGATCCAGAGCTTTATTCCTAGGTCACAGACCTCTGAATGTTGCTACAGCTCCAAAAGAACCCAGAACTGCGTGGTCGCCGTGTCTTTTAAGCCTGGGAGAGGGGGAGGGAAGGGGTAGGTATGCCACCAACCAGGTACGAGGGGGAAGTCTCAGGGGTCAAGTGACACCTGGATAGCCCAATATTGCCAGGGCTGAGAAGCATCTTTTGATCTTTGCCAGTCAGAGGATGCTCTTGCTGGAATGTTAAGATTGACAGACAGCACTTAGCAAGGGGGCAAGGGGGAGGGTGTCAGGGTCCATCATAGTGGACAGATGACCTGATGGTTTGTAGGAATGATCTCAGAGTGCAAAACACCAACACGGTACAAGGGGGTTTGCAGTGATAATCAAATCAAATGCAATTTTATTGAAATAACCACAGCAAAAAATGCGATAGAGGGATTAAGGGAGAGGAAAAGATAGAGAAAGAGACAGAAGAGAGAGAGAGAGAAGGAGAGGGGATATAGCTACCAACGCAGAGACGAAGTCCTTTGGTCCAGTCCAGCCGAGGGTCCACCAGCTACGCTGGGGAGATCTCAAAGGCTCTAGCTAACTCAGAGGCTTTTATTACTGAAAATTGTGAGGGGGGGGAAACAGATACAATAGGGAACAGATGTAACAGGTAGTCCATGTTCTCAGCAGTAAATGAGCTTGATAGATATAACAGGTAGTGTATGTTCTCAGCAGTAAATGAGAGCCATTGTTTTCTTGCTCCAGTGGTCACAATCTGCAGGCAAACATCTCGCTTCGGTCAGCTTGCCTCCCCCACACACCTTCCCCGGGCTGGGGGTTTCAGTCCCAGTCCTTGGAAGGAGCAGAGTGGCCTTTTAGGAGTTTCATGTCTCAGTCCTTGATGGAGAATCTTCTTACATTTCAGTCTGTCTGTCACGGTGTTTGTAAAACAGATGAGGGTCTTCTGTGGGAGACCACCTGGAACTCAGGAGAAGTCCAGCCAGGCCGAGAGATGGGACAGCTTCCAGAGCTGCTATTGTTGCAAATGGGGCATGGTGCCCTCTTCTTAGCATACAGCAAACACTCTTAACACTGAGCTTTCAGGTCTCAGGGCCCGTGGCATGTGACTTTTCTCCTTCAGAGCCAGATATAGATGGGGGGAGTCTTCTCTTCAGTGGGCTCCCAAGGACGATCGTGAGGCAGATGAGGGAAAATTAGGACAGATTCTCACAGAGGGGAAGGAAGAGGTTGTTGGCGCACCTGGGGGAGGAACTAGGATAGCTACAACAGGATATTACATCACACTGCAACAGGAGAAGGTTCCTTGGGAACAGGGTTCCTGGACTAAGGAGATCCTGAGGAATGTGAGTACTGGGATGGGGGTTCCAGGGACAGGGGGCTGAAGGAATGGGGGTGCCATGATTGGCTTCCCTGGGGAATGGGGGTGCCAGAGATAAGCAGCAGCCGGGTAGGCCCGTGGTTCACAGCTCCTTCCCTGGGGGCCTCAGATTTTGGGGTGACCCAGGGCCCAGCACAGCCCCCACAAGGTGCCAGCGGCCTGGGGGTCACCCCAGACAGATTCCAAGGTGCTCTGGGTCTGTGCCCCCACCAGCCCCCAAGGAATTTTCCCTCTCTTTCTTTTTCATTTCCATCATTTTACCCCTCAATTTCACAACCCCCCAATTTGTGTCTTGATGATCCTGAGAGTCATCTGAGCAGGAAAGCGGTTGGGGGAAGCCCAGGATGGGGGAAGCAAGGGTGAGGGGTCTGCAGGGAGGGCTGGGGAGCCTGTGGGGGACGGGGGTGTCTGGCTGTGCCTCCCCAACACTTTCAGTTTGTGATAAATAGGTATGATTTGTGCTGATAAAAATTGAAACAGTAATCAATATTGATACAGTAATTAATATTGGGGAATAATAAAATAGTTTAAAGTTGTAATGCCAAAGATGAGAGGGAGAGGAGGGACTCCACCCTCCCCTTCCCAGCAGATGTTCACGAGGACAGGAGGAAAGAAGCTGAAGATATAGTTGCTAAAAATGAGCAGAAAGGAAGCAAAACCTGGTTGGGTCCCAGAAAATGCTAATTATAAGGGATTTATTGCCTTGATATGTAGATGCAGTGATACATTAGTCTTGGCTTACATTGTACTGGCTTGGTGCGCATGTGTAACCCAAAGGTGAATTAAAAATCGAAGAAGACTACAGAGCCTTCATCAGTGATGACCCCCAAAGACTTGTGCGACCACCAAACCGAGTGGTGGCGCATGCGTGGTAAAGGTGGTAATGAGGGCGGAGATAGAAAAGTGACAAACCGAAAATAGGAGGAAATGGTATTGACACATGGCATATAAGGGGTGATTTTCACTTGGCAAGATTGTACATGATGCAGCACGGGTCCCAGAACCCTGCACTCTGTACCCCGCGGTTATCTTTTGCTTATGCGCTATTATTGGACTGAATTATCCCTTATTTTAATCAAATTATATTGTATCCAATTTTAATTTTTTTTATTTTAACTCTTCAATTAAAATTGCTACTAGTTTTAATATTGTTTGGTTATTTTTATGACGGTATAATTGGGCAAACATAACAAGTTCCTCTGTCCTGCAGAAGGAAGAGGCCATTTGTGCTGAGTGTCACACAGGGAGGGGAGGGGGGGGGGTGGGTTCTTTCCTGGGGGGACCTTGTCCCATGGGAGACACATGCTGGACAAGGGGCTCCTGTCCTGGGGCATGGCAGCTCCTGGTGTTTCCAGATTTCTCCATTCATGCTCATCCCCTGCAGGATCTGAGCTGGCAAGAGCAGCTTGGGAATGGAGCCCTGGGTAGGAAGGAGCTCCCAAACTCCTGCTCCTTGAAGCCAGTGGCCATCCAAGGGTGGGGTCCAGCCATGGCCCAGCCCCACTGCACAGGGATGGCCATTGCCCAGCCCTGCTCTGGCCAGCCCCAGGTGGCAGCCAGCACCTGAGGGTCCCCTCCTTGTCCCCTTGGCTTTGATTCTGGCAGCTTTAGAGCTGCTGCAGAGGTGAGAATTCTTTTGGGGAAAAGGGCCTGCCTAGGGTTTGCTCAGGCCTGCAAGAAGCACAAAACCACAAAGGGAGCCCAAGCAGTGGCTCTGGGAGGGCCTTTGATGGTTTTCAGAGCAGGGCTGGCTGGAAACTCCCCCCTGCAATGGCAGCTGTGGGGGAACCAGTCAGGAAATGCAGCAATTGATCATTTTGTCCCTGTCCCCAAGGGACTGAAAGAGCTCCAGCACTACTGCAAATCCCACACCAGTCTGCTCAACAACCTGAGCTGGATCCTCCTCCTCCTCCCTGCCTTGCTGTGGATGGGCAGTGGCCGGATGCCCCGCACCCACCACAGCCGCTCTCTCACTGCCCTCCACACCTGGATGGGGAGAGAAAATTGAGCAAAGGCTTCCTGGGTTGAGACAAGGACCAGGGGAGATCACTCATCAAATCCCGTCACAGTTAATAGTGCCTCAGAATTCGAGATGTGACTTGAATTTATTGCTGACAAAATCAGAGCAGGATAAGGAGAAGTCAAACTCTTCAATACACCTTCCCCCTGTTATGAATAACTATGCAGTCATTGGCTTTCTCGATTGTATTGATTTTCCAAATTATTTTGATATAATACAGTTTGTAATCAGTTTTTAACTGCTTTTGATATAATTCTATTTTTCAGCTTTTTACCCTAATCTCTGTGTAGAATATGTATTTTAACATCATAAATATATAATAGTTTAGGCTCTCCCAAAAGATCAAGATAGAGACAATGTGCTGTGTATTACTACATTAACTGTTCCAGAAGTAGCTAATGCCTTGATTTGTGTGACTAAGTGACAATGGCAAGAATAACTCAGATAATTTTGTGAACTAGCTAATGTTGATTTAATGTACTGGTGGAGTATCTTATCTGTATGAGAAGAACACATTGAAAAGTAGCAAGTGAAAAAACATCAAAAGAAAGAATGCAAAGAGGAATTTACCACTGACCCTTCAGTTATCAAGAACTGTCAAACCATAGAAGAGGGGGGCCTAGTGAGGACATAAATATATAAATTTAATCAGCAGTATGGTGTGTACTTTATGAAAATAAATCAAGGGTCAAACCAAGCAAAAGAATTTCCAGACGACATGAACTGTAAAGAAACTTTGAATATGTTATACGTACTCTCCTGAGTACGTATTTCACAAATACAATGAAAATATATGTAAGAAGAATTGTTGTAGTTATCTGTGTGCCTCTTGCAGTTGCCAAGCATCCAGCAGGCTGTTTAATGTCCCTTTTATCCCTTATTAAACATTTAAAAATTTTAAAGAGTGAGCCTTGTTTCTCACACAGTTTGACCAAAAACTTGAATTTTGGGTACAATAAGAGGCAAAAACATCACGTGCTCCCCTAGCACTTGGAGGGGGAAGGAAGAGCCCCGTGGGGTGCTGTGAAGAGGAAGAAGCCACTCCTGAGTGGAATCGATGCCCCCCAGTGCCCCCAGTGTCACAGCATGTCATCATAGTCATGAGAGTCCCACTGTCCCTCGTGGGGTCCTGAGAGCTCCGCATTGGTCACTTGTGGATCCCGAGGAGGGGCAGGGCTGGGGGACACCCATGGGGGCCCTGAGAGTGACACTGCTTGTGGGGACCTGGGTAGGGGGGTGACACCAGAAGGTGATGCATCCCGTTCTCCCCCTGTACTCACCCTCTGTCCACTCAGTGCCCCTGATGTGGGTGTTGAGCAAAGTCCCCTCCTCCAGGGGGTTCCTGTGGGGATAAGGGGGGTCTGGGTGGTGTCTGTGGAGGGAGAAAGGGGAGTCCCAGCCCAAGTCCCCCACTCACCTGTTGTGGAAATTCCTGGAGGCTGCAAGGGAAGGGGGAGGGGGTGACTGTGTGGACACCGGGACCCCTGAACCTTCCTGGGACCTCGGCAGCTCCAACCACCCATGGGACCCCGCAATTCCCACTGGACCCCAATTCCCACCGGATCTCTTCCCCCACTGTGGGGGATTCCCCTCACCCCAGGACCCCCATCCCCCCCATTGTCACCCACCCTGGCAGTGCCACCAGTGACAGCCCCTGATGACAGCCAGGAGCAGGAGCAGGAACAGGAGGGTCCTGCCAGCATTCACAGCCACTGCTGGAGACAGAGGGGGACACATTGGGGTCACCCTGAACCCCAAGGTTCCTGAACACCCTGGTGACCCCATGTGACCCCACCTGTGTCCCAGGGTGAGCCAGGTGTCACCTCCAGGGCCAGCTCAGGGCTGAGTGCCCGGAACACGCGGTGCCCATCCAGTCCCAACTGGTTGGTGGCCACGCACTTGTAGGTGCCCCAATGTCCCACATCGACGTCCCTGAGCTCCAGGAGGGGACCCCAGGCAACCTCCTGATCATTGTGTTAGCGTTCAAAAACACATAATCACGGAACGATTATATGCGGGGCTTTTTATTAAGAGCTCTGGGAATCGGGGCATATTCAACCCAAATCTGACTCCGACCATACATCCGAAATGATCATGTTTTATACTCTATCGTTACATAACTTTCATTTTAATTATTAAACTTATATTGTTCTATTGTATACATAAATTTAGCCCCTCTCTGAATTTCCAACATAGTTTCTCACTATTCTTCTTATGGTTATATAATAATTACATTTAATTACTAAACAATCATCACATCTAACAATTATATAATTTATCATACTGCTTACGCAGGTGCAGTTGATCTGGGAAAGCACAAAGCCTAACATGTTAGATTCTATCTTTAACTTTTTCCAGGGTTCCACTATCATTCTCCCCCCTTTGAAAGCATTTTCACTTCACTATAGGTGTAAATGTTTTCACTTGATACAGTCCTTTATTCCTCAGTTTGTACTTGGTTCTTCAAATCCGGGGTTGATGTAAACGTTGTCGTGGATGCTGTTACGAACTGGAGAACCAGAAGATGGTGGGTCTGGATCTCGTGTTAGTGCCTTTATTATCCTCTGGTTCCAGGATGTTTTCTTCTGTATCTCTCCCTTTAAGATGCTGTAAACTAACCAAATTGCTAAGAATACAATTAGTAAGATTATCACACTCTCAATGATAGATTTAATCCATGAACTCACATTCCACTCTAATCCTTTAAAGATTTTTCCTAACCAGCTTGTAGCCAAATCTTTTTGCTCTTCTTGTGCTTCATGATCTATTTGTTTCAACTGATTGATGTCATATTCTACATCTGCAGTTACATTTGGGATATGAACGCAGCAATGATCAACTTGTCCCTTTAAAAATCCACATACTCCATGCTCTTTCAGGAGTAACATATCTAGGGCCAATCGATTTTGTAAAGTCATTTTTGTGGTGGCTTGTAATTGTATATTTAATTCTTTAAATCCTTCCCGGGTGACTCTTGCCAGTCTACCTACCTGACCTGTAAGTTTGTACAGCATCTCTCTGCTCTTATAGTTTGCTATAGGACCAAGCAATGACTCTAGGGCCCATCCAAATTTCACTCCACTAGAGGGTTCTTGCCAAGTGTCATCTGGATTTTCATTGTCTAGAACTTCTCGTCTTGCTCTTATCTGCAGAAGTTCATGTTCTCCATTAAATGGGGACTTTTTCCAAATTGGACATAAGGTTGGCAGGCCTAAGGTAATCTCCTTTACTTTCCTGTCTACAGGCAGATGTGTTGTCCAGGTACCATCACTTGCTGCCCATACAAATTGTCCTGGACCTCGGATTGTAATCCTGGTACACCCTATAATTACTTTATAATTCACTCTGCCTTGTTTATGTTTGATCCCTCTGCAAGCACAACCAATTTGTAGGGCTATTGCCAGGGGTGGCATCTGTTTTATCTCTTCATCATCTGAAGTGCAGTTGTAAGTTTTATTACATGCCCACCAACTTACTTTGTCTGCCCTCGTTCTGCTACTAGTGTCAGTGTTCATTATTGCTGGATCTGTTTCATTCTCGGGGCCTTCCCACTTAATACACCAAGGGGTGTTTGCCATATATTGGAATCTTTGAAGAATACTCACAGACCACGCACTGTCCCAAGGTTCTATCTGATCTTTCTTATCTTTGGCCTCACATTCCCATACCAGAGTTGTTTCTGTAACTTGCCTTGATTCTGGTACCAGTTTACATGTAATTGTTTTGTTCTTTTGTATTTCAGGTAGTTTTGATGTTATGATTCCCCAATTTACTGGGTCTCCTGCTGTCTTTGGTATTGGCAGACAGGCAGTTATTTGGCTGGTGTTTTGCATTTTGGCAAAATCTTTGACTAATCCAATCATTACATTCTCAGCCCGAACTGCATTAGAAACCTTTATCACCTGTGTTTCCGTTTGTACCTCTCCCTTCATTCTAGAATGAAGAGTGGTTAGTTGATCATTTTGCATTCCACATCCCAAAGATATTAAAAACCATAACGTTTTTACTGATTTGCCTTTTTAGTGTCTGATTCATCCTCTCTACCTGTCCACTTGACTGGGGTCTCCATGGTGTGTGGAGGTCCCAATTTATCCCCAGCAATCTACTTACCTCTCTTACTACTGTAGCTATGAAATGGGGTCCCCTATCTGATGATACCCCTAGGGGTACCCCGAATCTGGGAATAATCTCCTGTAGTAACCACTTAACTGTTTCCTTTGCTTGGTTCGTGCGACAGGGAAGGGCTTCTGGCCACCCAGAGAATGTGTCAACCCCCACTAACAGGTATTTGTATCCTCGAGTCCTTGGTAGTTCTACAAAATCTACCTGCCAATAGTCTCCTGGCTCTATTCCTATCCGAATTCTTCCTAACTGTGCCTGTCGCCTGGCCACTGGGTTGTTTTTCAAGCAGATATCACATTTTGACATTACTAATTTTGCCATTGTTAACATCCGTACTGAAATTAAACTCTGCTTTAGTAATTTTACCAAAGCCTCTGCTCCCCAGTGACATTCGTTATGTTTAATTTGTAGAACTTCTCTCATTATCAAGGGAGGTACCACTATTTGTCCTTGGGCAGTTACATACCATCCTCTGAATTCTTTTGTGCATTTAGCAAATGTGCCAGTCTCTCATCTTCTACTGAATATTTTGGTTTTGGAGGCAAATTGAATTGGGATGCATTAAGCTTCAAAGGTATCAATGCCATTGTTGTTTGTACCTCTCGAGCAACCTGTCGGGCTGCCCAGTCTGCCTTTCAAATTCCCTCACAGATTTTGGAGTTTCCTGATTGGTGTGCTTTGCAGTGAATGATTGCTACTTGTTCAGGTTTTTGTACTGCCTTTATCAATTGCAGGACTGCATCCTGATGTTTAATGTGCCTACCCCGAGAAGATAACAGTCCTCTTTCTTTCCACAGTGCTCTGTGTACATGCACCACTCCAAAAGCATATTTTGAGTCAGTCCAGATATTTACCTTTTTCCCTTCACTTAATTCTAGTGCCCTGGTTAAAGCAACCAGTTCTGCCTTCTGGGCAGATGTATTTGGTGGTAATGCCTTTGCCTCCACTACTGTATTGACTGTTGTTACCGCATATCCAGCGTATCTGGTTCCGTTTTCCACGAAGCTGCTCCCATCTGTAAACAGCTCCCACTCCGGCTGCTCTAGTGGGACGTCTTTCAGGTCTTCTCTTGCTGAATAGGTGTACTCTATTACTTCTACACAGTCGTGTTCTAATGGGCCTTCTTCAGTTGTGGTACCTAGGAACAAAGCTGGATTCAAAAGGTTAGTTGTTTTTAATGTGACATCATCCTGCTCAGTCAGGACTACCTGGAATTTCATCATCCTGCTGGGAGATAGCCAATGGCCCCCCTTTTCTTCTAAGACAGTGGTTACCATGTGTGGTACATAGACATCTATGTGCCTTCCCATAGTAAGTTTCCTGGCTTCTTGTATCAGGATCACAGTAGCTGCGACTGCCCGCAGACATGGGGGCCACCCAGCACTTATGTTGTCGAGTTGTTTGGAAAAGTAGCCCACCGGCCTTTTCCAGCTTCCCAGACATTTGGTCAGGACTCCTAGTGCTAGGCGCAGCCTTTCATGTACAAACAGCTGAAAATCTTTAGACAGATCAGGTAACCCTAGTGCTGGAGCAGTTGTCAGTGCTTCCTTTAATTTTAAGAAGGCTTCTTTCTTTGTTTTGTCCCAGGTGAATGGCTGCATCTTCTGAGCTTCATACAGGGGTTTCGCAATCGGTCCATAGTCCATGATCCACAAGCGACACCATCCTGCCATCCCGAGGAAGACTCACAGCTCATGTAAATTCTGGGGCTCTGGAATAGCACAAATAGCTTGGATACGGTTAGTACCTAGTTTTCGTTGCCCTTGTGAAATTTCCCATCCCAGAGTGTTATATTGCAGAGTACCGTATTTTGGCCATTTTTCACCGTTCTCCAAGGCATATTCTGGCCACCATGAATTACAATAATCAATCAACTTAGTTTTACGTAATCCTTCCCCAAACTTACCTTGTTTCCAATGTGCTAATAAGCACCCCAAAGGAGAATTTTGCGGGATAGGGGTGTTACTGCCCAAAATCCCTTGAAGTTTCTCCATTTCAAAAATACGACAAATGCTGAACCCGCAACGCTTTCGCGATTGTCTTATGGAACGGCGCCTAGGCTTACACCAACAGGAATTCCTTTAGCCCAACCAAGCGTGGCTTTCGCTGGGTCTTATTGGCAGGCACCCAAACCAAAGTAAAAACCACCTTACCTTTCTCCCGGGGACGTTTGTAAGCGGCAGAAGCGTTCGCGGCCGATGGGCTCCCCGAGAATCCCTTGGTGCCGGCTGGAGCATGATCAAGTTGCGAACTCGCTCAGCAGCACTCACAAGGGTCCCTTCTGGGTTCGCCAAAATGTTAACGTTCAAAAACACATAATCACGGAGCGATTATATGCAGGGCTTTTTATTAAGAGCTCTGGGAATCGGGGCATATTCAACCCAAATCTGACTCTGACCATACATCCGAAATGATCATGTTTTATACTCTATCGTTACATAACTTTCATTTTAATTATTAAACTTATATTGTTCTATTGTATACATAAATTTAGCCCCTCTCTGAATTTCCAACATAGTTTCTCACTATTCTTCTTATGGTTATATAATAATTACATTTAATTACTAAACAATCATCACATCTAACAATTATATAATTTATCATACTGCTTACGCAGGTGCAGTTGATCTGGGAAAGCACAAAGCCTAACATGTTAGATTCTATCTTTAACTTTTTCCAGGGTTCCACTATCGATTGTGCAGCCAAGTGAAGGTGACAGGGGCTGAGCCCACCTGCACCGAGCAGTGCAGGGTCACGTTGTCACCTGCACACACCTGGTGTGCCAGTGGACTGGTGTGATGGTGGCATTGTCCATGGGCACTGCGGGGACAGAGCCAGGGCTGAGGTCACAGGGAAGGGCTGGCAGCCAGTGTGGGGGGATAGGGACAAGGAGGGAGGGGTGTGATGGGTGATGTCAGACATGGAGTCACACCATGGAGGAGTGAGGGGACACAGGGCAGAGGTGCGAGAGCCAGGGCAGGTGTGTGGGAGACATAGTGGTCCCCAGGGAGGGAACCTGAGGAGGCTGTGGGGGCTTTCCGTGCCCATCCCCACACTCACCGTGCACCATGACATGGAGCCGGGCACTGCTCTTCCCCACGCTTCCACCTTGGAGTGCACCTGGCAGCTGTAATTCCCCGAGTGGGAGACACCCATGGTGGGCACCAGCAGCTGCGGGGACCCGTGCAGGCGCCCCACCAACTGCCCGTCCCGGTAGAATATGTGCAGGAGGGGGGCTCGGGGCCACAGGGGGCTGGGGTGCTGAGGCAGCTGAGAGTCAGGGCGGCCCCCTCAGTGGGCTTGGAGGGACCGTCCAGCATGTGCACCAAGAAGAGCTCAGGGAAGGAGATGGGAGGTGAGGACTGTGGCTCTGCGTCTGCTGGGAAGTGTCTTTGAGGGTGTCAGGAGTTTAGAATTCCAGCCGTTGGGGTGCTCACCATGCACTGTCACTGTCACTGCTGCTGACTGTGATGGCCAGGACCTCACCAAGCCCCCACAGCTGTAACTGCCGCTGTGGTTCAGCTGTAGAAAGGACAGGGATCGCTCAGTTCCATTGACGAGCCCCATCACATCTTTCTCATCCCGGTAAAATTGTACCTCGATGACCGTGTTGTTCAACCAGCCCTCGCAGTGTAGTGTCACCATGTCCCCCTCCAGCAGTGCCCGTGCTGGCACCTGCAGCACCAGATCATCTGTGGGACAGGAGGGTCCCATCTCACTGAGGGGTCGAGACAGGTCCAAGGTTGGTGCCAATGGAACCAGGGATCTCTGGGTCTACTGGGATAAACTGGGATGTCCCTGTTTGCAGGGTACAGGCTCTCGCCACACAGGGGTGTGAGGACCACCCATGGAGTGGAGCCCACCCAGACCTCTTGGGGGCCACCCTGACCACTAAAGATCCCCTCTCACCATTTGAGACTGTCATGGGGGGGCTGCGCCCAGTGCCAGGTCTGTCACATGTGTAAGTGCCACTCTAGGTGACAGTGATGCGGTCCTGTTTCTCCTGCCACCAGTGCTGCCCATCCTCGTACCAGGTGGTGGCACCGGCGGTCCCCGAGCCCTGGCAGGTCAGTGTCACCCGGTCCCACAGCACTGCCGGCCTCCAGGGGGGCTCCACCAGGAGCTGGGTGGTCTGGGCACCTGTGGGTGACAGGGGACACCAGCCTGCCAGGGTCAGCGTGGGACTGGGGACAGCGGGGTGGGGCCATGGCATCCCCCAAGGACTCACCAGTGAGGCCAAGGGTGTGGGCTGGAAGGGAGAAGGGACAGGGCTGGGTGGGGTGGCACTGCAGGGGCAGAGGCACATGGGGCAGACTGTGTGGGAGCTGTCCCCAGATTGTTCCTGTTGGGACGACAGTTCTTGTGGGAAAGTGTGTCTGGGTGGTCCTCATAAGATTTGTTGTGGCAGGGGGACATGTCTGTGTCACAGCCACCCATGCACCACATTCCTGTGGCACAGACGCCTTGGGAACAGGGACACTGAGGCCATCCTAGACTGAGGCAGAATATGGGGACACTGTGGACACCCCGGGCACGAGGACACCACGGACACAGCCCATGCTGGCCAAGGTCACCCCCACCAGCTCATGATCCCATCCCCATGACCGCATCCTCACCTTTTTTTTCCCCTTCTGTCCCTGTATCCCAGTTCCCGTGTCCTTATCCCCAGAGCTATCTGAGCCCAAATGTGCAGATCCTCACATTCCTGTCCCCACACCCCCCTCCCCAAATTCCTGCCCCCTCTTCCTCTTCCCAAAGCCACCATACATCAGTTTCAATCCCATCAATTTCCACTGTGGGTTACATGGATTGGCACTGCTGGCATTGGGGACCTCAGGGGACCCCACAGTCCCCACTGTGACCCCTCCCCTCCCGATCCCTGGGGTGTCAGGCCCGTGCCCGGGGCACTCACCCCACAGGAGCAGTGCCACCTTCCCGGCCATCCCGGTGTCCCCAGCCATGTGCACTGGCTGTCACTTGCTGCTGTGGCCACCACTCCCCTGGCTGGCGGCTCTTGGGATGAAGGGGAAGGAGGCGAGGTCACATCTCGTCCCCACGTGTAGGTGTCCCTTGGTGGGGGCAGGGTGGCCACAAGCTGGGGACATGATGGTCTGGGGACATGGTGGGGGATGGTGTTGCCAGGATTGGGGGGCTCAGGGGATGTGGGGAACCAAGGATGGGTGTCCAGGAGTAAGGGGGTCCAGGGGAATTGGGGTCTCCATGCCTGTGGGTATTCAGGGATAGGAGTGCTGTGGGAACAGGGTCCCCTGGGATTTGGGGTCATGGCATGTTGGTGCCAGGGTTGGGGGTGCAGGGGGAAAAGGGTGACACTCGGGAATAGGGGTTCTGGGGGAAGAAGCAGCCCATGGGATGGGATCAAGGCAATGGTGCTTGGGAAATGGCAGTCCTGGGATGGGGGTCCTCAGAGAGACGAAACCAAGGCAATGAGGATCCCAGGGTTGGGATCCCAGGGGAATGGGGGTGCCAGGGATGGGCAAAGGCTGGATGGGCACAGGGGTCACAGCTCCTTCACTGGGTGCTTCAGAGTTTGGGGTGACCCAGGGCCCAGCACTGCTCTCCCTGCGGTGGTCATTTCCTGGGCAGGCATCACATGGGTGTCCTGGGTAGATCTGCCTCTGTGCCCTCCCCTGCCCTTGATTTTTTGTGTCTTTATTGCTTTTTTCCCTTATTTTTCTCACTTTTGTGCCAGGTCTCCTTACCCCCAGTTCCTGACTCAGCAATCCCAGGGAGCACCTGAGCAGGGAAGGGGTTGGGAGCACACAGGGGAGGGGAAAAATGGGGTGTGGGGGTGCACAGAAAGGTGTGGGTAGTGGAGGTGTTGGGCTGTGTCCGCTCAACACATGCTTTCTTTTTCTTGGACAAGAAGGAAAACGCCATTTGTGCTCAGTCTTAGACGCGAAATGGGTGTGTTCAGTCCTGGGGTGGCACATTCTGGGGCTCCTCTCCTGGGAGGATCCTGCCCCAGTGGGTGACACATCCTGATACCTGTCCAAGGGGATGGCAGTTGAAATGTCCCTGCACATTCCTGGCCAGGTGCCTGTCCCAGGGGTGGCACATCCTGGGGACCCCTCTCAATGCAAGGGTGGGACCCAGCCATGGCCCAGCCCCACTGCACAGGGATGGCCATTGCCCAGCCCTGCTCTGCCCAGCCCCAGGTGGCAGCCAGCACCTGAGAGTCCCCCCTGTCCCCTAGGCTTTGATTCTGGCAGCTTTAGAGCTACTGCAGAGGTGGGAATTCTGTGGGTGGAAACAGGCCTGGCCTGTGGTTTGCTCAGCCCTGCAAGAAGCACAAAACCCAAAGGGAGCTCAAGCAGTGGCTCTGTGAGGGCCTTTGATGGTTTTCAGAGCGGGGCTGGCTGGAAACTCCCCCTGCAATGGCAGCTGTGAGGGAACCAGTCCAGAAATGCAGAAATTGATAATTTTGTGCCTTTGCCCAAAGGACTGAGAAAACCACAAAAGTACTGCAAAGACAACAACAAACTGCTAAACAACCTGACCTGGACTCTCCTTCTTGAACAAAACCTGCAGCCCTTTGGAACATCATGGAAAGAATGTTTGGTTTCTGGATGTGCACACCAGAAGAAAGGGGAAAATGTGGAAATATTGAGCAAGGGCTGCACATGAGGGGCTGGGGAACAGGGGTGTCACAGCAGGAGCAGGGAGTGCCCAGGCAGGGGAATTCAGGGCAGGCTGGAGTGGATTTACCAGGGAATCAGACCCTGAGGCACACACGGGCATTTCCACAGATTCCTGTGCACTGTCTCAAGGATGGACAGAGCTTCTTTCCTTCCTCCATGGGAAGTCAATCAAGTTTCTGGGTGAGAATGAGAAAAATGGGGAGAGTTCCTAAATATGGCCCAATAAAAGGCTTCCTTAGGGCCTGGGTTGCTGCCCAGCAGGCAGGAAACAAACCCATGGGAATGTTGGACACTCAGAGAGGTTCCAAACTCTATGTTATCCACAAGCAAACACTGTTGTGGGATGTATCAAGGGGCTGCTAAAGGGAACCAAAAATTCTAATTTTTTTGTGATTTGTTTGTATTTTTATTGGGAGGGACTTGATGGGAAAGCAATGGATTCTATAAACCAGATCCTTTTATACCTTGTCAGTTTTATTTTTACTGAGTTTGTTCTTTATTAGGAAAATAATGGTGTGGGAAAGATTTTTGCTTTTATTCTATGATGCATAATTTTATCTGATCCAATTTGGCATCAAGTGTTGCCTGGGATGGCTGAGCCAGGAAATGGGGGGACCTGACCCAGGGGTGTGTGGGGCAGGGACACAGAGGCTCCCAGGACAGCCCTGAGGTGCTGCAGCGTGGGGGCTGTGCAGGGCTCGGGTCACCCCAAAATATGAGGAATGGGCCGTTTCCCCCTGTGCCCACCCTGCCACTGCCCATCTCTGGCACCCACATTCCCCTGGGAACCATGACATCCCCATTGCATTGGTTTCTCCTCCCTGGGGACGCCCATCCCAGCACCACCATTGCCCCGCACTGTCGACGGAAGGAGATCTAGACATCTGTTGATCATCATAGGCCTAATTTTATTGATCAGTACGGCGGGTTAAATACAGTTAATAATAAGCTTCATACATATTGTAAAAGTTGAGCTCAGGATTGGTCAGCTTACATATCAGCATCTACGCCTACTTCTACATTCTTATGGTTCTACTTTTGATACTTTCTACATATTCTCAGGATATATTCAGGAATATCTCTACTCTCTTTCCTCATGTTGCAGCAAGGTCACTGCTGACTTTTCCTTTTAGCTTGCTGACTGCTGGCTTTTCTCTTTCAGCTTAACCAGCGGCATTATTTCAGCGTGGTCTTTCTCAGCTAACCAATTATTAATAAATCTCTCCACATTTCCCCCGTTTTCTTCTTGCGCAAGGAGATTAGTTTGCTATGTTTTTGCTATTGTACGGCTAACCATGTTTTGAATACAGTTAAAGATACAAGGCAAAATAAGCAAAAACAGTAAGATTACACCCAGCAGGCCTATAGCATAGATCACAAGGTTCTTCAGCCACGGTCCAAGTCTTAAGCCTTTAAGCTATTCGTCAATTTCTAAACTGTCTTTTTCTTTAAGTTTGTGAAGTCTCTGTTGCAATTCTTTTATCTTAGAGTGAATGGACACCGAATGATCAGACAGATTCATGCAACACATTCTCTCAAACTCTTCACATCCATGCCCTTGTGCTAAGAGCAAAAAATCTACAGCAGCTCTATTCTGCAAAACAGCATGGTTAACACTTTGCACATCTGCAGTTAACATGTCTAAAATTTGTGATGTCTTGTTCAACTCATCTCTTGCCTAGCATCCTAATTGTTTTGCTAAATTTATAGCTTTATTGGCAGATCTTCCTGGCATGATAGTTGAAACCACCACCTGTTTGAATGTGCCCCAAAACCGTGGATCTCCTATCTTGCTGCAGTCTAAGTCATGTATGCTACGTTTTTTCCTGTTTGAATTTTGACTCAACTGCATTAGCAAGGACACATTAGGGTGAAACAGTGACAATTTTTTCAAAAAACAGGGTCCACCCTGTGGTTTACCTGGTATACCATTCTACGCCCTGTCTCCACAAATCAAAAATATTCCTGTGGGTAATTTCATTGGTGCGGTGATATTTGTGCTGTTACATTGACTGTAATGCTGTGGAGAGAATTCACTCACATTCAGGGATGAATCTAGGGTGGCCCATGTTTCTTTAGGTTGGTTTAAATTCTGAGCACCCAAAAGTCTGAAGCTAAACCATCCACCAGCTGTAGTGTTAGATACGCTGGCATTTGTACTTCCAAAAAGATCCAATTCCTCAGGAGGAGAATGCAAAGAGGTGTTAAGTGATTGGATTAGTAAGCATTGACGATAGCCATCACTCTGACTTGCAATATACCCTTGTTGTACTGGCAATGTGATGTTTGACATGTTAGATATACATAAGGTTTGGTTGTTTATCAAACTGCAAAATTCTCCAGGAGACCACACCGGAAGTCCCACCAGGCATGTTCGAAATGGGTTAGTGACTCCTCCAAGACTAAGACAAAGCGATGATTGGTTAGTTTGATTAGCAAGTGTCACCCATAAATTTTCCCTTGGTTGACTAAAGTGTGTTATTCCTACTGCTTCACTTGCTACAGCATTGAGCAGCATAACAAGAACAAACTTCATTTTTCTTTCTGCTTACTTTGCTTCTCTTTTCCTTCTTTCTGCTTGCTTTGTTTTTCTTTTCTTCGCTGTCTTTTCCCTGGTTTGCTAGATTGTCTATTGTAAAGCTGAGTCAATTTTTGAATATACTGATCTAATTCTAAATCAGCATCTTTGCTCACAAGTATAGCATGAGATAAGTTTGAAGGTAAATCAGCTTTACAGCGAGCTGCTATGATGCGTGAAGCTTTAGTAATTTCAAATACTCTAAGGTTTTCCTGCAACTTCCACCTAAGATATGCTATAATCACTTGTCTTGCACTCTCAAAGAGCTGTAATCTTGTCCGTCCTGGCAGGCTAGTACTTTGTTCAAGAGTTCTAACTCAGAAATAATTTCGAATCTACTTTCTAGAACAAGGTTTACACCATAAATAATCTACTGACCTCTGTGAATACTAATAAACCTGATTACAATCTGCACAATGCAAAGCTACCCATGCATAGCATTTATCATTATCCCTTTTGCAAACATAACAAGGAAGTGAATATAAGTAAGGACCAGTATGAAATTGTGGTTCTTCAATCCAAAGCAACCAATTCAATGATGGTGATCGCAAAGCCTCTTCTGCCTTTTTACTGTATGAGGCTAACAGCTCAAGGTCTCTCTTTAACACAAGACGTATCTTATTTCGTAATCGTAGTTCTTGTTCGTTATCTTCCTCAACAACTATATCTTCCCATCCCATGGGCTGCTTCTTCCCCCAGAACCCCTATTCCCGAGTGTCACCCTTTTCCCCCTGCACCCCCAACCCTGGCACCAACATGCCATGACCCCAAATCCTTGGGGACCCTGTTCCCACAGCACCCTCATCCCTGAATGCCCCCAGGCATGGAGACCCCAATTCCCCTGGACCCCCGTTTTCCTGGACACACATCCTCGGTTCCCCACATCCCCTGAACCCTCCACTCCTGGCAACACCATCCCCCACCATGTCCCCAGACTATCCCAGAATGTCCCAAGCCTGTGCCCAGCTTGTGGCCACCCTGCCCCCACCAAGGGACACCTACACGTGGGGACGAGATGTGACCTCGCCTCCTTCCCCTTCATCCCAAGAGCCGCCAGCCAGGGGAGTGGTGGCCACAGCAGCGAGTGACAGCCAGTGCACATGGCTGGGGACACCGGGATGGCCGGGAAGGTGGCGCTGCTCCTGTGAGGTGAGTGCCCCGGGCACGGGCCTGACACCCCAGGGATGGGGACGGCAGGGGGCACAGTGGGGACTGCGGGATTCTCTGAGGTCCCCAATACCAGGAGTGCCAATCCATGTTACCCACAGTGGAAATTGATGGGATTGAAACTGATGTATGGTGGCTTTGGGAAGAGGAAGAGGGGGCAGGAATTTGGGGAGGGGGGTGTGGGGACAGGAATATGGGGATTTGCACATTTGGGCTCAGATAGCTCTGGGGATAAGGACAAGGGAACTGGGATGCAGGGACAGAAGGGGAAAAAAAGGTGAGGATGCTGCCATGGGGATGGGATCATGAGCTGGTGGGGGTGACCTTGGCCAGCATGGGCTGTGTCCGTGGTGTTCTCACACCTGGGGTGTCCACAGTGTCCCCATGTTCTGCCTCAGTCTAGGATGGCCTCAGTGTCCCTGTTCCCAAGGTGTCTGTGCCACACAGATGTAGTGGATGGGTGGCTGTGACACAGACATGTCCCTCTGCCTCTCCAAATCTTTTGGGGATCACCTACGCACAATTTCTAACAAGAACTGCTATCCCTATTGGGAATGTTTGGGGAATGTCCCCATACCCTCTGCCCCCTGTGCCTTTGTCCATGTGGTGCCACCCCACCCAGCCCTGTCCCTTCTCCCTTCCAGCCCACACCCTTGGCCTCACTGGTGAGTCCTTGGGGGATGCCATGGCCCCACCCTGCTGTCCCCAGCCCCACGCTGACCCTGGCAGGCTGGTGTCCCCTGTCACCCACAGGTGCCCAGACCACCCAGCTCCTGGTGGAGCCCCCTTGGAGGCCGGCGGTGCTGTGGGACCAGGTGACACTGACCTGCCAGGGCTCGGGGACCACCTGTGCCACCACCTGGTACAAGGATGGGCAGTGCTTGTGGCAGGAGGGACCTGGCCACCTCAATGTCACCGAGAGTGGCACCTACACGTGTGACAGACTGGGTACTGGGCTCAGCCTCACCTTGAGAGTCTCAAACGGTGAGGAGGAACCCCAGGCTGGCACACACAGGAATCCTGAGGGCTCTGAGTGGGCTCTGCTCAAGAGGTCTCCTCCTGTGTTACCAGAGCCTGCCCCCTGCTCTGGGGACATCCCAGGGCATTCCAGTGTTTGGAAATCCACTGGGGACCCCTGGTGCACTGGGTGTGACCCAATAGGGGGGGGTCCTGGTGCCATCAGCTATGACAGGACCCCTCTGTCCCCCAGACTGGCTGGTGCTGCAGGTGGTGGCGCGGTTGCTGCTGGAGGGGGACACGGTGACACTGTGCTTCTGGGGCTGGCAGTAGAGAACCGTCAACTCAGTGTCCTTCTACAGAGAGGGGAAGAAAATGGGGGGGCTCCTTGATGGCACCGAGCTGTCCCTTCCCCTCTCTGCAGCTGAATCACAGCGGCAGCTACCGCTGCAAAGGCTGGGTGAAATTCGGGACATCAGAGAAGTTTAGAGAGTCAGCACCGGTGACAGTGACAATGCATGGTGAGAACCCTCACAGGCCTCACATCCCTAAAGCCACTTCATAGCAGACTCAGTCACAGTCCTTACCTTCCCTCTCCTTCCCAGAGCTCTTCTCAGTGCCTGTGAAGGAGGGTCCCCCCAAGCACACCCTGAAGTCCTCCATGACTCTCAGCTGCCTCAGCACACCCTGTAGCCCCGAGCCCCCCTCCTGCATGTGTTCTACTGGGAGGGGCAGATGGTGGGGGGCCCACAGGGTTCCCTGCAGCTGCTGGTGCCCACCATGGGGGTCTCCCACTGGGGGAATTACAGCTGTCATGTGCACTCTGAGGGGGAACCACGCAGAAGAGAAGCGCCCGGCTCCATGTCACAGTGAAGAGTGAGTGTGCAGATGGGCAGGAAAGACCACAGAGACCCCCTAGGTCCCCTGTTTGGGGACCTCCGGGTCCCACAGAAAACTTTCTTATGTCCCCCCACCTCTGCCCTGTGTCCCCTCATCCCGTCATGATGTGACCCCATCCCCACAATCCCCCATGACACCTATCCCCCCGTCCCTATCCCCCCACATCGGCTGCCAGCACTTCCCTGTTTGTGTCCCCGCAGTGCCTGTGGCCAATGCCGCCATCACCCCCTGTCCCCTGCCACACCAGGTACATGCAGGTGACAATGTGACCCTGCACTGCTCGGTGCAGGTGAGCTCAGCCCCTGTCACCTTCACCTGGCTGCACAACGGGCAGGAGGTGGCCCAGGGTCCCCTCCTGGAGCTCAGGAACATCGATGTGGGGACATTCGGGCACAGTGCATGGTTACCAACCAGCTGGGACAGGATGGACACCACATGTTCTGGGCACTCAGCCCAGAGCTGGCACTAACAGTGAAAACATGGGGACACAGGGACACAGGTGAGGTCAACCCGGGTCACCAGGGAGTGCAGGACCCCTGGGGTGATGGATGATTCTGATGTGTCCCCCTCTGTTTCCTGCAGTGGTAGCAGGCATCAGTTGGGCCCTTTTGTATCTGCTCCTGCTCGTGGGCATCATTGTGACCTGGCACCGGTGGCACCATGTGGGTGGGTGACAATGGGGGGATAGGGGTCTTAGGGAGCTGTAGAGGCTCCCAGAGTTGGGGAATGATAGGGCAGCACCCACAGCCCCACAACTGTGACCTTGTCTAGGGGTCCTGGAGGGTTTGGGGAGGTGCTGGAGAGTCCTGCAGGGATGTTGGAGGATCTTTCAGGGGCCCTGCGGGTTTTTGGTGGGTCTCTGTCCTTGCCAGGCATTGGGTTCTTGAGGCTGAGTTGGTCAGGGACACTGGGGAGGTTCATGAATTCTGGGGGAATTCAGTGATGTTTGAGTGTCCTGAGGGGAAATGAGGATCTGGTGTTGAAGTGAGGGGGAGAACGACCATCCTATAATGCATCGAACTCTGATTTATTGATTGATCAGTCACTTTAAATAACAGTGTTAATTAACTTAATGCATATTCCAAAATCCAGGTTTACGATAGGCTAACAGAGAAAACTCTAACCACTCCTTTTCTTTTACAATACCGACAATTGTTTACACAAAACAAAACCAGTGTTCCCACTGTGATATGAAAGGTTCCCAAAACTTCCACATCTGTTCCCAGGGTGCCATCTTTTCCCAGAGAGGGTGTTTCACTTGTTATGGGAAGACTGCCTGAGAACCTTATTGTTTATACAATGATGCCTGAGAGAGACTAATTGTTTATAGAAATCAGGCTGGGAACTGCTTTGGAACTGCTTCACAGCTACCTGTTACTTTTCTCTCAATTGCATGGCTTCATGGCCTTTTTCCTCAAGCCATGCCTGAACTAAACTCCCGACAATCTGGTGAATGTTCAGGAATCCCGAGAGGGGTCAGGGGCCTGGGACCCCACAGTCACCCCTCCTCTCTTTTCTCTGCAGCCACCAGAAAGAACCAGGAAAGGTGAGTGGGGGGGGCTACAACCACACTCTCCTCTTTTACCCCAAACCCCAAGACCTTCCCATTCCCTCCCTCACATCCCCTATATACCCTCAGGGCCCCCTGGATCCCCCGGCCCCCCGAGAGGAGGGGGAGGTGCTGTACACCCACGTCGTGGTCAATAAGAGGGCAGGAGGTGAGTATGGGGGGGACACACACAGAGGGACATGTCACCCACGAGTGTCACCCCACCCAGATCCCACAGCCCGTGTCTCTCGCAGCGTCCCACTGTGCCACAACCCTCCAGGATCCTCAGGTGACCTACGCAGAGCTGCGGGGATGCCAGGGGCGACCACGGGAACCCGGTGACATCTACGGGAATGTGCTGTGACACTGGCTGGGAACTGGGGGCACTGGGGGTCCCCACCCATGGGCACCTACTTGTGTGGGTGCTGTCACTAAAAACTGCCCCTCTCCTTCCCTGTGGAAGGCCAAAGATCCAAAAGGGCTCAGAGATGAAATATTTCCTGACACAGAAATGAGAGAAAATAAAACCAACAGCAGTACTCTGTTGGTTTTCATTCTGGCTAATGGCTTCATAACTATTTTTATTTTGCTGCCCAAAACTGTGCCCGTCTGCTTCCAGCGTTTCTCTTGGCTGCTGCTTCAGGGTGTGGGCACCATCATCAGAGACACAGAAGAGCTTCTCCTCCCAGACTTGTCCTTATCCTCTGCACTTCCACGTATCTGCCTTGATGTTCACTGGGGAACTTGCCACTTTGTGGCCGCTTCTTGCTGTGCTCAGCAGGGACACAGTTTTGTTTGGACATGAGCTGCCAGAGCAAGACATGCAGCAACTGAAGCTGAGAATAGCAGAGGCTGGGCAGATTCTGTTTTCTCCAGAATGTGGGAAAGAGAGTGAGAAAAGCACAAGGAAATTTCAGACTGTTAACGTGGCATTCTAATTGCCCTGCGAAACTCAGCAATAGATGGTGCTCTGGTGCTAGTGCCAACGCCTTCCATGAGAAAAATTCATTTCAGGAAGGAGCAACATCATCTGACAGAGACCAAGTGTGCCAGCACTTGCTCCAGGTGCTCCTGCCATCAGCCCCTGCAGGTAGGAGCACAGCCCCCCATGCACGCGGGCTTTGGCTCCTTCTGGCACAGAAGCTCCCTGGGGGCGCAGGTCTCTGGGGCAGGAGACAGGCACCAGCGCTGCCAGGGCTCGGGGGGTGGCAGGTCTGCTTGGCCAGGGACTCTGCCACACCTGCTGATGTCAGCGCTCCCCGGGCCCCAGGCCTCAGAGCAGCATTCATGCTCGGGCCCACACGTTCCTTGTGCGGTGTCACATCAGGAAAGCCACCAGCTGGGACGTGTCCCAAGGAGGCCGTGCCAGCTTCCCTGGAAGGCCCTGTGCCCTTTCCAGAACGGCTGTGACGGCAGCCCTGGGGGATCCTTCTGCTGCCCTGAGCCCACAGAGCAGGGCAGTGTTTGCTGATGCTCTGAGCCCTTCTTAAAGATCCTGTCGGCCTGGCTTAGACTCCTGGCGCCAGCCATTCCTTCCAACCTGGGCCACTTTGGGTGGGCTGGGGCTGGCGCCAAGGCAGGCGGCAGTGTGTGCAAGGGCCCTTGGTGACACGGTGCCACACAGTCATTGTGACATGGAAACGGGTGTCCAAGGGACCTCTGTGACACCTGGTGACATAGGAGCTGGCGGTGACAAGAGCTCGCCACAGTGCTCAGAGCACGCGACGGGACAGGACGGGACAGAGCGGTGCCGTGAGGAGCCCCCCGCACAGCGCGCTCGTTCGCGTCCCACCCGGAGCTTTTCTGAAGCCTTGTTCCTGCAGCTGAGATCGAGGCCAGACCACAGGACTTGCTGACCCGTGGTCTCCCTGAGGCTTCTCTTCTGCAGGTGCCCTTGAGGCCAGCCCACAGTTCTTGACAGGAGTCTCCTGTCCTTGCGGCAGGAGCCCTTGAGACCGAGTGCAGGACTTGCTGTCCTGTAGCCTTCCTGAGGCTTCTTACTTGAAGGTGCCTTCCAGGCACCCTGCCTGATTTGGTGACTTGGAGCTTTGCCAGGGCATCTCTCCTGCAAGTAGCCACCAATCCAGGCAGAGAGATGGAGCAGAGACACCCGGCAGTGCCTGAGCTGGCCTGGGTGGAGGAGGAGGAAGAAGGCTCTGGAGCTGCCCCGGCACAGCAGACTGAAGCGGTGGTGCCGTTCCAGCCACCGCAGGAGGGTGAGTGGCACGGCTGGGCCACAGGACTGGAGCCTGCTGCCAGCTTGGCCCCACACCATGCAGGGCTGGGCTGTGCTCTCGGGCCTCTCCCACAGTCCCTCATCTCTGGCTGCGCTCGCTCTTTGCCAGATGCAGCCCTGGAGCGCACACAGGAGCAGGAGTCCAGCCGTGGCCGCTTCCGCAGAACAGCGCAGGTACCTGCAGCCACCCCCACCTGGGCTGGGCCTGCTGTCCCTGCTCAGCCCAACACCGTGTGTGCAGCACTCCATGCAACATCCCCAGCTTCTTGCCCTTCTCCTACAGTTCGTTTGCAACTTCCTCAAGAGAATTGAGGAGGAAGAGACCATCGCCACGAGCGTAGGCTTCACACCGTACTCGCCCATCTTCCAAAGCAAGACCGGTGCTGCCTTGCTCTCTATGCTTGTAGAGGAACATTTATACACTCCAAAGCAAGTAAGCATCCTGTGGCCAGGCTTTGATCCTCCCAGCAACTGCTTGGCCTCCCCAGCCACGCATGCTGGTTGCTGTGAGCCTTTCAGGCCACATGGCAGTGGGGTGGGAAGGGAAGCACTTCTCTGGGGAAGCTGGGAACATTGCTCCCTCTGGCAGCTTTCCAAGTCTCCCCGTGCCTTCTCCAGGTGCCTGCCATGGTGAGCTACATCCACCAGTGGCTCATGGCCAATGATTCTGCTGAGCACAGGCTGGACAAGACCCTGCTGGATCTCACCGAAGCACAGCCAAATGACGCAGTCATGACGCTCCTGTGTGTGGCCCCGTCCTGTGACAGGTATGGGGCTCACCTGCCCACAGGGCTCAGGCCTCCCCAGACCATCACCCTGTACAGCCTGCCCAGGTGTCTGAGCAACAGAGAGTTCCAGGGCCCTCTGGCTGCTCCCTTTCCCTGCCCTGCTATGACAGCCCCTGAGCCTGCTGCCACGCTCCCTTGCCGCCTCTCAGGGCTCTGTCCCCACTGGGCTGGGCTGTCGGGCTGCTGCTGGCAGGGGGGCGGTGGGCCCAGGCAGAAATGGCAGCCAGCTCAGCTGCCCCTGAGACACAGCTCTAACCCTGCAGAGCTGCCATGGCCATGTGGAAGACCATCATGGGCTCAGCCAGGACTGTGGAGCTGGCGCAGCTGATCCTCCTGGATGTGCTGGGGAGCTGGCCAGAGTACAGCACCTGCACCTCCGATGGGGACGAAACGGCTGTCTTTGCCCTGGCTGTGAGTTTCTGCAACTGGCCTTTGCTGGCCCCAAGGCTGCCTCTCCAGCAGCTCTCCATCCTCCTTCCCCCACCGCATCTCCCTGCCTCAGGCGCTGGCCTGAAACCTGGCCCAGGGGCAGCTTCAGGCCCACCAGGCCCCGTGCTCCCCCTGCCAAGGTCTCTGCGGGCCTCTCCCTGCCACGCTCGGGCCCTGCCACACGCACACCTCGGCACTGAGCGCTGTCTCGGTGGGCTTTGTCCTTTGCAGGCAACCGTGGTGATGTGGAAGATCCTCCAGGTGCCCTGTCTGCCACGGATATTGAAGGTGTATTTCCCCCGCCTATTTGTGCATCTCCTCTTCCAAGTGTTCTTCAGCACTCTGGATATGCCAGAGGCAGTGGACACCTTCTGGAAGGGATGCCAGGAAGAGCTACCTGCAGAGCCCACAGGAGCCCCTGCGAGAGGCGGCCTTCAGGTTCATGGGTGAGTCCCGAGCCCGGCTCCTCCCCGGCCCGGCCCGGCCCGCCGCAGCTCGGCCCCGGCCCCGCCTGCTGCCCCGGCAGCGCCAGCCCGGCCCGGCGCCGTGGAGCCCCGCCTGGCCTGGGCGTTGCTACTGCCGCCCTCTGGCAGCCGTGCCCTGGGGCGGCAGCGTGCGGCAAGGGCCCGGGCTGAGCCCTGCCCGGCCAGCAGCAGCCCGTGTGGCCACAGCGCCGGCAGCGCCGCTGGCAGGGAGCTGTGCCGCTGGGGCCGTGACAGGCTCTGTGTTCACAGGCATGGCCGGGCGGCACCTGAGGGGGCAGCAGCAAGAGCTGCAGCTGATCTGCACTGGTGAGTAAGTGAGGGCAGCGGGCTGACCGCGGGGGCTGGAGGGGGCAGCTGCAAGCCCTGCTCCGGCTGCGGAGGGATCTGCAGCCGTGGGCAGAGCACACCGAGATTTCAGGGCCACGTGTGCCATTCGTGTCCAGCACCTTCGGGCTGATCCCCTTGCTCCCTGCGGGCCATGGCAAGAGCCGACCGGGATGGCCCTGGCAGGGGCCTCTCCTGGGCTCCCTGCACATGTGGGATCTGACCTTGCCTCTGTTCCTCTCTCTTGCAGCACTTAAAGAAATGGCCAATGACAGCAGTCCTGCAATCAGAGATGGTGCAGTTGAATCTTGTTTAGTTCTCCGGGCTGTACAGAGAGCTTCCTATTCCCCGTGGCGTAAGCTGCAAGATCAATTCCACAGTGCATGGAGGAAACGGCCTCGTCTGTGCGGCACTGCTTTGCTGTTCTGCTGGACCTCCGCAGAGAGATTATCTGCAAGACTCTGTCTGCTGGGGCCATTTGAACTAGCAGGGATTTTCAATCTTCAAGATTTTTCTGTTTGTATTTTTGTTTTTGTTGAGTATCGAATATCTAAGAGTAGAATAGAATAGAATAGAATAGAATAGAATAGAATAGAATAGAATAGAATAGAATAGAATAGAATATCTTACAATACACAGAGTCCCAGGATCTTTGTTTTCCTGCACAGGGTCAGTAGGGCATAGAAGAAGAGGGGGAAAAGGGTGCTTGTGCTCAGCCAGCTGCCCAGGCATGCAGTGTTGCAGGGAAAATGGCCAGAAGCCCCTTGGCCCGTGGTGGTTCTGCTGAAGCCTTTGTGCCAGCCACAGAGCGGCTGGGCAGGGGCCGGAGCTGCGGGGATCCCTGCCGGAGCGGTGCCTGGAGATGGCCTCAAGCCCTGTGCCGGGCAGGAAGCACCATCCGTGTCCTCCTGGCTGCACGCTGCTGGCTGCATTGCGGAGGGCTCCCAGGTGCCTCTGGATGGGGCTGCTCTGGAGCTGCTGTGGGACTGCGGGGCTGCTGCCGGGAAGCTTGGCCAGGCTGGGGCAGAGCCTGAGGGGATGGGGCCATGAAGGGATGAGGGGCTGGGAAGCCCTGACAGGACATGGCAGTGGGAAGGCACGAGGGGGATGTGTGAGGGAGTGGATGGCTGTAACGTTGGTTGGGGGTAGTGGGTTGGAGACAGAGAGAGCACTCACCCCTATGTTCATGTGGCAAACAGAGAGCGTTCATTCTCAAGCCCTTCGTTCTAAAGGGCCTTTGAAAAACCCAGTCATGATAATTTCATTGCTCTGATCTCTATGCCTTGTCAGATTCTGGCCAGTGAAGTGCTGCAGCCCTGGTAGAGATGTGACTGGGCGAGGCCACTGGCAGTCAAACCAGGGCTGGTACATTCACACAGCATGAGCCAGCCTGCCCTGTGACATAACGGCAACAGAGTGCAAGGCACAGCTCTGGGTGCTCCCCAGGAACCTCAGCTCTGGGAGCACTATCTGCCCCAAGCTCCAGGGACTGCAGTGAGAGCCGGGCTGGGCTCTGCCCTGGGGCCATCCTGCAGGGACAGCTGGAAACAGGGAGCATTCCCTTGCCACAAACAGCCAAGCCAGGGCTGCAGGGCAGCTGTTCCAGTCTAGACTGCACTGTTGTGTGCTCTGCGCTGGGGCTGGGGCTCCCTGCACAGGGCACTGGACTGGTGTGCCAGAGGAGACAGAGAAGCTTCAGCTTCACCCTAACTAAGGGGGGGTGCATGGGCTGGCAAGGGTGGGGAGGCTCAAGGGGATTCGCAGAGCTCATCCTGCTGCAAGGATGGGGAAAAGGGAGTGGGAGCTCAGCAGTGAGGAGAACTGAGGGCTGGAGAGTGGCTCTGAATGACACTAAAATCCCACTGGACCTCTGAGACATTGCTGCTCCTCAGCCAGTGACAGGATGAGTCCCTAAGCCTGGAGCTCAGCCTTCGTTGTGGAAAGGGGCACCAAGGAAGGCAACAGTGTGACGGAGACTGCAATGAGTGAGCTGGGAACTCACTGGGGGAAAAGAGGGAGCAGTGTGGAAGTAAAAGGAGGGTGGGAGAGAGAACTGTTCAGAGAAGGGCTGAGCTACAGCTTGAGCAAACTGAAAAATGTCATTTGGGGTCATGCCAGATTGATTTCATTTCAGAAGTTATTGAACAATTTTTTTTTTGGGGGGGTGTCATGTTTTCCCTTGGAGGTGTACACTCTGCAAACTTGAAATGTGCTGCCAAAATGCTCAAGCAAATGCTGCAGGTTACACCATTTCTTCTTTGGCTGATTCCAGCCCGGTGCTGAGCTCCAGCAGAGCCCTGGCAGAGCCCAGAGCAGCCTCAGCACCCGCAGAGCCCGGCTGCAAGGAGAGAAAGCAGAAACCGCCTGTCAGCTGAAGGCTCCTTGTGCCCTTGTGCCAAGGCCTGCGGTGCCCAGGCCATGCTGGCTGTGCCCAGAGCTGTGCCCAGAGCTGCCCATCCCTGCTGCCTTTGGCACAGAGCAGAAGGGCAGGACATGTGCCCAGCCTGCAGCCAGCCAGGGCACATGTGACGGTGGTCAAAGGCGTCTTTGCATGCGGGAAGAGATGAGGATTTGACTCCATATTTCAGAAGGCTTGATTTATTATTTTATTATATATATATGTCATGGCTTGACGTTGGCACAAAGCCTGTGCCCCCATGAAAATACACTCTCTCTGGTTTCTGCTGTGAGATGTGACCAGGAATAAGCAAAGCAAGCCCCCACTTAGAAATAAAGAAAACTTTATTAATGACACTACAAGTAAAAAGAAACACACAGGGAAAATGAAAACCTTCCAAAAACATTTCCTCCTCCCCCCACCAAATTTCCAATACATCCATCCCTCAGATCACCAACTCTCGGTCCATCACGACCCTTTAGACAATCAATTCTCTGTTCATCAAGAGGAGAGGAGTCCTTCTTGTGCCATAGGTTTCCCCAGGAAACACCGTCAAAACTTCGTGTTTGGTACGCTGCCAATTTATATTCAGATGCAAACAGGATGGGGCTGCTTTGATCAGCATCTAGAGTTTTTTATGTTTTCAGCATCAGTCTCATTACATGATTATGACAATGGAAAGATGCGTACAGCTCGCTGACCAGGCAGCAGGCCAAATAAACTTAATGTTACAACATAACATAAATGCATCTCAGCCAATTACATAGAGCAAAAGCATACCGACAGTAGTTCTATCCAATCATCTTAAACACACGTAGCTTTGGTTAAAACAATAGCGGCCGATTCTCCAACACAATGGCTCATTTATAAGAGACAACAAATAAAGCTATATTCATAAGCATAACCTTCTAGATATATACTAAATAAACTTGTTGCAACTTAGAAGGCCCATTACACAGCCCTATTGTCTTCACTACAGCTTATATATCTTTTTCTGCTGCTTTAGCACTTCACAATTCTTGCTGTTTCTGCGGCCTGTCCTTTTTACAACCTTCCTAAAACTCTCTGATTTTTATGGATTCCCACACATGTTTCCATGTCACTCGTGGCACCGCCTGGAGAACATCTGCCATCGGGAGCTCTTCCTTCCATGTCCAGTGCTCTCACCACTGCACATAGACCAGAGCTGCTTCTAGGGTTTTCCTTTTAAGGATGCTTTGCTCCCGAGAGCACAATCTCTCACTTTCGGGACACCTGTCCCCCACAAATTTCACCCCCTGGGGCAGAGGTGTCTCAAAACTTAACCCTCTTGGCTCTGAGCCATTGCCTCCCCCTGGATGCATTCTCTGTGTCACAGGAAACATGGTTCTGCCCAGGGCTATACAAGAAAAGTCCAGCTAAGGCCACTCCATCATCTCTTCTTACCTAAGATTCTTCCCCACTCTTCTGACATCTTTCACTTGCAAGAACTTTCATCACACTTGCCCATTTCTTCCTCTGTTTCATCTCTATCTCTCTTCTAGGAAGGTTACTGTTCTGCAAAGTTTTCATTGTCCAAAATAAGGGTTAAAATCTCGGGCTCAGCCAGCCCAGAACTCCCACAGTGGCCGGACACCTTGCGGCACCCCCCTTCCCTCCCTTCTCCTTCTCATCCGTGCTGCGGGCACACGTTCTCAAGTTTCAAGGTAGCACAGTCACAGACACAGGCTGGCTCTCCCTCCCATTCTCTCTCTCTCTCTCTCTCTCTCTCTATCTCCTGGGGGTGGGTGGCTGCCCGATGCCTCTCAGTGCCAGTGCTCTTCCACTCTTCCACCCTTCCATCTTCCGGGCCAGACCTTCCTCACCTGGCTGCATGGCTTCCCCTCCTCCACCCAGATGGCAGGGGAGGTCTGACTTTTTTTCCCTGCCAGAACCCAAGAGAGCTTCCCCCTGGGAGTTCTCTGCTTTTATGCCCTGTATTCACAGAGGCGTATGCATGTCCCCAGTGGCCACACCAGGTGCCAATATTCAATCTGAACACCCATTGGTTAGACCACACCATCCCAAAAACCTCACTTCCTCTCAAACCACAACAACAATACATCACTTAAAATTTGTAAAAACTATATTTTAGCATTGATATATGATCCTTCTAATAAGCTGTGTTCACACCCTTGGCTTACAGAAGAGAAAGTTTAGTGCGACCAGAACTTACGTTTCACCTTCTACTCTCCTTATCTGTTTACTTTTAGGCCACCCAAGCCTCCAGATACTAAATTAGCTCAAGTTAGAGGATGCTGCCGTTTGTTGCCACTGCAGCAGGAATCTGGATGCTCCTCACTGAGCTGCATGCCTTTAGCCGGGTGCTTCCACAGACAAGCCACAAGTTCTTGTCCATGGCCATGGCTATCAGGCATTTGGAGGCATGTGTTTTTTCAGCCTGCTGTCACATAGAGAGTCAGTATACCAGAGCATCTAGCTGCTAAAGGATCAAGGAAACCACATCCAGACAGAAGGCAAAAAACTACTGGTTCAGTGGACTTTTCCAACACTGGGGGATGAAAGGCTGGCTTTCATCACTAAGACTGTTTTGTGGGTTTTGTTTATTGTATTCATTGTTGGTTATTGTATTCTTTTTTTGCTAAATTCCTGCAAACATCTATGGCAGAAGCCTTCTTTATAGAAAACAAAAAGGGTGGAGTTGTGAGGGCCCAGAAGCCTACCATTGGAACTGTAATACCTCAGGGTAAAGTGATGAAGAGAGGCATCCCTCTGAATGCAACGGTGTCACCCATGGGCATTTGCAGGCTCATGGTGATGCAGCAGCTTTTGTTGGCATCACCCAGTTCAACTGCTGTTTTTTCCCTATATATACTCCCTCTAGAATGTTCTCCCCTCTCTAGTCCCCTATTGGTCGTGGCTTACTGCAATGCTATCCTTCTTTCCCACCCCATATAAAACCCTGTGTCCTCATCCCCATTTTGTCTCCCTCCCTGGACTCTCTTCAGGGCAATTCCCAGTGTATAGAGTTCCACACAAAGATCCCTCTTATAGCCTCCTACAACAGCAGTTTAAGCAAGTGTGCTCCCAGCTCTGGGTGTGCTGTTTGCTCACAGAGGCTGGCTGTAGGGAGGCTGCAACACAGGAACTGAGTGCACCAGGGAACCTGGCCTCTAATAAAAGACATGAATCCTAGAGCCCACCCAAACCAATGCCTTGTATGTTTCTACTTTTTCCTTCTTATCTCACCTCTCATGCCACTTTCCCCATTTTTTCTGTCTGGGAACTTGGCTTCTCTCTCTCCTGTCTGCAGGCTCAACCACACATGTGACCCTGCAGGAACAGCCTGACGCACAGGAACAAAGGAGAGGACTCTTTGTCAGGAAGTGTAGTGACAGGACAAGGGGGAATGGGATCAAACTGCAAGAGGTGGAAGAGATTTGATGATGGGAAGAAGTTCTTTATTCTCAGGGTGCTTGTCCCTAACAGAGGGACCAGTGCAGAGAGGCTGTGGATGCCCCATCCCCAGGAACATCCAAGGCCAGGTGGGACAGGGGTCACAGCAATCTGGTGTGCTGGGAGCTTGCTCAGCTTGGAATCAGATGAGCTTTAGGGTCCCTTCCAAGCCAAACCATTCAAGGATTTGATCTTTCTGTCATCCTCATCTCCCACTACGCAGTGGCCATGGAATTTCAGTGACATCACAGCTCCCAGAGGGTTCCAGGTGGAACATCCAGGACCTGGAAACGAGCAGAGCAGACACTTCACCGGCTGCCAAGGGTCAGTTGCTGCTCGCTGTGTGCTCTGCCCCTCACTGCTGAGCTGGTGCTGCTGACTGGGCTTTTCCTGCTGCCGGCTCTGGAGCACCGATCCCAGCAGGATGTGCACTGCTGTGCCCGTGGAGGTACAGTGCCATGCCAGGCAGGGGGGCACCTGGCTTGGGCAGGCTGCAGCCATGTGGGAATGGATGGTGTAAGACAGGAAGCCCAATGGGAGATTGTGCTGCCCCTTGCAGAGTGCCAGAGACATTGTGGAGGACATGGAAGTGGACATGGAGCTGGAGAGGGAGGAGATGATGGAGGTAGACGAGAAAGATCCTGTTGAGGACATGGAAGTCGAGGAGGGGGACAACATAGAAGAGATGGAGGTTGATGAGGAGGATGACATCAAGGAAATGGAAGTGGACGAGAAGGATGAGGAGGAGCCCATGGTCCTTGGATAAAGATGGAGCCCCACAGGTAAGAGAGGCAGATGCTTCCCACGCCCTGCCCACAGACACACTGGGTCCCCCGACGCCAGGCTGGGGCAGGGCTGGACGGCCCCGCTCAGGGACACGGTGCCCGCAGGGGGCCCGGATTGTGCTGGCACAAGCACCAACCCCGGCCTGCCCTGCGCTTGCCTGGGGCCACGCCAGCACTGCCAGTCCAGTCCCAGCCCCTGGGGCCAGCTCCCAGCCCTGCTGGGCCCAGTGCTGGCAGCTGAGTCCAGCTCTGCTGTTTCCTTTCTTCCAGGACTGACACAGATCATGGCATAGATGGGATGCCCTTGTAAATACGTTTCAAAGTCTAGAAGTTGCTTGTAAATACGTTCAGTTGCTTGTAAATACGTTTTGAAGATTGTTATTCCATCGGATCCCATGTAAATATGTTCTGTACATTATTGTTGTCGTTGTTTTTATAAGGATGGCTTTAATGAAACTTGTTCTGTAAATCCTACTGTTTGCCAATCTTCGGCAAATAAATACTGTTTCTTTTTAAAATCTCACTTCTCTTGGCCATTCCTTTGGGCACAGGCAGCATTTGCACACTTGTGGGTTCCTCTTGATTCGGGTTCCTAGGGCTGGAGGTCCCTGGGGTTGCTGGCACAGGCACGCTGGGTCTGGGGGTCCCTATGTACAGGTGCTCGCACTGACACCACTCCTGGCACTGGGCACTGCTGCTCTTCCAGGCCTGGGGCACAGCGCTGTCCCCAAGAGTTCAGCTCTCACCAGCTCTCACACAGGGGGCTCTCACAGCACTGGCCCCTGCAGCCATGCCACCAAAGCAGCCAGCAAACCTTCAGCCACCCTTCCTGCTGGAGCCACTGGGACTCCTGGGCCCAGAGCCGGCAGCAGGCCACAGCCATGCAAAATCCACCTGCACACTCTGAAGGCAACCACAGCCTTGGAAACTGGTGCACCTGCATCTGGGCTGCTGCAGGGGCTGATCTTAAAGGCTTGCAGCCTCCAAAGGATCCGGTCTCTGCTTCCCAGCCTGCTCTGCACTGCCCTGAGCCCGCATTGTTCCAGACACTGAAGCCAAGCCAGGTCATCCTCACTCTGCCCACATTCCTGCTGCTGCCAGCGGCCACTGGCCCTGGGCCCCACTTGGGTGACAGCTGCAGGGACAGGGCAGGCTGTGCAGGGCAGGGGACACGGGGCTTTGGGCCCTGTGGCTGCTGCTGCTGCTGGGGGCCATGGGCCTAACAGGGCCCTGAGCTCAGCCCCTGCCCGGCCAGCTGCCCCCAAAGCCCCACACTCCCTGAGCATCCCCATCACAGCTGCCAGAGGGAAATCCCACGGGCTTCAGGAACTAAAGTCCCCATAGGAAATAAACCAAGGGTCCAAGGAGAAAGTCAGCACCAGCTGGTGTTTACAGCACCCTTACAAAGGTGGGTGCAGAGCAGGTGAGATCTCCAGGGCCTCTGGCTGTGCCTGTGGGACACAGCACCGGGCTCAGGTCAGCCCTCAGCCCCTCACAGCTGATCCCAAAGAGCCGGCTCAGAAAGTAGTTTCAGACCACTTGCTGCAGATATTTCAAAGGACTAAATATCAATCAAAGAAGCCACCTTGCACATTTAGTTTTTGTGTTTTGGCATGAGAAGCCATGAAGGTTCCTCTGAATGAGCACTCAGGGCACTTCCACTGCCATCCCAACGGGAACACAAAGGACAGGCCTCTGCTTTCAGCACTACTGAGCTCCTCACCCAGTAATGAAATCTCAGGAAGTAGTAGTTTTGTGGAGGCCCAGGGGCCTACCACTGGAACTACAATATCTCAGGGCAAAGATAATTAATTAAAGTGAGACACTCCTCTAAATGCAATTATCTTGCCCAATGGCTTTTGCAGGCTTATGGGGATTCAACAGGGTTTCTTGGTATCATTAACTTCTTTTTTTCCTTATATGTACTCCACCTAGGATGTTCTCACCTCTCTTTTCCCCTGTTGGTCCTGGGTTACTGCATATAAGACCCTTTTATCCCCCATATAAAACCTTGTGTCCCCAGCCGCATTTTGCCTCTGGCCCTGGACCCTCTTCAGCACAATCCACAGTGTTTGGAGTTCTACACAAAGACCCCTCTCTTGCCTCATTCATCAGCAGTTTAAGGAAACCTGCATCCAACTCTGGGAGTGCAGGTCTCTCACAGAGGCTGGATGTGGACATGCCACAACAAGGGGTGCCCAAACAGGGACCTTCTTTGAGAATTCCCTGAAAGCGACTCCAGTGACGATCCAGCTGTGCCACCGTGACTGGAGAGAAGACGCCTCAGGTCAGCCTCCACCCTGGAGTGGGACCTGAGTTTTATCAGGAGTTGCGGAAGGCAGCATTGGCATCCTCCAGCAGCAGGAGGGCCAGCTCAGCTGGTGAAGCGCATGGGACATTTTGAAACACCTGCATCCAGAGCTGCCAGAGCAGTGAGCAGGACAGCCACTTGGAGTGCAGGATCCTTGGGTGATTTTTTAGTCCTGTGGGTGGGCGACCATTTACATCAGGGACAGCTATGGGTAGCAAATTATCCAAAGCTGAGAGGGGCATATATGTTTGAGTTAGGGAGGTTCTCCTTTCAGAGGGGAAGACTTCTACTACGGGAAGTTTGAAGCGTTTTGTTTATTGGCTCTTTAAGGAATTCCCAGACATTTTTGATGATTCAGTTTGTCATGGAGCATTTTGGGACTCAGTTAGGGGAAGACTCTGTCTTTTGCAAACTCAGGAGGTGGTAAGATTCACAAAATTTTACCCAATTTTTCACATGATTTATAGTTTTCTCAAGGGTTCAAAGTTCTAATATTCAACCCAGATTTTGTGCTCTGCCCCGGCATTCCTGAACCCACTGATACCAAGACTAGGATGAGAGACAGAAAATGCCAAAAAGAACAGACGAGCCACCTGCTGTCTGCCATCTCCCCTCCTTCTCCACCCCCTGCCCACATCTGTACTGATCACACAGGCCTGGATTCTACCCTAACCCATTCTCCAGTATCTCGCCTCCCTGGATCCCTGTCAGATAGCTCACAAAATGGAGTTCCTCATCTGGGGCCGGATGTCAATGTCGAACTCCCTCCCACCCCCCGCTGTCTCATCGGGTTCTCCCCCTGTGTTGGGTCCCACCTCTGCCACAGGTACCAACGCTGTGTCGGGATCCAGCACTTCCTTGAATACTCCCGCTGGCCCTGCCCTCTCCAACTCAGCCCCTTGCGGATACCACACTGTCGGAGCTGGAAGTGTGAGGGGCAGTAATGGAAGTCTGCCATCTTGGCTACCAAAGGCCCACAACACCGGGCCTGGCCAGTCACCCCAAGGCCCCGCTCCTCTGCCAAAGAACAAGTTCCCTCTTCTGGAGAGGAGAGAGAAAGTTCATCCCACCTTGAGGATGAGCCTGAGCATTCTTGGCAGAGGATGGGGCAGCTGGCAGCTCAGGAGGGGGACTGGGAATTGGTATCTAAAATCCAAGCAGCACCGGTGCAGTACCAGAGGGGGGCTTACACCCGATGGGAAGCTGTTGCACGTGGGGAGATGAAAGACCTTTGTAAAGCAGCAAAAGACCATGGGCAGGGCTCGCCATATTTTAATAATTTGTTAAATGCCATCTTCACTGAACATGTTATGGTGCCTCACGATCTGCTAAATTTTATGCACATCCTACTTTCTCCCACTGAATTTATTCTGTGGGAAGGAACAGGGAAAAATTAATACAATAACTATTGAAAAACTATGTTAGAAAAGACAGACGGGCACACCTAACACCAGACCATCTAGCCAGGGAGGAAGATTTCACTAAAGCTGAGAATCAATTACGAGACCTTCCCGAGATGTGTTTGCAGAGGTAAAAGTTGATGCAAAGACAGCTCTCATGCAGACATCCAATGGAACAACACCTACTCTAGATTTCACAGACATTCTGCAGGACCTGAGGCATCCTTTCTAAAATGTATTGACCACCTAACACAAGCAATAGAGAAGTTAGTTGATCATCCAAAAGTCAGGCAGGTATTGCTTGCTAAACTTGCTGAAACAAATGCTAAAAACTCCTGAAAAGACACTTTACCCTATCGACCCCTCATCCCAAAACCTAGCATTGCACAAATGGTCGAGGCATGCACCTTAAGGCATCCTTACACCATGCTGCCCGCCTAGCTAAGGCTACCAGTCAGGGAGTAGTAGAGGTTCTAGTAGCCTCCCAAGTTATTCCCTGACATACAGATGAAAAAGGACCTTGCATTAAATGTGGGGAGATGAAGCATTCTCAGCAGAATTGTAAAAATTCAGGCTAGTCCTAGGGACCTTCTAGCTGTCACAGCCACTGTCCTCACTGCCCTCCTCGTCCACACGCTTTACAACACCAGCAAAACCGGCGGTCTGCAGGAAACCCCACACAGACGCAGAAAGGCCCCGCACGATGACACCAAATGCGAGGCCGTCCCGCCCTATTCTCCCGTACATCCTTGAGAACCAGCACAGTGACCTTCTCAGGTCCATCGGGAAACCTCAAGCACTGCAGAAGAACTCAACAGTAGACAGTTCCTCTGCCCTGGAACCCAAAGGCAGCTGGTAAAAGACTTTTCAATTCCAATCCACGATATTTATGTTCACCATATTCTAACAGGCAAATAAGGGCCTGAAGAACTGCGCAGAGACATTTTGATTTTAACCAACACCAGGGAAGAGATGGAGACACTCACTATACTACCTGAGGTAGTCACCTTGACATCTTTGCAGGAGACAACTGTCCAGGCTCTATGCTTAGACCCTCCCCTTTTCATTCCAAAAGGAACAGTTATAGCCAGAGCCTACCTCCTACTGTACATGATCACCACACCAGCTGATCCAATGGTGATGTGGGCACAGATTACGGGCCGAAATAGACCCGTTCTAAAGTGTGCTTTGTCATGTAAAGGGAGAAAAGCTATGTCTTTCAGGAATATTATACACAGGAGCTGAAGTCACCATATTTTCCCCATCTGATTGGCTAAAGGATGGCCCCTGGTTCCAGTGGCTGGGGTAATTTTAGCCGCCGGGAGAGCCACTACCAACTTCTGGAATCAAGACACCATCTGCATGGAAGGTCCTGAGGGCACAGTTGCTGCAGCAAGGTCATTCATCACCTGGGCACCAATAACACTTTGGGGAAGAGACCTCTTGTCCCAGTGGGGGACAAGGCTAGAGATCCTATCTGTAAGGTTTTCTGTGTTGCTGTTTAGGTGGCCTGGAAAGGCCCAGGGAATTCTCAGGGATGGCCTTGGAGAGCCGACGCTTCAAAGGACGAGGAGAGACTTCTGATCTTGTCTCGGTCTTGGTGTTTATTAGTTGTTTATCTAAAAGATTTTCTTTCAGCCCGACAGAGGTCTGCACAGCAAGTCAGCCATGGGCACACTCCCGAAGCCCCCGGGCGGGCACTTATCTTTATACCCTAAGTTACGTGTACAATATTTATCATTTCTCTCCAATACCTTCTACCCTTATTAACTGGTGCACTTCTAGTAATAACCAATCCCCAAGTGGCACCACCACCACAGAAGATGGAGGCCAAGAAGAAGAAGAAGAAGGACAGGACATGCCCCAATTCCTCCATCTTACTTCTTTAGACCCCCCTGTACCAAAATCCTAAACCCTGTGTTTTACACTTTAACTAACTTATCCCTTCACCATTCACCCAGTGAATTCCTCCCAGTCCTCATACAGGTCTCATCTCCTGTGTAGGATCAAAATTCTGCCACCAGACACTTCTGGCAACATTCCAGGATTCCCGAGCCCCCCAAGGGTGGTCTCGGCCTCTCTGCACCTCCATCCTGAGGTGCTGAGATCCCACACCTATCAACACCTCAGGATTTCTAGATGGGGCACTGAGCAGTGCGCCACCCTACAGTTAACCAGGAAGACCAATGACCCCATATGGGTGGATCAGTGGCCCCTCCCAGGCATAAAGTTAAAGGCCCTGCAGTCCCTCGTGCAGAAGCAGCTTTCTGTGGGCCACATTGTACCATCTACTAGCCCCTGGAATGCGCCTGTCCTTGTCATACAAAAGCCTGGCAAGGACAAGTGGCGGCTGCTGCTGCACCTCAGGAAAATCAACGAGGTCATCGAGGACATGGGTCCTCTGCAGCCCAGCCTGCCCTCAGCCTCCCTGATACCCTGAGATTGGCAGATAGTTGTTATAGATCTAAATTACTGCTTCCTTGAAGCCTCCTTGCATCCCAATGACAAATCCAGTTTGCCTTTTCCATCCCTCAATCGACAAACACCTTTACAGAGGTACCAGTGGACCGTATTGCCTCAAGGAAGGAAGAAGACCCCAGCTATATGTCAATGGCTCAGAGCCAAACTCCCTTACCCATCCAGAAAAGACATCCTAACGCTATCATTTTTCATTACATGGATGAAACATTAGACGGAGCAGAAGCTCAAATCATTTTGGACGTTGCAGTACAAGATCTCATCACTGCAGTACAGGAGAAAGGTTTTGAGATTGCAGCAGATAAATTCCAAAAGACAGCCCCCTGGAAGTACATCGGCTTAATATCACAGAGAGAACCATCACACCCCAAACACTGCAAATCAAGGGCAACCCAAAGACTCCGCGAGAACTCCACCAACGCTGTGGAAGCATCAGTTGGGTACGTTCAGTGCTGGGGATCACCACAGAAGATCTCGCGCCACTGTTCCTGCTGCTCCTTAAAGGCAGTGAAGGACTCAATTCCCTGCGATCACTGACACCGGAGGCCGAAGGAACTCTGCAAAAGGTATCCCGGGTGATGCAAACTAAACAGGCACACAGATACCGCCCTGATTTTCCTTTCTCCCTGGCAATCCTTGGTGTATGTCCAAAATTCCATGAATTTTTGTTTCAGTGGAACTCAACTATCTCAGATGCCCTGATAAAAATTGAATGTGTTCTCAGAGCACACCAACCCACTAAAAAAATAACAACCCTACAAAATATTATTGCACAACTAATCAGAAAAATAGAGAGCGTCAGTGTTTCCTTGTAGGAACAGACCTTGTGAATACATACTTACTCCTCACTCTAGAGCACCTCAACTGGCTACTTCAAACATCTGAACCACTGCAATATGCCTTAGATAGTTTTTACACAGGCTAGGATCAGCCATCAATTCTGCCATCAAAACATTCCTGTGCTGCTCAGGATGTTCAAAATTACCCGAGACCAGGCAAGATCCATTGTAGCCAGCTGCCCAAATTGTCAGGAACATGGCCTTGCTTCTGTCAGAGCTGGAGTCAATCCAGGAGGACGAGAGAGTCTCCACATCTGGCAATCAGACATCACACACTAAGCCCCTGTAGGCAGACTAAAATACATCCACGTCTCAATCGACACCTTTTCCAGTGCAGTTTTTGCCTCTGCACGTGTTGGTGAAAAAACAAAAGATGCTATAAAACATTACTTTTTAGTTTTTTCCACCACAGGAAATTAAAACTGATAATGCTCCTGCTTATACCTTGCACTGATTCCAACAAGTTTCTGAGCAGTGGGGTATAAAACATGCCACGGGCATACCACACTCCAGCACAGGACAGTCCGTAGTCGAGACGGCTCACTGATCCATCAAAAGGATTCTTGATCAACACAGAGGGGGCGTCCAGATATTATCTCCTATTGAGAGACTGGCCAGAGCCTTATATGTGTTCAACTTTTTGAACAACTCATTTATGGAGAAAACTCCCCCAGCCATCAGGCATTTTACTAATTCAACTGCAGCCCAGTTAAAAGAAAAGCCACCTGTGTTGATCAAAGAACCTGAATCTAAACAAAATATGGGCCCTTTCCCATTAATTACTTGGGGAAGAGAAGATGCCCTTGTCTCTACAGCAGCAGGCCCAAGATCCATCCCAGCAAAAAACATAAAACTGTCACTGGGAATGGTGAGGCAAACACCAGAGCCACCATCAGAAGAACAGAATGAAAGGTGAAGAGTGACAGCAGCAGCCTGGAAAAGAAGAAGGAGAACGACAGACGAAGATCTCCTAAGACGCGTTCACCACACACAAAGACCAAGATAACTCAGACACCACTAACCAGGATATATGACTTGAAATTTGTAAAAACTATATTTTAGAATTATTATATGATTCATCTAATAAGCTGTGTTCACACCCTTGGCTTACAGAAGAGAAAGTTTAGTGCGACCAGAACTTACGTTTCACCTTCTACTCTCTTTATCTGTTTACTTTTAGGCCACCCAAGCCTCCAGATACTAAATTAGCTCAAGTTAGAGGATGCTGCCGTTTGTTGCCGCTGCAGCAGGAATCTGGATGCTCCTCACTGAGCTGCATGCCTTTAGCTGGGTGCTTCCACAGACAAGCCACAAGTTCTTGTCCATGGCCATGGCTATCAGGCATTTGAAGACATGTGTTTTTTCAACCTGCTGTCACATAGTGAGTCAGTATACCAGAGCATGAGGCTGCTAAAAGATCAAGGAAACAAGACCCAGATGAAAGGCAACAACGACTGGTTCAGTGGACTTTTCGAACACTGGGGGATGAAAGGCTGGCTTTCATCACTAGTTAAGGCTGTTTTGTGGGCTTTGTTTATTGTATTCATTGTGTTGGTTATTTTATCCTTTTTTTGCTAAATTCCTGCAAAACTCTATGGCAGAAGCCTTCTTTACAGAAAACAAAAAGGGGGGTAATGGGGAGGCCCAGAGGACTACCATTGGAACTGTAATACCTCGGGGCAAAGTGACCAAGGTAAAAGAGAGACACCGCTCTGAATGCAATGGTCTCGCCCATGGGCGTTTGCAGGCTCATGGTGATGCAGCAGCTTTTGTTGGCATCACCCAGTTCAACTGCTGTTTTTCTTTATATGTACTCCCACCAAAATGGTCCCCACTCTCTTGTACCGTATTGGTCCTGGCTTAATGTAATGATCATGCGCTCTTAACTCCCATATTGTGTCCCCAGCCTGATTTTGTCTCCCTCCCTGGACCCTCTTCATCGCAATACACAGTATTTGGAGTTCAACACAAAGATGCCTCTATCGCCTCGTTCAACAGCAGTTTAAGCAAGTGTGGTCCCAGCTCTGGGAGTGCAGGTCACTCACAGAGGCTGGCTGTGGGCAGGCTGCAACACAGGAACTGAGTGCACCAGGGAACTTGGCCTCTAATAAAAGGCATGAATCCCGCAGCCCTTCTAAGCCAAAGACTTGCATGTCTCTACTTTTTCCTTCTTATCTCACCTCTCATGCCACTTTCCCCATTTTTTTCTGTCTGGGAACTTGGCTTCTCTCTCTGTCCTGTCTGCAGGTTCAGCCACACATGTGACCCTGCAGGAACAGCCTGACTGTGGTGGTTTGACTAGGAAGAAGTGGGAATTCTGGGATGCTTTGGTCAAACCAATGGGTGCTTGGATTTTGATATTGGCACCTGGTGTGGCCAGTGGGGTTTGGACACACCTCCGAGAAAACACAGGGGTTAAAAACCAGGGCTTCGGCCCCGGGAGACTCTCTTGGGACTTGGAGGGAAAGAGGTCGGATTGCCCTCCCTCGTCCAGCTGCTGGTGCTGGGCGGGGGAGGGGCAGCCATGTGGTAGGCCTGGGCCTGGACAGAGATGGGGGGTGAGGAGGCCCTTGAGGATGGAAGGGTGGAGGAGCCCCAGGAGGCATCAGGCAGCCCCCCCCAGCCTCCCAGGAGAGAGAGAGAGGGAGAGCTGGCCACGATGGAATGTGATAGCAGCCGGCCCAGGAGGAAGCAGCCGGCCCAGGAGGAGAAGGGGGGCAGTGCAGCGAGAAGGTGCCCGGCCGGAGCAGCAGTGAGTGTGGGAGTGCCGAAGCTCTGGGACAGGCAGAGACTGAAATTTTTAACCCCTTTCTTTCATGATTGGGACCTCGCAAAAATGCTGATCCTCCTCGGAGCTGAATAAGAAGAGAGATAAGAGATGAGATAACAAGGACCTGGCCCGAGGGAAGTGGAGAAGGCTTGCTGAGTGGGGAGAGAGATGATTGGAGTGGCCTTTTGGCTGGACTTTTCTTGTTGGCCATAGACTGAACCAGTTTTATTCCTGTGACACAGAGACTGCATGTAGGGGGAGGCAGTGCCTCAGAACCAGGAGGGTTCAGTGTGGGGACCCCTTGGCCCCAGGGGGTGGGAAAAAATGGCGGGGGACAGATGTCCCAGAGCAGAGACTGTGCCTTTTTGGAGTGAGACAAGGCATCCTTAAAAGACAACCCTAAAAGCAGCTCTGGTGCATGCACAGTGGTGAGAGCACTCGGCATGGAAGGAAGATGTCACAAATGGCAAAAGGACTTTCCAGGCGGTGCTGAGTGACATGGAAGCACACGAGGTTTCAGCGTGTTTCCAGGGGAAGCCTGTGGTGCAAGAAGGACTCCTCTCCTCTTCATGGACTGAAGTATGAGTATTCTAAAGGGTGGTGCTAGACTGGGCAGTTGGTGATTTGGGGGAATGTATCGGATTGGGAAATTTTGGTGGTGGGGAGGAGGAAAGTGCTTTTTGTAAGGTTTTCAATATTTCCCTTATAGTTTTTTTCCTTCTTCTCTTGTAGTTTAGGTAATAAAGTTTTCTTTATTTCTAAGCTGGAGCCTGCTTTCCTTATTCCTGGTCACATCTCACAGCAGACACCAGGGAGAGGGTATTCTCATGGGGGCACTGGCTCTGTTCCAGGCCAAACCATGACACTAACCCAAAGGGAAGAGGGAGAAGACTCTTTGTCAGGAAGTGTAGTGACAGGACAAGGGGGAATGGGATCAAACTGCAAGAGGTGGAAGAGATTTGATGATGGCAAGAAGTTCTTTATTCTCAGGGTGCTTGTCCCTGAGAGAGGGACCAGTGCAGAGAGGCTGTGGATGCCCCATCCCCAGCAACATCCAAGGCCAGGTGGGACAGGGGTCACAGCAACCTGGTGTGCTGGGAGCTTGCTCAGCTTGGAATCAGATGAGCTTTAGGGTCCCTTCCAAGCCAAACCATTCAAGGATTTGATCTTTCTGTCATCCTCATCTCCCACTACGCAGTGGCCATGGAATTTCAGTGACATCACAGCTCCCAGAGGGTTCCAGGTGGAACATCCAGGACCTGGAAACGAGCAGAGCAGACACTTCACCGGCTGCCAAGGGTCAGTTGCTGCTCGCTGTGTGCTCTGCCCCTCACTGCTGAGCTGGTGCTGCTGACTGGGCTTTTCCTGCTGCCGGCTCTGGAGCACCGATCCCAGCAGGATGTGCACTGCTGTGCCCGTGGAGGTACAGTGCCATGCCAGGCAGGGGGGCACCTGGCTTGGGCAGGCTGCAGCCATGTGGGAATGGATGGTGTAAGACAGGAAGCCCAATGGGAGATTGTGCTGCCCCTTGCAGAGTGCCAGAGACATTGTGGAGGACATGGAAGTGGACATGGAGCTGGAGAGGGAGGAGATGATGGAGGTAGACGAGAAAGATCCTGTTGAGGACATGGAAGTAGAGGAGGGGGACAACATAGAAGAGATGGAGGTTGATGAGGAGGATGACATCAAGGAAATGGAAGTGGACGAGAAGGATGAGGAGGAGCCCATGGTCCTTGGATAAAGATGGAGCCCCACAGGTAAGAGAGGCAGATGCTTCCCACGCCCTGCCCACAGACACACTGGGTCCCCCGACGCCAGGCTGGGGCAGGGCTGGACGGCCCCGCTCAGGGACACGGTGCCCGCAGGGGGCCCGGATTGTGCTGGCACAAGCACCAACCCCGGCCTGCCCTGCGCTTGCCTGGGGCCACACCAGCCCTGCCAGTCCAGTCCCAGCCCCTGGGGCCAGCTCCCAGCCCTGCTGGGCCCAGTGCTGGCAGCTGAGTCCAGCTCTGCTGTTTCCTTTCTTCCAGGACTGACACAGATAATGGCACAGATGCAACTACTTTGTAAATGTGTTTGAAAGCTTCAAGTTTCTTGTAAATATGTTCACTGACTTAGAAGATTTCTGTAAATATGTTTTGAAGATTGTTAGTCCATCGGATCCCGTGTAAATATTTTCTGTACATTGTTGTTGTTAAAAGTATTGTTATAATGAAACATGTTCTGTAAATCCTAGCTTTTGCCGATCTTCGGCAAATAAATAATGTTGTTTTTATAAACCTCACTTCTCTTGGCCATTCTTTTGGGCACAGGCAGCATTTGCGCACTTGTGGGTTCCTCTTGATTCGGGTTCCTAGGGCTGGAGGTCCTTGGGGTTGCTGGCACAGGCACGCTGGGTCTGGGGGTCCCTATGCACAGGGGCTCCCACTGACACCACTCCTGGCACTGGGCACTGCTGCTCTTCAAGGCCTGGGGCACAGCGCTGTCCCCAAGAGTTCAGCTGTCACCAGCTCTCACCCAGGGGGCTCTCACAGCACTGGCCCCTGCAGCACCGGGCCTGGCCAGTCACCCCAAGGCCCCGCTCCTCTGCCAAAGACCAAGTTCCCTCTTCTGGAGAGGAGAGGGAAAGTTCATCCCTCCCACCTTGAGGATGAGCCTGAGCATTCTTGGCAGAGGATGGGGCAGCTGGCAGCTCAGGAGGGGGACTGGGAATTGGTATCTAAAATCCAAGCAGCACCGGTGCAGTACCAGAGGGGGGCTTACACCCGATGGGAAGCTGTTGCACGTGGGGAGATGAAAGACCTTTGTAAAGCAGCAAAAGACCATGGGCAGGGCTCGCCATATTTTAATAATTTGTTAAATGCCATCTTCACTGAACATGTTATGGTGCCTCACGATCTGCTAAATTTTATGCACATCCTACTTTCTCCCACTGAATTTATTCTGTGGGAAGGAACAGGGAAAAATTAATACAATAACTATTGAAAAACTATGTTAGAAAAGACAGACGGGCACACCTAACACCAGACCATCTAGCCAGGGAGGAAGATTTCACTAAAGCTGAGAATCAATTACGAGACCTTCCCGAGATGTGTTTGCAGAGGTAAAAGTTGATGCAAAGACAGCTCTCATGCAGACATCCAATGGAACAACACCTACTCTAGATTTCACAGACATTCTGCAGGACCTGAGGCATCCTTTCTAAAATGTATTGACCACCTAACACAAGCAATAGAGAAGTTAGTTGATCATCCAAAAGTCAGGCAGGTATTGCTTGCTAAACTTGCTGAAACAAATGCTAAAAACTCCTGAAAAGACACTTTACCCTATCGACCCCTCATCCCAAAACCTAACATTGCACAAATGGTCGAGGCATGCACCTTAAGGCATCCTTACACCATGCTGCCCGCCTAGCTAAGGCTACCAGTCAGGGAGTAGTAGAGGTTCTAGTAGCCTCCCAAGTTATTCCCTGACATACAGATGAAAAAGGACCTTGCATTAAATGTGGGGAGATGAAGCATTCTCAGCAGAATTGTAAAAATTCAGGCTAGTCCTAGGGACCTTCTAGCTGTCACAGCCACTGTCCTCACTGCCCTCCTCGTCCACACGCTTTACAACACCAGCAAAACCGGCGGTCTGCAGGAAACCCCACACAGACGCAGAAAGGCCCCGCACGATGACACCAAATGCGAGGCCGTCCCGCCCTATTCTCCCGTACATCCTTGAGAACCAGCACAGTGACCTTCTCAGGTCCATCGGGAAACCTCAAGCACTGCAGAAGGACTCAACAGTAGACAGAAGACTCAACAGTAGACAGTTCCTCTGCCCTGGAACCCAAAGGCAGCTGGTAAAAGACTTTTCAATTCCAATCCACGATATTTATGTTCACCATATTCTAACAGGCAAATAAGGGCCTGAAGAACTGCGCAGAGACATTTTGATTTTAACCAACACCAGGGAAGAGATGGAGACACTCACTACACTACCTGAGGTAGTCACCTTGACATCTTTGCAGGAGACAACTGTCCAGGCTCTATGCTTAGACCCTCCCCTTTTCATTCCAAAAGGAACAGTTATAGCCAGAGCCTACCTCCTACTGTACATGATCACCACACCAGCTGATCCAATGGTGATGTGGGCACAGATTACGGGCCGAAATAGACCCGTTCTAAAGTGTGCTTTGTCATGTAAAGGGAGAAAAGCTATGTCTTTCAGGAATATTATACACAGGAGCTGAAGTCACCATATTTCCCCCATCTGATTGGCTAAAGGATGGCCCCTGGTTCCAGGGGCTGGGGTAATTTTAGCCACTGGGAGAGCCACTACCAACTTCTGGAATCAAGACACCATCTGCATGGAAGGTCCTGAGGGCACAGTTGCTACAGCAAGGTCATTCATCACCTGGGCACCAATAACACTTTGGGGAAGAGACCTCTTGTCCCAGTGGGGGACAAGGCTAGAGATCCTATCAACACCTCAGGATTTCTAGATGGGGCACTGAGCAGCGCGCCACCCTACAGTTAACCAGGAAGACCAATGACCCCATAGGGGTGGATCAGTGGCCCCTCCCAGGCATAAAGTTAAAGGCCCTGCAGTCCCTCGTGCAGAAGCAGCTTTCTGTGGGCCACATTGTACCATCTACTAGCCCCTGGAATGCGCCTGTCCTTGTCATACAAAAGCCTGGCAAGGACAAGTGGCGGCTGCTGCCGCATCTCAGGAAAATCAACGAGGTCATCGAGGACATGGGTCCTCTGCAGCCCAGCCTGCCCTCAGCCTCCCTGATACCCTGAGATTGGCAGATAGTTGTTATAGATCTAAATTACTGCTTCCTTGAAGCCTCCTTGCATCCCAATGACAAATCCAGTTTGCTTTTTCCATCCCTCAATCGACTAAAGACCTTTACAGAGGTACAGTGGACCGTATTGCCTCAAGGAAGGAAGAAGACCCCAGCTATTTGTCAATGGCTCGGAGCCCAAACTCCCTTACCCATCCAGAAAAGGCATCCTAACGCTATCATTTTTCATTACATGGATGAAACATTAGACGGAGCAGAAGCTCAAATCATTTTGGACGTTGCAGTACAAGATCTCATCACTGCAGTACAGGAGAAAGGTTTTGAGATTGCAGCAGATAAATTCCAAAAGACAGCCCCCTGGAAATACATCGGCTTAATACCACAGAGAGAACCATCACACCCCAAACACTGCATCTTAAGGACAGCCCAAAGAGTTTTTGAGAACTCCACCAATGCTGTGGAAGCAGTTTTTGTGTCGTGGCATGGGCAGCCATGAAGGTGGCTCTGAATGTGCACTCAGGACGCTTCCACTGCCATCCCAAATGGAACACAAAGGTTGGGCCTCTGCTTTCAGCACTGGTGAGCTCCTCACCCAGCAATGGAGTCTCAGGAAGAGGCAGGAATTTCGTTCACCAGGGAACCTGGCCTCTAATAAAAGGCATGAATCCCACAGCCCACATAACCCAATGCCTTGTATATCTGTACCTTTTCCTTCTTCTCTCTTCTCTTGTGTCACTTTTCCCATTTTCTCTGTCTGGGAGCTTGGCTTCTCTCTCTCCTGTCTGCAGGTTCGGCTGCATGTGTGACCCTGCAGGAACAGCCTGACCTGCACTGCAGGGCTCCAGCCTGGGGAGGAGCTGGGAGATGAAGACACATGCTCCTCCTTGGGAGAAGCTCCTCCCCATCCCACACAGTGAGGAGCGTGATATACACTCCTGACCCGCCTCCCATCCAGCAGCACCCCTAAAGTGCTGCTTTTCCCTCCCAGATATGCCACCCTGAGCTACCAAAGGTGTCCCTCTGCTGCCAGGCTGGCTCTGATCCACAGTGGAGGTGGAACCCTGAGCCCAGCAGACACTGGTTCCTTCCTCCCTTCTGGCCCAGATCCTAGCAGAGCACTAAAACTCCACACCAGGAGTGGATTTGGGGGCTACATGGAGAAAGGGGAATTGCTGTTGATTGGGGCAGACAGAACAAAATGCAGCTGCCAAAGGGAAATCAAAGCATCCTGCAGAGTACAGCCAGGTATGCTGCACATCAAGGGTGTGCTGGTGTAGAAATACTGTATTAAAAGGAATTTATGATCACTACTATCTGCCAACAAAAATACACAGAATACATTAAGCTTTGGTTTTAAATGCAGAAAAGATAGGAAATTCAGAGTGGTTTTCATCAGTTCACCTCAAACACATCTCAATGGCCAGCCCAGCACTGGGGTCAAGGGGAGGCAATATTTTGTTGCTACCTCTTGAGGGCATTTCTTCATCTCCTAATGCAGGAATTCTGCCTGCTCAGGACAGCAAGGATGCAGGTGAACAGCCACAGAGCTGCTCACAGATGGACAGACAGACCAAAGCTGCTCACCCTCCCCCCTTATGAGGAGGATTTCTTATTCAGCCTTTCCTTTCTCTCTTCCTTTTACCTAAAAAGATACCTGGGGTAGAGTAACAGCTTGCAGGAGACAGGGAGCATCTCCTACCAAAGGGAAGTGAAGGCAAGGGTAATTATTTTGTAGAATAAATACATGTACTCACAGATAAAATCTCTGATCTTGGGAACAAATGGATCAATCCCTCCCTGTTCAAGACCAAAGAGACATTTCCCTGATCAAAGGACCTGGTCCTTCCTGTGTAAGACTGGGATGTTTGTCACAATTCAGACAAAAACATTTCAAAGTCTGTAGTCATCCAATAGGTATAAATGCATTTAGAAAGTGCAGGAAAATCCATCTTGGAGGATTTCCTATTAAAACAAAGTTTGCATTTCTGGTAGACTCTCTCGCCATCAGTCCTGTCCATTGGAAGTTGCATTGGTTGCATATGTGAGAGGACAGGTGTGCTTATCTCCCCGTTTTAGGGGAGAACAGGCTACATGTGCCTCCTCCACACTTGGAATGCTTTCCATGGACAGATCCCAACCTCCTACTACTCCTTAAATTTGTGATACACAGGACCTTTAATCTCTGTATATCTATGGGAGCATCCTCCCACGCTGAGAAATCGGGCTCTGCAGGAATTTGGTGCCCTCACCAATGTGTGCCCCTTGCTGGTGGCGGAGTGCTGGTCAGAAAGGAGTTTGTAGATCTCCATGAAAAGGCCAACATCACATCTCCTGTCCCTGGCTCGGGCAACACCAGGACAGGGCTCTGCCAGCAAGGAAAACACAGCCAATGCTAACCTGCTCTAGTGGGAGACGTCCCTGCCCACGGCAGGGAGGTGGAACAAGGTGAGCTGTGAGGTCCCTTCCAGGCCAGGCTCTGAAGGATGAAATGCCATCGCGGGCTGAACGGGAGGCGGGAGGACGATCCCCTCCTCCGCAGACACAGCCAGGGCCCGGCTGCCTCCCCCCAAAGCCCAAAGCGTTCCTGACCGTGCCACCAGTGCTGGGCAGGCCAGGTCACAGCCCCAGCAGTGGCTGTGGCAGCTCTGGGCTGTCACACAGCCGGGAATCGCCCCTGACAGGGAGCACAGCACAGCTCCAGCTGCATCCAGCCACACCAGCCTGCCAGGGAGGGGAAAGAGGTGGATGGAATCCCATCGAGGAAATCACCCAAAGGGAAAGCACAGGAGCAGGCTCCAGAAGGGTGGGGGACTGGGGGGCCCAGCCCTCCTGTTTCTGTTCTCAGTGTGAGAAATGCTACTCACTTCCAAAAAATTTAAAAGGTTTATTAAAACCTTATCAAAAATAAAACAGAAGACTGAATAGAGAAAATATTACAGTGCTGAGAGCAGAGGAATTTCCCCACCATGTGCTCACCCACACCATGGAGGTTTCACCTTTTAACCCTTTAGCCCCCCAAAGTTCTGTCCATCGACTCCTCCTTCCCTGCTCAGGGGTGGAGATCCCTTCCTGACACCTTGAGTGGGGCTCAGGTGCTGCCACAGGAACGAGTGACCCTCCCAAATGTCCCAAACCCAGGGCACCCCTGGAAACAACACAAGGGGGTAAAACACAACTATAAAACTTCTTTTAACTTTTCCCTTTTAATTGTGAGAGTCAACCATGGCATTACTCATCTGTCTAATCAGCAAGCAGAAAACAAAACCAAACCCAGGCCGGGTGCTCATGAGCTGCACCCCCAGCACAGCCAAATCCCCGAGGCTGCATCAGCCAAGGCACAAACCCTTCCTGCTCCTCCTTTGCACACTAAATGAGATTTAACCAGGAGCATCCAAACCCCAGAGCAAAACTCACAGCCCTGATGTGTTTAGGCAGCTCTTGGTGCTCCAGAGATTTCCCCTCCCCACCCAGCACAGCAGCCCAGGTTCATGGCACAGCAGGACAAATGTGCTGCTTTAATTAATAAACCATGAAAAACATCTCTGTTTTCAACAAAAAGATTGACACTGACGCTTAAAAATGTTACAGCTGTTCAAGGAAGGTCTTCTGTCTTATTTAGTTTGGGGTATTTTGAAGTGAAAAGTATGTTTGAGGGTGGGTTGGCTTCCATAATGTGATTAAAATTGCTGATTTAGACGAGTAAGCTGGAAATCTTGAATTTTAATCATGTTTCAGTATGTTGCTTCTAGACATTTCCCTTAAAAATAGTTGATTCTCTTTGATTCCTATAATTTGATACTATTCAACAACTGGGGGCACACACTGGAGCAATACATGTGTAAGCAATTACACAACTTCACATGCTGCTAAAATAGAACCATTCTGTTAATAGCTCTTTTCCGAGAGAAAATAATTTTTTACTTATTGTTTGCATTAAGTTGCATTTGGGAAATGAAACTCAATTAAAAAATACAAAATCTCATTTTCATTTAAGCCATTTCATAACATTTTTTCTCCTTGACACCTCAGGCAAATAAAATATGTGTATCCACAGGTAGGCACTGCATAGATGTGTTACTGAATCGTCCCTCTTCCCTGAGAGCTGCAAATCCTACAGCTGCCAGACCTCATCCCTTGCTCCTCATAAAGGGAAAGAAGAATTTTCATTCTAATTAATTTCCCAGCTCTAAATCAACTACCCAGTGAGTAGAAATAGCTGTGAAATCCCCTCCACAAACCTGCGAGAAGGGTTCCAGCTGTGGAGAGGGAAGCAGCAAACTCCTGCTCCCACAATTGGTTTGGAACACTTACCAATTAAAAAATATCCCACTCCTGGGATTTTTTACCCACAACTAAAATAAATTGAAATCAATTAAAAATAAGATCACAGAATCACAGAATGACTTGGGTGGAAAGGAACCTTAAAGCTCATCCAGTGCCACCCCTGCCATGGCAGGGACACCTCCCACTGTCCCAGGCTGCTCCAAGCCCCATCCAGCCTGGCCTTGGGCACTGCCAGGGATCCAGGGGCAGCCACAGCTGCTCTGGGCACCCTGTGCCAGGGCCTACCCACCCTCACAGGGAGCAATTCCTCCCCAATATCCAGTCTGAACCTGCTCTCAGTTGGAATAGGTGTTATTGCATTGCCTTGGGATGATGGATCAGGAGAAAGCCCCAGGGTGTGAGCAGAGCTCCCAATGCTGCTGCTGGGGACGTGCCTCCCACCTGCTCCTCAGTCACTCAGCTGCCTCACAGCCAAAAAGACAGTGTCCAACAGGAAAAGTACTCCCAGAGGATAAAACCCTTGTCACTGCACAAATGAGAGGTCTTTATTGGGAATAAATGTCAAAGCAGAGCGACAGTGTTTATTTTCCAGGCAGGAGACACTGATCCTGCAGCGACACTGCAGGGATGGTGTTATTCCTGTTCCTGATTTAATCCCTTTATCAGCTGCAGAAGCACCAGGACAGGCTTTGGTCTCCCATGCCAGCTCTGATGGACACTGCTGTCCCCACAAGCTGTCCCCACCCCTGGGTGCTGTCTCTGCAGCCCAAAGCACCTGGAGGTCCCTCTGAGCACTGGCACTCCTCCATTTGGATGCACTCTGTCCATAAAGATGCCTAAAGAGACGCCGAGGAAGACTTTAATTTATAGCCCCATTCTTTTCATCTCGGTCAGCCAGATTTTTTCAGACATCTGTTTATATCTCCTTATAATATATTGGCTGGAGCAGCAGCACCAGGCAGCAGCTCCCTCGCAGGGGCTCTGCTGACATTTATAAACCAAAGCGATTTCTCTCATGTGCTTTATGTTATCAGCTAAACCTGTCCACTTGAATTATTGCCTTGTAACCAAATCACAACTATCTGTTACTCTGCTCTGTGCATGTTTCCCAGGCTCTATACCAATACCAAGCTTTGCAGAGGCTAAAAACAAGATGATAAATTAATAAACAAATGGAAGACAGGACATGCTTTCACCAGGCTCACAACTGAGGGAGGATCAGGCACGTTGTGCACCACATTAGTAAAAGCAGAGGGCTGCTGGTGGAATATGCAGCACGCAGTGATAACCAAAGAACCCCATCTCTCTTCTTCTAGAGCAACCAAATGACCAGCTGTGTTTCCTCACTAAAGGAGAAAGGTCTCATCCTGGGCTCCTTTCCAGCACATCATTCTACATTCCACAAGTGGATTTGTGTTCCAGCATGGGGACAGGGCTGAGCCCCAACTCACTGCACAGCTACAGGGTGGCAAGTTGTACATCACACACTGACCTGCAAACCTCCCACCAAGGTTGTGCAGTAACTCACTGCACTCCTGGCAGTGGCTTCCCCATGCAATGTCATGCCATGCCATGCCATGCCATGCCATGCCATGCCATGCCATGCCATGCCATGCCATGCCATGCCATGCCATGCCATCCCATCCCATCCCATCCCATCCCACCCCATCCCATCCCATCCCATCCCACCCCATCCCATCCCATCCCATCCCATCCCATCCCATCCCATCCCATCCCATCCCATCCCATCCCATCCCATCCCATCCCATCCCCACCCCTTGAACAAAGCTGACAGCCACTGACTGCCCATCAAACAGAGCCCAAGAGGGACAGGAGACTCTCCCCCTGCAGCACCACCCTGCCCCCTTGGCACAGGAATGTCCCCTGGGAAGGCTGGAGCAAGCAGAACAAAGGTGATCCAGCTCACTGAGGCAGATTCCTGGCTTGTCCCCAAGTGAGCATCCTTGTTTGCCATTGTAAGAGAATTCAAAATCTATCAAGGGTTTGAAAACAAGCCCCAGTTATGAGTCAGTAAGTGGCTCTGCAGCTCTCAAAAATTACCTCGGTGTGTGAGCAAGCCTCAGATAACATCTACCTTCCTTTACTCTTTTTTTCTCTCCACACAGGGAGTGAGAGAAAAGCAACTTTCTTTCTAGTACAGGCAACAAAGGAATTTGGAATCAATATGTGAATGTTCCAGCAAAACACACCAGCAGTGCTGCAGTACTGAAATAACCACACTGCCAGAGCATCCATAATAAGTTATCTGGTGGCACCACACCTTCTCCCTTAATAAAATAATGATTAAAAACCACCAGGAGACAAATCCCAGCAAACAGCAGAGCTCCCCATAGCTGCATCCCCCGCTCCAGGAGCCAGCAGTGCCAGGGCTGGGGACCCAGCTGAGGCTGGGGCATCCCGTGCTGGTGGCACATGGGGACACTGTGCCTGATCCAGCTGTGCCTGGGTGGATGGGATGTCCCACACCAGCGTGCTCAGAGGAAAACAGAGGAGCCAGACCCAGTCTGGGGGCTCAGCTCACACCCTGACCCCAGACTCTGGTTAGAGCTGCTGAGCAAGGAAGCAGCAAAGCCTGCCTCCATTTTTCTTTCCTTTCTTTCCTACAAAGGCAAGCCTACCACTCTCCAGATTGTTTGTTACTTCAAAACAAAGTATTTTTACACACAAAAGGAAGACATGTAACAGACACAGGTAAGAATGAGATGGATTACTGATGGGAAGAAGAGGCCCAGAGTCTGAATCTCATTTTTATTTCTTTCTGTCCCTTCTTCACTCAGCCTTTTGCATTAGTTCACTGTCTGGCATTTACGGCTCCTCCCAGTTAAGCGCCACTGGAAAATGTCATTAATATGCTCTATGTCACCTCCTCCTGAGAGCTGGTGGGGAGGTTTCACAGCACCAGGCCTGGAAGCTCCCCCAGCAGCTGCCCCAGCACCCCCAGCATTCCCCACCTCAGGCAGGGAGGAAGCTCAGACACCTGTGTGCACATCCCAAGTACAAACTCCTGTGACAAACTCCTCTTCCTGGGGAAGAAATGCTTTACAAATGCACTCCCTGGACAGCTCCTCCTCCCAGGGTAGTGCTGGGGAGCCAGAGCTGCCTGCTGAGTGCAGCATCTCCTCAGAGCAGCACCAGCCTGGGCACTGCCTCCCCATTGCTCAGGTAACCAGGGACAGCAGGGGCTCTGCAGGGGATGGGATGCAGGAGGAACCCTGGGGTGATGCACCATGCCCAGTGCCACGGTGCCACCTCTCCCAGGCGCTGCCCAGCTCGGGCTGGAGGAGCTGGGCTGCCTCTGCCTGCGAGCAACCAGCCCTGGTGCTGCCAGCCTGGTTTCATCACTGTTCTGTCTGATCATTGCCCAGAGGGCTGACAAGGACAGAGATGCCCTTCTCTTCCTGGGATTGCAGAGGAAAACCCTCAGAGAGGAGTTCTGTCCTTACAGCATGAGCAAACAATTGGCACTGCTGCTTCCTTCTGCCTCCCAGGGCACCTCGATGGAGCAACACAGGGGTTTGGATGGTGGATGCTGCTGCCTATTTCCCAATAAGCATCTCCTGTGGAAAAGCTGCTTGGGTAAATATTCAGGGAGAGCAGCCAAGTCCACACACCAGACTCACCATGGCCAGTTCAGCCATGAGAGGCAGAAAGGCTTTTTGTATGACAAATTCCAGCAAAGGTTTATTCCAGCACGCCAAAGGAGAATCAGAGACAAAAGAGCTGGCCATGTGGTGTGCACAGGGTTAATTAGGGGTCAGTGGCCAGTGGTCCAAAGGCACTGGGGTGGCACAAAGGGCAGGGCAAAGGGCACTGCCCTACAGGGAAGACACAGAGCCAGGCACCAGGGGTACCACAATCAATGAGGGAACAGGGAAAGGAGAAACTACCAGAATTTGGGACATATGGGGAAAGGAATTGGGGTAGTTCATAGCATTGTGCAAGGCTCCATGGGGAAATTTTCCCTTTCAGCCTAGGTGGAGACTCTATAGCATATTCTTCCAGGGCACAGCCCTGGGGATTGCCCTGAGGGATTCAAAGGATTCCACACCCAGACACACAGGGAGCAGGCAGGGCCTGATCCCCCAGCCACAGACCTTGCAGAGGCTCTTCCAGAAAGGTCTGAATGAGATGAATTGTTGAGAGACTAAATGAAGAGTTCAAAGCACCTCAATAAAACCAAAGAAGTCTCATGTAAGAACTTCAGTTGGCTAGTTTATCTGACAAACCTTTCTGTGACATTCCAAGCAATGTTAATAAACATCCTGGAAATCGACCTGTCAGATGGTGATATCTAAGTATGACATCTTCTCCAACATCTGATTTTGTTCTGTGCTGCACTGGAGCAGGGACAGAAGCCATCTGAAATGCTTTCAAGCTTGCCAAGGGTGAATCTGTTCCCTGTTCAACATCCAGCACAGCTGCTGGCAGCAAAGGCATTCCTGGGAAAGCCCCAAAGCCCCCCTGTTCTGGTACATCCCAACAGCAGGTGTGCTCCTGCCCAGGCTCCTCACAGGTCCCAAAGCAGCAGCACTGCTTTCTGCTTGAACCCCACTTGGACAGGGACAGGGAAAGAATTATGGAATGGTTTGATTGGAAGGGACCTTAAAGATCATCCAGTTCCAGCCCTCCTGCCACAGTGATGCCACCCCAAAAGGGCTGATCCCGTTGCAGTTTCGCATTTAGCAAGAGACAAGTGACCCACTGGTGCTTGCTGTGCTGCTGCTCTCCCATGGCTGATGCCACAGAGCTCACTGGTGGACTCAGGGTGTTAAGGGCTGCTCACACCAGGATTACAGGGAGACAACCTCCACAGTAACCCCTGGGAGAACTTTCTTGCACCCAGTGATTTTTAACACCAACCTTGCTGCAGTAACCACATCTTTAAGCACCATCCATCAGGCTTTCAGCTCAAACTTTTGTTTGGCTGAGAAGGGTTTTAGAGCCACTCTTTTGTCACAGTGCTGAGAGGTCTTCTCTGTAATTTGTTCCCCTCAGCAAATAGAATGAAAACGTTTTTAAAATGATGCCAGAATCCAATCCCTCCTCCTGTGATTCAATGCACAGCTAGCAGAGAACAAAGCCTCACAAGGAAGGGGCTCTCCACTAAGTAACCCTTGATAAGAGATGTGAAAGCACCATTCCATTTGGACACTGGGCTGGATGGCGCTCACAACTGGCCCTTTTCCCTGAGCCAGGGCTCTCCTGTGGCACTGGGATTTATGTTCTCCCAGCTGATCAGTGGGTGCTGAGTGCTCTGAACGCTGCTATTCAAACAGAGGCACCCTGTGGGGGAGGCTGGGCTGGGCTCTCTCCTCACACCGCTTGCCAAATCCACTTGGCTTCTCCTGCAGCTCCTGCAGCAAGGGGGAAGGAGGAGCAGGCGAGCCCCTGGGACAGGCAGGGCCGTGGGGACAGGCAAGCCATGGTTGGCAGTGCCAGAGCAGGTCCCTGTGACTGCCACCCACCCTCCATGGCAGCCAAGGTGATGATGATGATGGTGGTGGCACACCAGGGGGCCCAGCCTCATGCCCAGAGCTGATCCTGCTGAACACACACCAAACCTCATCCCTCCCGTGCAGGGGAGCCATAAGGGCAGGAGGGGTGTCTGTCACACACAGGGCACAGCGTGGCCCTCCCATGAGGTGCCTGGGCCCCCTGGGAATTCTGGAAGTGATGGAATTGAAGGTGGAGGCCAGCGAGGAGCCTGGGGAGGAGGGATCTCAGGGAAGGAGGGGTGACAGGAGGGCTCCAGGGGGAAATACACGGCCTCTGATGGGGGCACTGCTGCAGCATCTGCTGATGTACCTGCTGCTGCTGCTGCTGCTGCTGCTGCTGCTGCTGCTGCTGCAGGAGGGAAATGCTTCCCGTGGCAAAGAGCTCCTCCAACAAGTGCTCCATTCTCCATCTCCCTGCTGGGAGGGCTGCTCTGCCTTCAGTGCAACAGCAGCAAACACACCAGGAAATAATAACCACAGGGCAGGAAGAACGTGTGCCCTTTTGTAGAGTGGGGTCAATATGTTTTCACTTTGCCAGCAAACTCTGCTCCCCAGTTTCAAGGCAGGCACTGCAGTGAGTTACCACAGCCCCAGGTGCAGCAGGAGCCATGTGCTGAGGATTTAATACCAGGCATTTGATTTATTTTTTCTTTTGATACTGTGCTTGAAGTCTGTGAACTGCAGCAGTTTAGAGAGTTTAATCCCACAAAGGTCCGAGCAGAAGAAACAGAGAGCCCAAAGGTATCCAGCCACACTGATATCTCATCTCTCAAATGGCACACCAGGCTGCACAGACACTGCAGCGACCTTTGTCTCACCATGTCCCCAAGTCAACATCCATGAGAAGCTTACTTACAAAATCCAGTTTTAATCCCTTTCCAACTCACTACATTATTTATCCCTAAGCCAATGCTACAGTCCATTCAATAATTGTCATTCCTCAGGTCTATTTGCTACTCCAGAAAGCCCATCTGGGATGCTGAAGACTTAGCTATGTTCAGAGAAGATCAATGCAGGATGTAGGCAGAGAAGAACAAGAAGAAAAACCTGTAGCAGCTGACCAGGAGAATTGAGAACCTGACAAAAGGAACTGAGGATCATATTAATTTTGTGGAATTTCAGGCATCTAATACCTTTTGAGAGAGGCTTCTTTACTATGATGGAGGTTAGCACCTCCAGAACCTTGTCAACTATCGTGTCTCCCACATGTGTCACTCTCAGAGAGCCTCTCCTCCTCTCTCAGTGACTCAGGAGAGGGCCACCAAAGAACCTGGCAACGTGGAGGCACAGAAAGGACACAATAGGGGGGAATAATCCATCAGGACCAACACCAGTGTGAGAACCAGGAGGTTTAAAACAGCCCTGGTTAATCTGTTGTTGGAAATGTGGAGTTAAAGGCCAAAAGGGCTCAACTTGAGGAGGGCAAAAGAGCAAAAAAGGAAACTATTTTCCAGGGGAGGGCTGGGAAGCTCAAGAAGGGGATTCATGACCAGGCCTCAGGACTCTCTGTTCCTGTCCTCAGCTTCTGAGTCTGTAATTCAGTGAGGAAATTGCAAGGATGAGACACGCACAACACAAACTCCCTTCTCCCAGCTCCAGCTTGCAGTGGGAGCGTTTCAGGACACGCTGTGCCGCTGTCAGGGCGTGCAGCTGACTGCCTTGGATCCCCCCTCTGCTCAATGGGTGTCAGCTGCCTCCCCTCACCCAGGCCCCAGCCCCGTCCCAGCAGTGGTGCCCCCCAAGCCGGAGCATCCCGGGGCCGAGGGCTCTGCAGGGCTTGGCCAGCACTGCCCGGGCCAGCCTGAAGGTGCTGCTCCCACCCCCTGGCTGCCAGACCAGCAGGATGGATGGGCAGAGCTGCCTGCCAGCCCTGCTGCCAAGGCAGAGTGAGAACAAATTTGGATAATAAAAGCTGGAATAAGGAGATGCCTTGGAGAGGGCGCTGGAATAGCGCTTTGCAAAGCTTCAATTTAAACCCTTGTTTCTATAGCCAACGCAGTCGTAAGGGACATTAGCCTAATTTCTGTCAAGAGAACTTATCAACACTGCAGTATTTAAGATAGACACTAAAGATGTGTTTTATCTCACAGATAGATCACTGGGAAAGGAAGGAGCTGTGCCACACTTGGTTCACAGGAAAATAAATTGACGTTCTCCCTGGACCTAATTCGTGGATGCTGTTTTACAGCATCACATGCACGAGCAGCCTCCCATTTTATCAGTATGCAGCTGAGATTGGTGTCAAGTCCACTAGATAGTGGGGTTAGATACAGGAACCCACAGGGACATGCTTCAAATGGGCAACCAAGGACACAGAGCTGGGCATTTTCCAGCCACAGAGTATCTGAAACATTGGGCCATGTCCTGAAGGGTCAGGTCCTTCTACTGATGGTGCTCACCAGCTGAGCCACAGCTAGTGGGGTGGGATTTCAGGGTCAAGGGGAGAAAATTGGTGATAGAAGAAGAGAACTGTCTTGGCTTCCTCAGGACCACCAGCAGGAACTCGCCTGCCTGGTTTTTAGAGATGGTTCATGGTGAGTCAATAGAAAGCAAAGAAAAGAGAGGTTGTACCCTGCAGCTTTAGGAGAGCATGCTCCTGGTCCCATCATACCCCACTTTGGGGAACTAAAACATTCCCAGGAGTCTGAGTGTATTAAGGCTGGCATGGCTCCACATGTCCCATGTGCCAGCCTTGGAGCTGGGTTTGAGACATGCCCAAGATAATGCTGGTGCCACAGCACAAAGGCTTGTCCCAGACTTGCAGCTTCTGCAGTGGAAAGTTGAAAATGCCCTCCTTTTATTTAAAGTTGTTACACGGAAATAACAGCCATGTAACCTTGTCCCAGCCTTGGAAAAGAAATCAGCTTGCAGAGGAAGCCTGAGGGAGCGCGACCCTGAGCTGCAGGCTCGAGGGCAGGAGGGTGGCTCTGCTCTGCCATGGATTCTGCACTTGCAGAAGAACTAAATCACTACAGCAGCCAGAAATTTCCCTCGGGAAGGAAATCCTCTCAAAAATAAAGCAATGACTCAGTGTAATTTTAGCATGCAGCCAGGAGAATTTACATTGCCAGGAAGGCTGAGAGCTCTGCCACAGAGACAGAAGCACAGCATCATCAAACAGCCCTGCAGCAGACCCTGCACAGAGCACAGGCTCTGGGTGTTCACTGCCAAGCCACGAGGCTGGGCTCTGCATTTTGGGACCCCACAGACGCAAATCACAGGGACAGCAGCAGGGATGTGGTCCAGCCAAACTCCCTTGGGACAAACCCACCTTTCTCTTTTCCCCTCTGCAGCAGCAAGGCTGCAATCATGGCAGTGCTGGCAAACACTCCAGATCCTGCAGGGTGAGACACACAAAGCTCAGCTAAACCAGGCTCAGGAGCAGAGGGGGAGTGCTCCAGCCACAGCCTCCACCCCTGGCCAGGGGTTCCCACCAGCCAAGCCACCCATGAAACAGCACAACAAGGATGTGCCGCAGCCCCCGGTGATAAATGAGACTGCAATTTACGTAATTATATTAATGCTAAGTACACTCGGAGCAGTAAGTTCAAGGGAAGTGATGACACTGTAGAGGACAGTTCAACACTGAGCAGTAATTCCAGCAAAAAGGGGGAGAAAAAAAAGCCCCTAATTATTCAGCTCTTCTCCCAGATTCTCAGGGTCAGCTTGGAGGAGAAGGTGGCCTGAATTATATTTTCATTTCCAGAACATCAACAGAATTGCTAAGTGAGTTCCAGTAGCAAGGTCAGAGCCTGCCCATTGTTATGCATGCCAGCCCCGTCCCCTCCCAAGCTCTGCCGTGTCCCTGCCAGCGCTGCCACCACCGAGCCCTGCCACCCCGGGGACACAGGACCAGCTCCTGTGCCAGTGTTTGTCCTGGTCCCCAGCACGGACAGACAAACTGCAACAACCAATTCCTCAGGAGCCAGGTGTAGCCTCCATGTCTGAAGGTGCAGGAGCCTGTCCAGGATAAGCCTGAGGAGCAAACAGCCCACTCCAGCCAGCAGAGGTTTGTGTGCAGCCAGCCCTCTCCAGAGTGCCTGTTGGCACAGCCACAGCCCCTGGCAGATGTGGAGCCTGTGCCAGGGCATGCAGAGCTGGGAAGGACTGTGCCCACACACAGAGCTCTTCCCCTGTACACCCACCTGGAGCCACGGAAGCATTTTGGAGCACCCGTGCTGGCCACAGTCCTGTCACTCCTCACAGGTTCCTCTGGTGCCAACAAGCTCTCCCACAGATTGTGCCATCAGTGCTGATGTGCTCCAAGAGCCTCAGTCTGCAAATCCAGCTTTACAGCAGTTACCAATGCACACTGGGCTTCTGCATTGCTTCATTGAGACTTGGACTTTTACAGGGGCCTGGAGTGCCAGGACACAGGGAATGGCTTCCACTGCCAGAGGGCAGGGATGGATGGGATATTGGGAATCAGGAATTGTTCCCTGGGAGGGTGGGCAGGCCCTGGCACAGGGTGCCCAGAGCAACTGGGGCTGCCCCTGGATCCCTGGCAGTGCCCAGGGCCAGGCTGGACACTGGGGCTGGAGCAGCCTGGGATGGTGGAAGGTGTCCCTGCCATGGCAGGGGATTGGAATTGGATGAGTTCAACGCTCCCTTCCAACCCAAACCATTCTGGGATCCAATGACTCTGCACCTCTGAAATGATGAGATCTGCCTGCAGAGCTGCCCCAAGGGCCAAGGTCAGTGCTGGAAGCTAAAGGTGCATTATGACCACCCCACACAAAGCCAGGACAATGACTTGTTTTGCTCCTACAACACAGAACATGAAGCTGCCTGAAAAACCAGGGCAGAAGAACTCTGCAAAGACAACACAAAAGAGGAGACCCCACAAGTCTCATGTGACCCCTGTGTCTGATTGAAAACCAAACCCAAATTAAATGAGCAGTCACAAGTTTGGTGTCTCAGGATTGCACTCAGCTCTCCTGGTGCCTTCCAAGCTCAGCAGCAGCATCCAGCAAGAGGGAACATGCAGAAGGCAACTCAGTGATGATTAGGAAGACACATATGAAGTTATCCATCACAGAACAACCTGTGTGCACCTACATGTCCTGCAATACAATCAGAAATCAATTGCAAGATGCAGAAACCATCATCCACTCAGTAAAATATGAAGAACAATTGTAATATTGATTTTATAAGCAACTCTGTAAAGACAGTTGAGAAGAAGCCTGAGAAAGCAAAGCAAAATGCCTGAATTGAAACCTTTTTTTTTCCCTCAGAAAGACATTATTAATGGATTTTCAATGCAAGAAGAAAAACTGAAACCCACACCAGATTCTCCTGGTAATAACAGCTTTCTGCAAAGCCCAGCTATTAATATAACAGGGATGTCCATCAATCAAGCACACAGAAAGTACTTTGAGAGCTAAAATGAGCATGCAAACATCTGCTTTTGGCAACTTAAATTTTGCCCTTAAGCGTAAGGAGCATAATAAATTATCAGGAGGTTGGGCTTGAACTTGTTTTCCTCCATCCTGGACCTAAATGCTGAGGATAAGGATGAAGGTACACAACATGCTGCTGCTGAGATTTGTCATGACAAAAGTGGGCAAAAGGAGCACGATTTCATTTGTGTTTTCATTTGAAAACACTGGTGCAAGAGGACACCAAGCAGGGGTGTAGCATCACCCTGTGTGCAGTTCAGGGAGCTCCTGTGAACCCTTTTCCACCTCCAGCATCCTCAGCACATACAAGACTGCTGGAGTGGTCTCACAGCTGAGTGACAAATGTTCCAGTGTGCTCCAACGTGCCCATGGCTCCCCCCTCGCCCAGCTGCTTCCCTGCTCCCTGTGGAGCTGTGGTGATTTTGGCAGCTCCTCAGTCCCTCAGTGTTCTCTTCAACCATCACATCACACCTGGAGTCCATCCATGCAGCCAAGCACTGCCTGGAGTGTCCCAGCAATCCCAGAAAAGCTGGATTGGCACCAGGGGAACGGCTGCAGAAAGCAGCTGGGGTGTCCCCACGCCTCCAGTGTCTCCCCCCTTGTAAAACACAGAAGGTCAGAGCAAGTGCTGGAGATAATGAACACAATTTACGGATTCCAGCACAGGAGGCTGCAGGCATGGCTGCAACCAAGTCTTAATAAATTCTGAAGAGTGACACCATAAAATGGCATTATGGAAGGCTGTATTTATTGTCTCCCCATGCTTCTGTCTCCAAGGTGCCACACTACACTTAATAACAGTTTTCTCCTCAGCTGCCAGTGTTGCAAACCCTGACAACCCTCCCCAAACACACACATCTCACCCAGTACACAGCTTCCATGGCAGGAACAGGCAAAAAGGATTAAACCAGTGCTGCCCAGCTGCTTCCCAGGCTGTCCCCTCTGTGCTGGCTCTGCAGGGCTCCCTGCCACGCAGCAGGACAGGAGTTCTGTCCCTGGAAGTGATGCAGAGGAGGAGCAGCTGCTGTGGGGTGGTACCTGCATGCCCAGTGTCCTGCTGGGACAGGAGCATCCCTGCCCTGCCCTGCTGGGAACACCAAGGCCCTGCCAGCAGAGCAGCCCCACCTGAAACTACTGCCTGCTGTCACAGCAAGCTCCGGGCAAGGCACCAGCACAGCCCTGGGGGGAACCATGGGGAACCAGGGATCCTCATGGGGAACCAGAGATCCTCATGGAGGACCAGAGATCCTCACGGAGGACCAGGGAGGACCAGGGAGAACCAGAGGTCCTCATGGAGAGCCAGAGATCCTTATGGAGGACCATGGAGAACCAGAGATCCTCAAGGAGAACCATGGAGAACCAGAGATCCTCATGGAGGACCATGGAGAACCAGAGATCCTCAAGAGGAACAATGGAGAACCAGAGATCCTCATGGAGAACTAGAGATCCTCATGGAGGACCATGGAGAACCAGAGATCTTCAAGGAGAAACATGAAGAACCAGAGGTCTTCATGGAGAACCATGGGGAACCAGAGGACCCCTGGTTCCTCATGCCAGAAGGGCAGGAAACCTCACCATTCAGCATGCCCAGCTCCACTACCACTGCAGTGCGCACTTCCATGGTTCCATATTTAGCTTTTGCACCATGGATACAGTTTTTCTGGAGCATAATCTCCACTGAGCTTCTTGTTCTCCCTGCTGGTGTAGTGTTCAAAGCCTGTAACAAAATCACTTTGAGCTTCAGGCAGAGCCTTGGGTGTGGATGGAGACTTGACAGGTATAAAGATGCTGCTGTTCCATCCCTGCCTGCATTGTCTGCACTGCAGAAGGCACAAAAAAAAAAAAATCATGTGAACCACCTTTAGTTCTCTTTAGAATACAAAAAGGGTGACAAAAATGCCTAAACTCACAAATATCAGTTTATCAAGTACAGCAAACAGTACAAACAGGAGTGCAGGTGTGTTTGACCTGAGAACACTCGCAGTGGATGGAGCTGAGTGTGAACATCTCCTCACCCAGTGTCCCCCCTCTGGCCTCCGTGTCCCTCCTCTCTTGCCAGCTGACAGCGACCAGCACTCTTCAGCAGCCTGGCTCTGCTCCTCCTCCAGGACAAGTCCTTTCCCCTTCAGAAAGCAAACCAAAGGTTTAGAGAGCATCTGAAGAGATCAGTGTGTGGAAGGATGATGAAACAGGAATCAAGTGAAAGCCCCTTGACTTCTCTTCCAGCAAAGGCTCTGCCCTCATGGACCCCCTTCCCTGCAGCCTGTGGCTCCTGGCTCCAGCCCTCTGGACCCACAGCTCCCCAGCAGCTCAGACATTTCCTGCTGCCTCTTTTCAGAGGAGCCCTTTCTGTGCTTGCCCTGCTCAGACTGCAGCTGATGTTAGTGGGGCAGCAGTCAGCACCACCACCAGGGCTTGCAGCTCTCTGTGAAGCCACTGTGAGATTTTCTGTCTTAAAAATGGCACTGCCAGAGAGTCCCTGACAGCTGAGCCTGGAGACACCTCTGGGACCCTGCTCCAGCAGTGTCCCCTCCAGCCCCAGGCCTGTGGTCAGGTGGGTCTGGGATGTCCCAGGACTCCAACACCTCTCTTGTGGAGCTGGCCTGCTCCAGTCACCCTGCAGTAACCAGATTTTTCTGTGTTTAAGCAGTGTTTTCTGTATGTTTTGCCGTGGAGGTGTCTTGGAATGGCAGCACAGCCAGTGGGACAGCAGCCACTCCTCCAGCATTCCCTCAGAAAGCCTGTAAATACCTGCACTCCACCTGTAAAACCCATCACCATGTGCAACCCCCTTACAGCTCCAGCTAATCCAGATACAGGCAGGGATAACAATTTTTTGTGTATTATCTGGTGAAGAACAGACAGATAACTGTAATTAGTAGCATCCTGGTTAGGTGAAATGATAGTGTAATTAATGAAGATCAGGTGGCCTTTGTTTCAGATAAGGAAAGCAGCAGATTCTATCAAAATGTAAATGCAGCTTAAAATCCTGCCTCAGTGATCACTTAGAGGTGCTTTTAGAAACACCACCAGCCTGAGATGCAGAGGTTTCGCTTGGGCTGAATGACACATCCTAAAAATAAACCCTGGTCCGGGGCTAATATGTAAATTTTTTATTAGATCTATTTATTCACACCCCACAGTGATGGGGGAGACTTGCAGCTCCCTGCTCCTCCTCTGGCTTTGCAGGATCACAGGCACATTCCTGTTATTGCTGCTTGCAAGGACTCTGCAACCCCGGGAGCTCTCCAGCAGCAGAACAGCAGCAATTCCAAGTGACAGGCTGCGCACATTAATTCTGTATTCACATAACACCCTGTTGCAAGTGAATGACCCAAGCAAAACTTCCTGCAGTCTGAAGGATCAGGCAGAAAAATCAGGAGAGAGGAGCCCAGAATTCCACAAACCACTAGCAGGAGTCATGGCTTGGCTCATGACAACACAGCACTGCACCCTTGTTTTGGCAGTGCCCACAGCCTAGTCCATGGCTGTGTGTTAGAGAAGATCAGATTTTATTCTGGCTGCTCAGAAGCACAGTTAGTTTTTGGCAGAAGGAGCATCACTGCAAAAGTCTTTTGTAACCAGTTTGAAACCAGAACATCATGGCCAGGAAGGGACAGGACTGACCTGACACACCAAAAACCCACCCCAAGCCCACTCTGCTACTTAACCTGAGCAAGCATTGTAGGGCTCTTTCTCACCACATCAGTGCTGCCAAGACACTGCCACTTCTGCAAATGACAGAAGAGAAGTTTTACCTGCATTTGGGGAGCAAAAGATGGCTCCAAATTCATGGAATTGGGGGTCCCAATTCTGAACAGAAATGCTGAAACCAAGCTGCAGGGCAGGACATTTGTGCTGTGATTCCCTGCCCAGAGCTGGCATCCTTCAACACATCCTTCAAACACATCCTCCTGCTGGAGCAGGGGTCTGGGAACCCCTGTCTGATCACTGTCCCGGCATCTCCTGAGCCCCAGTCCTGTCCTCTCACCAACAGCTGGAGGGAAACACCACTGTCCCTCTTACCCAGACCTGGACCAGGGCATGTAGGGTGTGCTTGGTGAGCCCCATCTGCCTGGCACTGCCACACACACCAGGCAGGAGCAGCACCTGGAACTTCAGCCCTGGCACTTCTGCCAAGGACTTGGAATTAGGCACAAGTGTTAGGGACACTGTGCCTCCTGTGATGTGAAGATGAGGGGCAAAGGGAAGCTCACAATGGTAGAAAGTTGAGAGAGGAGCCCATGAAGACAGCTGACACTAAAAAGGACAGCCATGAGATACATTTAGGAGATGAAAAGCCTCAGCTCTGCAGAGGGATCTGGCCAGGCTGGAGCCATGGGCCCAGGACAATGGGATGAGGTTCACCAAGGCCAAGGGCCACGTCCTGCCCTGGGCTCACAACCACCCCAAATTCCTGGCTGTGCCCTGCCCCTGATCCCCACAGCCTGTCCTGGTTCCTCCCTGCATTGCCAGGAACTTTCTGGGACAAGGGAGCTCTGCTCTGGGGATGGAGGGAGGTGCAGGGGGCACCACTGGAGTGGGAACCACAACTCATCAGGTTTATGTCCTTTGGGGGTCCGGAACTGGTGAGACTCAGAGGCACATGAAGTTTCTCTTCATGGCCAACGGTCCATGGTTGAACAGGATACAATTCAATAACAATTATGCTCTTCCCTGACCTATGTGCTATGTCCCAGCAGTGTCTGATGATTTCCTCCATCCACAATGATTTCCATAATAAAATTAATTTTAGAAAAATATGGTTCTGTGATAGATATAAACACAGTGAAGTTCTTGTCTCAGGATGCCCATCCTGGATTGGGGGCCAAACAGCCTGAACAATTCCTGATTTGCAAAGCTTTCAGTGGTGGATGGAGAATGGGGTCAGGCTGCTCTTGGTGTTGAGGAAATACTGAAAGCAGCCTGACTCATTTCATCTCCTCATGCCCTGGCTCATCTCCCCTCTTTCCCCATCCACCCACTGGCTTTTCTCTCCCCCCAGCCCCCTGTGAAGAGCCTGGCTCTGTGTTCTCCATCCCCTCCTTGCTGGCACTGCCAGGCTGGGATGAGGAGCCCCTCAGCCTTCCCTGCTCCAGGCTGCACCAGCCCAGCTCCCTCAGCCTCTGCTCACAGCCCAAGGGCTCCAGCCCCACCTTGGAGGCCCTTCCCAGACCCTGCTCCAGCTGCCAGACATCTTTCCTGCCCTGGGGAACCCAACCCAGGCCACAGTGACCTGGATAATCCCCGTCCTTGATGTCCTGGTCACACAGCCCTGGCCCCTTGTCCCCTGTCAGGCTCTGGGGTGGATCCTGTGGAACATCCTTTGGTGGAGGCTGTGGCTCCAGGTGGGCCGGGGGGATCCCAGGGGACAGGGACCCTGCTGGGCATGGACAGCATTGGAGTTGTTGGGAGAAACTGTGAGGAGGAGCTGGGGCAGAGTGACCAACCCAGTGAGCTCATACAGCCCCCCTGTGATGTCAGACAGCCCCCCTCTGACATCACAGCCTTCTCTGTGATGTCACAGCCTGTTCTCTACTGTCACACAGCTGGTCTCTGATGTCACAGCAAACTCTCTGATGTCATAGTCTGCTCTGTGATGTCAGACCTCTGCCCTGTGATATCACAGCTGGTTCTGTGATGTCACAGAGACAGTTTATGATGCCAGAGTTGCTCAGTGACCTCACATCACCCACTCTGTGATGTCATAGCCCACTCTGTGACCTCATGTTACCAGATGATCAATTGTCTCCACCAGGTGAGCTGACACCTGGAGCTTGTTCTCCAAAACCCCAGGCCTATGGAAACCACAAAATGCCCATGGTGTGAGAAGGGGAACTGAAATTCACCAGCCTCAGTGTCCTGCAGCTCAGCCAGGCTGACTGGAACATTGGGATCCACGAGCACCAGGGACACCAGAGAGACCTCAAGGACAGGAGAATGCATGGGTAAAGGGGAGGGGAAATATGTTAATGATTCTGGGGAAATGATTATCATATATGTGTTTAGTCAAGGACAATCAATGAATCTGTGTGCAAAATACAAAATATAAAAAGAAACCTTCCAGCACTCAGCATGCACAGGTTTGGGAGGAGCTGTCTGCCGTGCATCTAGCCAAAAAAAGAATGCTGCTTCTTAATGCTACATTTGTTTTATGGAGTTTTATTATTTTGCCAAATTTTTGGTAACACTCCCACTGCCAATGAAAGCTCTGTCTGCTACTGTTCACAAACAGAGAAGGGCATGGGGCAGATGTGGTGGTTGGAGGCTGCCTGGGGCACAGTGACCATAAAATACTGGAGTTTCCAATATTCTGTGAAAGAAGGAGGGGCAGCAACCAAACTTCATCACTGGAATTATTTAGGGCAGACCTTGGCCTGTTTGGGATGCAGATTTGGAGAGTACTGAATCAGGTACTGATTTTTTAAGGGAAACAGTCCTTAAAAACAAAGGTGTCCTGGAAGGGTGGACACATATCAAGAAAGTAAACTTAAGGGGGAAGGAGCAACCTGTCCCTCTGTGTCAAAGTTGAACCAGAGAGGAAAATGACTGTCCTGGCTGATCATGAGCATTTTGTGGGAACTCAGAAAAAACAGGTCAGGCAACTCAGGAAGTGTTTAAGGAGGTTGTTGGGTCATGCAGAAAGAAAGGTAGAAAGATGAAAGCTCAATTAGAGCTTCACCTGGTCACTTCTGCAAAAAGTAGTAAAGGAAAGCTTTTATAAATAAACTAATAGCAAAAGGAGGAATAAGGAGAACCCCTACTCAATACTGGATGCAGAGGGGAATACAGTAACTAAAGAGAAGGAAAAGGTTGAGCTGCTTAACATCTTGTGTATCTCAATTTTCAACAATAAGTGAAGTTTTCCTCAGGACAAGTGTTCTCCTCAGCTGGTGGATGGGCACAGGGAGCAGAACAGCCTCCCTGTAATCCAGGAAGAAGCAGTTGGAGACCTGCTGAGCCTCTCAGATTCTCACAGGTGTCTCTGGGATCAGATAGGATCCATCCTAGGGGGATGAGGGAGCTGGTGGATGAGCTCCCCAAGCTGCTCTCCATCATTTACCATCAGTCCTGGCTCAGCAGGGAGGTCCCAGAGCACTGGAGGTGCCAATGTGAGCCCATCCCCAAGAAGGGCTGGAAGGAGGATCTGGGGAACTCCAGGCCTGTCAGCCTGACCTGGGTGCCCGGCAAGGTTATGGAACAGATCACCCTGAGTGCCATCCCAGGGCACCCACAGGATGGCCGAGGGATCAGAGCCAGCCAGCGTGGATTTCAATATCTGCACTGATGATCTGCATGAGGGGACTGAGTCCAGCATCAGCAAATTTGCAGATGACACCAAACTGGGTGTGAGTGTGAATCTGCTGGAGGAGAGGAGGGATCTGCAGAGGGACCAGGACAGGTTGGATCCAGGGCCCAAATCCAACAAGGTGAGGTTGAACAACACCAAGTGCCAGGTCCTGCACTTTGGCCACAACAACCCCTGCAGTGCTGTAGGCTGGGGACAGAGTGGCTGGACAGCAGCCAGGCAGAAAGAGACCTACGGGCACTGATGGACAGCAGGCTGGACATGAGCCAGCAGTGTGCCCAGGTGCCCAAGAAGGCCAATGGCTCCTGGCCTGGATCAGGAATGGTGTGGCCAGCAGGAGCAGGGCAGTGATTCTTCCCCTGCAGGTGTGGCACTGGTGAGGCCACACCTCGAGTGCTGTGTCCAGTTCTGGGCCCCCCAATTTAGGAAGGACATGGAGGGGCTAGAGCGTGTCCAGAGAAGGGCAACAAGGCTGGGGAGGGGTCTGGAACACAAGAGCTGTGAGGAACAGCTGAGGGAGCTGAGGTTGTTTATCCTGGAGAAGAGGAGGCTCAGAGAGACAAGGCAGTGTAAGGGCACAGGATGGGCTTGATGATCTCCAGTGGCTTTTCTAACCTTGCTGATTCTGGGATTCTCTGAAACCACCCTTGGAGCAGTTGCAGGATGAGCCCTGGGCCTCCTCTTCAGGAGCTCCAGCAGCCCAGGTCCCTCAGCTTCTCCTGCCAGCCCCAAAGCCCATCCTGTCAGTCCTGCAGAGCCTCTGCAGCCCCTCCTCAGTGCCCAGAACAGGGAGCCCCAGAGCCAGACACAGCAGCCCAGATGTGCCCCTCTGGCCTGGGGTGCATCTGGCAAGGGAGCAGCACCAGGCACTGCAGGAGCCTGCAGACAATTCCTGCAGCACTTGTAGGATGATCCTGCTGCCCAAGGGCCGTTCCCATGGTGCCAGGTGAAGCCATTTATTATAATGGTTAATAGCTTCTGAAAAATAAAAGAATTAAAGACACTCAAAAATATATTAAGGGAATTGCAGCAGTTAATAAATAACCTAAAATACACTTTCAGGAAGATCTTTGATCAGATACTTAGGTAAGGCAATGTAAAAATACACTCACAATATTTGGATAGGTAATCTAAAATACACTCACAGAAGAAACTTTGGAATTAGAATATTTGAAGAAGAAGAAGTGGAAGCCAATAAGTTAAAGTGACCTGCCAACCCGTTAGGATCAAGCCAAGTACAACAGTTACTTCAGCTAAGTCATGGAAAAACATGCCAAGGATAACAGGAAGAAGACCAAATTAGGAAAAGCTTAAAATTTAACTGAGGAAGACCAAGAATTCCCAGAAGACTCCGCCTGCCTATGAATATGCATGTAATAAATGATGTAATCCTTGTTTAAAATTGTATAAAAACCCGCTTTTGCGGTGCATAATCCAGAAATCCATTTCGTGATTTCTCCGACGCGTCGTAATAAAATACCTCCTGCTTATCTGACTTAGGCTGAGTCTCTTAAGCAGTTATTCTCGCCTTTTGGGGCAAAATTCGGCATCACAGGTCAGGAACTGCAATGGGGAGTGGGGCCAGAGAGGAAAGGGCAAACAGGGCTGGGCTGTTTGCAGGGGAGGGAACAGGGGTGGACAATGGGAAGAAATTTGCAGCAGGAAGTGTAAAGAAAGCAAAGGTTAAGCCAAGGAAATGCTCAGGGCAGTTTGGGGGTGGCTGCCAGGCAGCCCTGGCTCTGAGCAACAGCGTCTGCAGTGGGACAGGAAACTCCCAGCTGATGGGAACAAACTTTCTGGCTGAGTGCAGAGGCCAGGACAAAGCTGAGTGGTTTCCCTGGTGTCCCCCAGCCCTTTCTGGCCCCAGGGGCTGATGGCATTTGTGCTCCCTCAGGTTCATGTCCCCACATCAACAGCATGGGGGTCCTCCCCCTGCTGTGTGCAATGCAAACAGGGGCTGCTGAGCCAATGCTGCCGTGTCTGTGCCTGCAAGGATGGGGCACCTGTGTGAGCTGGGGGAGAGGCCAGGGCTGCAGAGGGGGGATGTTGTTGGCAGCTCCATCAGGACGCTCTGGGACGCTGCCCTGGGCTGTGCAGCGCACTGGGGATGGATCAGCCCCTGCTCTGCTGCTCCTTCCTGTCTCCCCCAGGGCCCTTGCAGAGCCCCAGCCATGCTGTTTGCCCCCAGCCTGCCCACAGCCAGCCTGGGGCTGCTCACGGGGCTTTTCCGTGCTGAGCATTGGCCTGGGCGTGTTCTTGAGAGAGCCTGGGCAAGGAGCCTGGAGCCCCCAGGCCCTGGGCTGAGGCGTCAGCGCTGCCCCAGCAGTGCCCATGGCCTGTCCCTGCTGCAGCCCCGGCACTGCCACCCCCAGGGCTGTGCCCGGCCCCGAGAGCACTCAGGCCCTGCAGCAACACCAGGGCCACCAGGGCAGCGGGGCAGGGCCACGGCAGCAGCACTGGCAACACCAAGTGCTGCTGCTGCTGCTGTGCCAGCGCTGATCTGCCCCCAGCTCTGCACACAGACATTGCTCCTGCAGCTCCAGACAAGGCAACAAAAGGGTATTTTTGGAGAAAACTCTGCTGGGAGTACTTTTAGTTCCTTTAAACCCACCAAGGCAATAGCTCCTCATTGACACAGTCTGTGGCCACAGGGAAGGTGGAGAGAAACAAAATGAGAAATAGCGCAAAAAGTGACATTTCTCTGTGGACAATATGAAAAAAATAAAACAACAGTAAAAATCCTCCAAAATGAATCCAACAAGGAGTATCAAAGATCGCTTTTATTACAAGTGAGTTGCACAAATTGGCCAGCAGTTTAATGTTTGTGAAAGCATCCAGTCATCAGTGTCGACACGGCAGCCTTCAGCTCCTGGTTCCTCAGGCTGTAGATGATGGGGTTCAGGGCTGGAGGAACCACCAAGTACAGAACTGAAAGGACCAGATCCAGGGATGGGGAGGACATGGAGGGGGGCTTCAGGTAAGCACATACTGCAGAGTGCTGATGAACAGGGAGAGCACAGCCAGGTGAGGGAGGCAGGTGGAAAAGGCTTTGTGCCGTCCCTGCTCAGAGGGGATCCTCAGTACAGCCCTCATGATCTGCACATAGGAGAAAACAATGAACACAAAACAACCAAAACCTAAACTACCAGTAACTACAAGAAGCCCAAATTCCCTGAGGTTGGAATTTGAGCAGGAGAGCTTGAGGATCTGGGGGATTTCACAGAAGAACTGGCCCAGGGCATTGCCATGGCAAAGGGGCAGAGAAAATGTATTGGCTGTGTGCATGACAGCAGTGAGGAAGGCACTGGCCCAGGCATCTGCTGCCATGTGGGCACAAGCTCTGCTGCCCAGGAGGGTCCCGTAGTGCAGGGGTTTGCAGATGGACACGTAGCGGTCGTAGCACATGATGGTCAGCAGATAAAACTCTGATGCAAGGAAGAAGATGAGAATAAATAACTGTGCAGCACATCCAGTGTAGGAGATGCTCCTGGTGTCCCAGAGGGAATTGTGCATGGCTTTGGGGACAGTGGTGTAGATGGAGCCCAGGTCAGTGAGGGCCAGGTTGAGCAGGAAGAAGAACATGGGCGTGTGCAGGTGGTGGCCGCAGGCTACAGCGCTGATGATGAGGCCATTGCCCAGGAGGGCAGCCAGGGAGATGTCCAGCAAGAGGCAGAAGTGCAGGAGCTGCAGCTGCTACGTGTCTGCCAATGCCAGAAGGAGGAAGTGCCTGATGGAGCTGCTGTTGGACATTTGCTGGGGCTGCACATGGAGAACTGTAAGAAAGTAATCATGGAATAGTTGGGTTTGAAGAGGACTTTAAATATTCCAGCACAGCCAGGGGGCACTTCCCCCCCACTGCCTGCCCAGGGCTCTGCTGCCTGGAGCTGTCCCTGCCAGCAGCTGCTTCCCTGTGCCCAGGGCTGGGCCCTGCCAGTGCTGTCAGAGCCCAGCCCAGCCCAAGGGGCTTATTTCTGCCCTGCAGACACCTTTCAGCTTTGCTTCTGTAGTCTCTGATGGAAAAACCAGAGAAACCCTGAGGAGGCTGGAAAAATGACACTGATGCTGCCTCTAAGGGGCCCTGTGCTGATTTCTATCACTGCCCTGTTTGTTCAGATCAGAGAGATAATTTTTTAATTTTTCTTGACCTGAACTGAGAGATGAAAATCTACATGCAATTTTCCATCCAGGCAACCCACAGCAGTAGATTAAAAAGTAGGATTTTCCCTTTTATGCAGCCCCTACCTCTCTAAGCACCTTGTATAATCTACTTGGAAAAGTTCTGCAGTTAAATGCCATGCTGGGAGCAGTCCTGAACAATGCAGCACCCTCACCACACAAGGAGAACACTTCCAAGCCTTATCAGCTGTCTCCTCCCACCCAGATCTTGTCCCCCAGTGCTGGGAGCAGCTGCCAGGGCTGGCTGAGAGCTGTCCCTGGCAGGCAGCAGAGTCCCTGCCCCAGCACAGCGCCCTGGGCTGCAGGACCCTGCTCTGCAGGACAGCCCTGGGCACCCCTGGCTGCTCTAAAGAAGAGACAATCAGAGAATGTACTCACAGGGTCTGTAGACATTGGGATGTTCCTGCTTTAAGAGATGGCTCCAAGAGCTGCATCTGCATTGTCCTGCAGCCAGAGGTTCCTGTGCCAAGGGCTGGCAGTGATTCTGCCCCAGGCACTTCTCAGCCCCTTCCCAGACCTGACTGATTGAAGCTCTCTGTGCCTCAGTTCTGTGCCCGGGGTGGCTGCAGGCAGTGCCCCAGCCCTGCTGGGCTGGTAGAAAAGCTGCTCATCAAGAGCAATGTGCTTTTGAAGCTCTTCTTGGTTACCAGGAGCTGCCTCTGGGCCAGGAGCCCAGCCCAGCTCAGCAGCACAGACACAGCACCAGGACTTTAATGAGCCTCTGGGGCTTTGTGCTCAGGCCCTGAACATCAGTCCCTGAGAGGGAGCTGAAGAAACCTCTCCAGAACTTCAAGGCAGAATCCAACTCCAAAGTTTCTTGGATTTTTAATGGGTCCCACTGAGGGACACCACTGAGAAAGTGTCCCTAGGCCCCAGGCAGAGCAGAGAACTGCAGGCAGTGATGACAGGTGGGGACAAAGAGAAGCCAAGTCTTGGTACCCTGGGGCACAGCAGCAGGGTCTGTGCCACCAAGGGCTGGGAGGAGACACCTTGTCCTGAGGCCCTGGGGCCTCCTGGCACAGCCTCAGCCAGGCTGGGCAGTGTCAGCCCCTTGTCCTGCCCTCAGCATCCCCCCCCTAGCCCACATCCCAGAGGCCTCAAGGATCTGCTGGAAGGAGTCCCTGGGGAGCCTTGCTCAGGAATGGCCCTGGGGGCTCCTGAATGCTCCCAGGGACTGCAGGTTTTTCAAACGACTTTGGGTTTGGCTTTTGCCTTGGAGTCACTGAGAGATTTGTGCAATCCTGGCCTGCAATTATCTGCTGTAATCAGTCCCTGGAGAGGCTTTGTCTGTAACAGCACTCAGTGGGGCTCATTGCTACTTCAAGGTACTTCAGTTATTTTAAGGTACTTGGTGTTTCCCTTTTTATACATACTCTGTGAGAGGTTTGTGCAATCATGGCCCCAATTATCTGCTTTAATGAGCCCTTGGAGAGCTTTGTACTGACACTCAGTGGGGCTCATTAATGCCTTTAGATGATCAAGGTTTTTAAGGTACTTTATGGATTTAAGAATACTTTTAGGTACTTTTAAGATTTTCCTTCCCATACTGTGTCTCTGAGAGGTTTTTGTGCCATCCTGGCCTCCAGTTCTCTCCTCCAAGGAGTCCATGAGGATCCTGTGTTGGGTATCTTCCCCCTTTCTATTTTACAACAAAGATGGAACTGAAAGAATTTTGTAAGACTTTCTAAGATCATTGAAACAAACGTGGGACAATTAACAATACAACAACAATCACTAAGAGAATTAATAGTCCTGTTTTAGCTCGACATCATCCAACCCTTTAATCTCTAGGATTGGAAGTGTTTATTGAACCCGTCTTAGTTTTCCATGTGAAGCTTCTTGAAGCTTTCTTCCCTCAGGACCTGAGTGCTCTTGTGGATTTACTCTCTGCGGCTGGAGAGGTTCATGCAACACATCCCTCAGAGTCTACACAGCCATGCCCATGTGCCCAGAGTAAAAACTCTATCACTGTTCTACAAGGTGGCATGTCTGATGGTCTTTATGTCTCAGAGCAGGCCCTCCCTCAATGTGAGAGAGGTAGCATTGGTTTGCTTATTAAACAGGCACCCAAGATGCTCTAATTGTCTTAAAGCTTTAGCTGCAGCCACCCAAGGTAGTCCAAATTGGGGGTGCTACCATCTGGTACCTGGATTAAAGCTTGCAAAGCCATCTCTTTGATATCATCCAATACTTCTCTGGTG